>NC_050516.1:15725709-15755261 GCF_002922805.2 Oryzias melastigma | reverse complement strand
TTTTTTTTTTTTGAGGGGGTTACAGAGCATTTCACGCTTCATCAGAAACAGACGTCCACTTAGACAAGGAGGCACAGAAAAAAGTCAGGTGTGGATATAAATGGGAGACGGTTTCAAGGTTTCTATAAATCCAACATGAGGTATAGTTAATACATTTTTAGAAAGCAAGTCAATAGTGAAACCTTTAAGATGTTCCACAAAGAACGGAGGATGAACACAAGCATGAGTGGGATGACAGAAACACCTTCAGGTGGTGGGGAGGAAAACATCAGCAGCTGTAATGAACTATAAATATGCCAGCGGGACAAAGAAAACAACCCCCACCTGCAGATCTTCAACCACAGAGAGTGGTGGAGTCAGTCTGAGGTGGCAGAGTTATGGGACCAGTAGCTTCAAATCCCAGCATAACATCACTGACAAAGAGAAGAGTGGTTCTCTGCTGCATTTTTTGAAACTCACCAACACTGTTTGCCTCAGCATCTCTTCTCAAGCCACAGAACATGACCGCAGACATCGACTTTCCCTTATTACAGATACATCCACAACAGAGCGGAAGGAGAGACGGAGACAGTTCAGAGGAGGAAGCAAGAGACCGAGGGAGAGCTGTGGACTGCTGAGCGCTCAGGGAACAGAGTGGCGATGATGAGAGATGACTGCTGCTTACGTTACTACCACTCAACCCCCCAGAGAGGGGGGAGACGGAGCAGTACACACAGAAAAGGGTTGGTCGAGTCGAAAAGAGAGAATTTGTGCACGTGCGAAAAAAGGAAAGTGAGCAACAAAGATGGATAATTAGGCAAAATAATGGTAACTGATTTGACATTTTGAAGGAAGAAAAACAGAGTGTTGTTGCATTTCTATGGCAAAGAAAGTAAAGTATGAAATCAAAGGGTTGTTTTTTTCAGTTTTTCACCTTTGGGTGAGATTTTAAATGGCAAATCGCCCTCACAATAAACAGAGTTTCTTCAAGAAATGTATAAAGATCAGGGGATTAATAGATTGGTGAAACAATGATCTATGAAAAAAAATCTCTTTAGGTTTTGACACTACCGTCTTTCCTTCCAGTTTTACCTAAAAATTAATTGTTCTTGTGGCATTTTTTGATGATAGAAGACATATGATAGAGTATTTCTTTATTCAAATAGATAACAAGATAAATGCTTTATTAATCTCCAGGGAAATTGGATGTGGTAGGCAACACATACAAGACATATTGCCCAATGGTGGGCAGCAGCCATGCAAATCTGGCAGTGCCAATCACCCTGAAAAGTCACATGTGGAGGGGTACAGGAATGATGTCAAAAATCAAGCATCTTCAGTCTGTGTCGCAGTACACAAAAAGGTCCACACAAACGGACTCCCACATGTCCAGCCTGGCAGCTTTGGGTCATTGCACAGCGCTCTATGGATCTAGGGAAAGGGTCATTGAGAGGGGAGGAATGGCGGTTTCCATGACAACGGGCTTTGCTTATCGCACCTTCAGCGGATTGTTTTGGTTCGGTCGAGGGAGTGTGCCCTTGGCCCGGGAGTTCCTGATTACTGTAAAAAAATGCTGCTGTAAAAAGCCTGTAGTTGTGATGTAGGTACTACAAGCTCCCCGCTCCACCCCATTTCAATGCATCCACTTGAAGACAAATAGATCCATTTACGTCCTTGCTTTCCTCGTCATAGCTTGAATCTGCTCTAAACTGGACAGCTACATTATTACTCGCGATTTTTGTTGCACAGCTAATGTTAGCTTGTGGTTATTAGGTGATGTAAGCTAGCAGGAGAGCGGATGGATAATGGGAAATGAGGGAAGGCTTACTCCACACTAACAGTCGGTCCCAGAACTCAAAGGTGACTTCCCAATGAACCCTTGCTATGCAGAATTTTTGTCTCAGAAAATGACACTGTTGATAAAACACCAATAGATCCACAATCTGCCAGTAGACCCCTCCCAGTTGTCTATATTGCCTCAGGAGATAGACTGCCTCTTCTTAAAGACGAGAACCTGCTCTTTTTAAAGCTCATCCTAAATGATGGATCTGTAAATGTTATCTCTAAAGAAGGCACCAACTGTGATGAAAGCTCACATCCGTCACCTCTTTCACTGATCTCCTTCATTCATTTCCAACCCATAGTATATGGCTGTGAGTGAAGATGGGAGACAAAGTTTACCCATAAATTAGGAGCCTAGTCCAAACTCTGTCCACACCTCAATACCCCAGTAATAAGTCAGCGTTATGTAGTCTGTCTGTTGGTAAATTTCCCACTGGTGATCACCAGATATAGTTCTAACTCCTAGCTAGGAACCCTTTTACATGCCTGACTGTCAATTCTCTTTACATTTGCCAATATTGGCTACCGCTTCATTCTTACTGCCCTCTGCAGTCACTTCCAATAAAAGGTTTATGCAAACATCTCTAAATGTGTGTTTTGGTCTTGGAGGTTGAAAACTCTCATAGCTACGCACATATTTACGACAGTTTTTGGGCTTGGCGTACAAAATGTGTGGTCATTGAAGGTTGCCAGTTAAACCAGGTTGAACTTTGATTAATCATGAACTTGGATAGTGACATATGAATGCTGTCCTTTTAATTTAAGGAAATACCAACTATTGGAAAATTGATCATGGAGGAGAAATCACTAATCACGGCTTGTGTCCGGTCATAATTATAGAACACCAACTCTTTCATATATTAGAGTGGAGTTGTGAAAGAAAAAGCCTGGAGCAAATTTTGCGAGATTTGCACAGCTTTGACATTTTACAACAAGCATCTTCTATCTGTAGGTGGTGAACATGCATTGGTAAACAGTAGAACAAGAAGAAGAAGAAGTAGCCCCCCCTAACTTGTCTACTGTGAACAGTAGAGGGCAAATTCGCACTCAAGACTACGTGGTCGGTGTGTTCTTGAACGTACATCAACTGCTTATTGTGTACGTAGCTTTACAACAAAAGCATCCATGTAAGTTTGTCTTTTTTAATCACAAAAGCATGAAAGATCATTTTATTTTTTTAATAATTTAGTAAAGTACAGACGAGTGTGTGTCCATTTTGTTTGAAAGCACGGCTGTGTTTTGACAATTTCACCAAAAGGTTTACCACTTTAAAAGCTAACAATATAACATAACTGATGATCCACTTCTTTACACATAAACATCATTAATCATTTTTCAAGCTTTTGTTTTGCTTTAATACTTTTTGTCTTCTATTTACTATTCTTGTGTTTTGCTCCTTGTACTCTATGCTTTGTTCTGTCTCCTTTCAGAACACGCTTCAGGCATATTTTAGTCTCCCCTTGTCAAAATTAATCAAAGAAAAACGCACACACAAACACTCACAGGGCTGTGTAGGCATGGTTCTAACTTAACTTTTATTGTTTCCAGCCTGACCCAAACCATTAGCGGTTTTTGTCTGACCTTAACCCAATTCTGTTTGAAAAGTATTGTATAAAAATGTTCAGTTTTTGGTATGAATGCAGCAAAAAAGTTTAAGATAATCTTATTACAAGCGGCAGACTTTTACATTTGCATCCATCAATCCATCCATCCATCACATTTGTTTCTTTTTTTTACCCAGATTTGTAAGAGGTTGCTGACATCATTACATTCCTTTCGTTTCATTGGTCAGCAGATCTGCATTCTGACTGAAGTGAAGCACACTGGACTATACTTGTAATTCAAAATGATCAGTAAATCATTTGTTCATTAGTTTTTTAACTTAAAATTTTGATTTCAAGTTGAAAACGAATGAACAGATGACACACATATTCAACATAAACCCTCATTCTCTGCTCTTTCACTGCATGCTGGAGTGGTCCACACCTGGATGAGCTGTAACACCCGCCAAGGACCTGAGTTTTGGTAAAGATGAAATCCAAACGTGGCCATATAAATTGGAGAATGATAATTTATTATACCTCCATGTGAGCCCCACTTATTAATATTTAGTGATATTGTTGAGAGAAACTTCTGAATAGAAAGACATGCACATATTTTGCTATTTTTCAAACTAGGGATGCACACATTTTACATTTAGGTGATGTGAAAGTTGATGCCAGACTACTCCATCTGTTTCAGAACCTGCTGTATCCCTTTTGGGGTCACAGGGATGCTGGAGTCAACCCAGTTACTGTTAGACAAATGTATTCAAAAAACTGTGAACAAGTTGCCAACCACATATTTGGGGGCAATTTAGAGAAATACTATGAACCATGTTTTTTGATAGGAACCACAGTGTCTGGAGAATACCTACACATGTCTAGGGAGAACATGCGAACTCCACACAGAAAGGTCTCAGCCAGGACCTTCTCGCTGTGAGGCAAGAGCACAAACCATTGCGTCACTGTGCAGCCCAACCGTGCACATAACAGTCCACCACCACGGGAACACACCCGTCGTGGTTTCAGCTTTACCTATGGGTCTTGAGTCCCAATTTTTAAGTTGAATGCACAAACTTGTTTGGAGAACTAACTCATTCTCATAGGTGCATATCTGAGTTGTCTCCATCTTTATTAAAATGTGTTTATCTGGTGTAAAGACATGTGACAGGGTTAGCACACTACTAAAAGAAAGAAAAAGAAAGACAGTGCTTACCGTTAAGTTGGTGAAAATATGCCAACATTTGTATTATTTTTAAAACTGATTTATAAAAGCTGTTAGTCAACCCTTAACAAGCCCACTGAAAAAAAAAGATCAATGAAAAAGTACTTTTTTCCCCCCAACTACTTAGAGCCTTGGATAACCACACACCAGCAATCAATGTTTTCAAAAATATGTTTTAAAAATGTGCTTGAACATTTGGTTGAATAGGCAGTTAAAAGGTTATAAAAAATGCTTACTAAGCAGCAAAACGTCATTTATTTATATAAAAAAATATTTGAAAACACAATTTTTCATCATTTTTTTTCCTCAAAAATAATCTTTTAACATGCACTGCTGCATTAATGTTTGGTTCCTGTAAGAGTGTTTGATATTCTAGAGCAGGTCCCCCTAGGACAACAAAGACAAGCACACACAAATGGAGTAGAAATGTATGCATAATAGACATGACTGCACATATAATTCACAACTGCTTTGACAGTAAAAACACAAGGCCTGATCTGTGCTGGCTTCAGGGGAAAACAAAGAAAATAATAACCGTATTGCACTCTTCATCTCAAACAGCTTGTGCCCACATTTTAGTCAGTCTAGCCCACTTTTCATCACTCAAATATGTCTGACTGGACAAACGCATACATCTGAACCTAAATGTCAGGCTGTGAGGATTGAGACTTGACTTCTATTATCAGTTCAACAAAACTAATTCTATATCTCTGGACTAAACGTTGATCAGAGGTGATAATATGACAATGATTCCATAAACTAATGCAGCTTTTTACACAGTAGCGATTCAGGGCATTTTAGGATGATGAAAGATGATCCAATGAGGATGAAAGTGTTCATCCGGATCCAAATGATAAAGTGGTTTTAAGATGACACAGCTGTTGGCTCTGATCTTGTGCTTGTTGAGCAAGAATTTTGAGGAGAAATCAGCCAAAGTGCAGCATGTGTATTTTTTTCCGGTATAGAGAAAACTACTTGAACACAACACAGCTCATCTTAAAGCAAATGGGCAACAACATCAGTTTTAAACCTTTAAAGCCTATAAGATTAAGGAATTGTCGGATATTTCTTTTTTAAATTAAGCTGTCTTTTAAATGATGATCCACAAAAACTAGCTTTTTTTTTTTAAAGATATAGAGTTTCAGCCATGATACGCACAGAGATTAAGTACATTTTTGCTCACAATGTTAGTTTAAGATGCAAAAAAGATGAATGTTCAGGAAAAAAAGCACCTTATTTACCCGCAGTCTCAAATTTGATCCACACATTTCAACATGGTGTAAATTTATTATAAAAAGTTTGTTAGCAACTAATTTTGCATTCTTTCAATACAGCAAGTAGTCATTTAAAAAAATAATATCAATAGTTGAGTTATTTTCACCATACATTTTTTAAATTAGCTAAACTTTTAACGCTAAAAGTGCTTTTGAGATTCATGGAAGCAGACATTTCTTAAATGAGCAAAACAAGCTCTTTACTACCCCTAGTGGAATGATAATGAACTTCAGGGCAGAAAATATGGACCAACTTTTTTTTTAAGGAAAGCTTAGATTGTGTTACTGAGATAAGGATCTCAGAAATATCAGACACATAGATTTATGGGGTTAACTGAAGCTAGAGTGGTATCTCACCAAGCTGTAGCTGTTGGCAACAAATTGCATTCAAAATTGAATTTCTAAAATGTCTAGAATTGTTCGCCAAGGTCAGTTTTTCTTAGGTGACAAGACTTTGCTTACCAAATGGGTTTGGCAAATGTAGCCTCAAAAGGTCAAAGTTGTTTCGTACCAATCTCAAACTGTTGATCTTCTGTAGGTCAGAAACGTGCATGGAATGTGAAACAACTCTGTGAAAGGTTGGTGACCTTCAACACTACATCATGATTAACTGGAGACAAAGATTGGACATTTTGGGAGTCCAACGCAATGCAACATTTATGTATATTCAAGGTGAATTGTGGCCTTAAGGGCCTCTCATACATGCAGAATGTGATTGGCGTCAAAGCATTGCCAAACCTTTGAGTTATTGTTTTGGATCATAAGCCTGTTATGATTCTACCACTCTTTCTCTCTGCACACAGCTGCCAAGTACTCAGTACAATTAACCTCCCATGTGTTATTGCCTGTTTGGCAGGATAGCTCATCAGATCTGTGGCCCCCTTAGGCTGTTTGTTCACGTTTTTACTCACGTTCACCTTAACTACCAGACTTTTCATCTTCGCTGTTGACTAGGTATCCCTGTATTTGGTTGCGTCCACAGTTGTTACCAAGATGTCTCTTGCACCATCATCTGGAAACAAAGTATTAACGGGGCCATCCCATTAGTCTTTCAGAGTAAACTATATCCATATAAGTTATCATATATTACCTTTAGAACACTAAAAAACAGATTATTTATGAAATGTAAGTTAGTATTTTTATAACCAGAAGTAAAACGCCTCAATCTCTTAGGCACCGCCTTTCACTCCTTGAGGGTTCCACCCACGTCATGACGTCCTCCTAGAGCTGGCATCTCACCCATTAAAAATGAGGAGACATTTTTTGATATATATATATATATATATATATATATTTTTTCTTTTCTTTTTTTTATATTGATGTAGGCCCACATACAGTGCAGCTTGGGTTTTTTTCCCCCAAATTTGGCATGAACAGATTTATGATGGCTATGAGGTTCATTTTTGTGGTGAAATTCGGTCAAAAAATGCCCAACAACAAACACCAGAAGAACATTTCACGATTTGTTGAAGTGACATATAATCTACGTATCAAAAATCCTCTTTACTTTCATGCGCATCCATTTACTTCTCTACCGTTGCTCAAAAAATCCACGTTTAAACCAATTCTCTCAATTTGTTGCTTGCTTTTCCCACCAGGAAATAGTCTGCTCCCTTTCTCCTGCCGTCTTCCCAGGATCTATCTCAACACGTCATGCAGATTTCCATGAAGCGTACCCACCAGGGTGTACTCACCTCTAGCTCAAGCTGTTAGCTTTGTGGAGAAAGTATAGGGCCAGATCCAAATTATTCCTTCTCCCATCCCCTTAGCCCTTCCCCTTAATTTGAAGTGGTAGTTAAAGTTAAAGTCGAAGTCTTGTCCAGGATTATTATTTTTTAAATTTCACCCTCCAAACAGAGGAGTCCAAAGTCAACCATCGCGGGGGTAGATGCATCGCACTGAGAAGCGCTTTTCTTCACGTGGGTGTGCTCTGAAGCACAGAAGTTTACATCTAAATGTAAGTAATGACTTTTTGTTGTAGCACGACCTTTTTAAAGTTATAAAACTGCTGTTGTGATGCATATTCAAGCGCTGGAAGATTGCCGTTAAAGCTAGCTTACCGACGATTATTGATGGCGTAATATTAGACACTATTTTTTCATAACTCTCCGTTTGGAGGGCTAAATGAAGGGAAGGGCTAAGGGAAAGGGAGAAGGGAAGAATTCGGATTGGGCCTTTCTGTTAGCCTTTGTGGCGGAGCTGACTCTACCTGAAAGGGGCGGTCTCATGATGTTTTGTCAGATCACGAGGACCAGCTCGTTTTCGTGGGTATGGGAGGGGCTACTGCTGAGAGCTTACGTTTTCAGAGGATAACTCAAAAACGCGTAAACAGATCAAAAAACCTCTTTGGGGTTCTTTACGCATTTTCATGGTTTATTTTGCATTAAGAGGTTATGGTCAAATGATGAGACATTTGATCTGTATAGACTTAAACTTCACCTCTGGTCAAAATATTGGGTCTATATAAATTAAAGTTAATATAGTCTCTATAGTCTCAATCAGTTGAGAAGCAACCCTTAGGTTAAGGACAATTACCAGCATCCCAGTCGTCACAACTAAAGGTCTAATGGACTATGACATGAGGGCAAATTCTCTGTGTTTACTTTGGCCTCCAATTGAACAAACTAATGAATGTGTATGTGTGTATGTCTGCTGGGCTGGGGGGTGGGGGGTCAGAAGTGAAGGAAGGCAAAAACAGCAGTCAGAAATGCGTTTTGTCAGGTTGCTCTTCTGGTCAGACACAGACTCACACAGTCACTCTTGAGTGCACACTTCAAGCCACACACATTCTTCTTCTCCTTCCGTCTGTGGGCTTAGAGTGGAAATGAACACATTCAGAGGATTGTGGGTAACGACTTTGAAGTGGCAGAGGATGGCCTCCTGCGGCTTTTTGCAGGGAAACACACACACGCACGCGGACAAGTGTAGCATTTGCTCTTATTAGCTGGAATGCTCACAGAGGAACAACTTCTTTCACACCAACAGTCAGCAGGCAACTGATTGAGAGAGTACACAAGTACTAGAACATACTAAATGTTTGGGATGTGGTCTTCCCTCTGGACTTTAAAGTAAAAACATGAAAGATAATCCAATCTGAATTTAGAGGTAATCCGGATTACATCATGATGGTTGAGGAAAAAGAAGAGACTAGAACAGTACAGTACATGTGTCTGTGAGTCAGCATGTTTTTGTGAATGATGGACACCATTGTGTAGCTATGCAAAAACATGAGAGTTTGGAACATGGAAGTCCAAAACCTGCATTTACACGCATTTACGTAGACTTTTCATTGGAAGCAGCCAGTTGAATTTTAGAGTAGTGTGAATGTATAGTTCCAGAGGAACTCAGAGTCCGGTCATGACTTCATCCAACAACAGATTATGGACATGTTTGATTTGAGGACGGCCAAAGAACTCAAACCAAAGCAGCAGTTAATGGGTGGATGGATGCTCAGAATTTTAAAAATGTCAGTTTATAAAAAAAATTTAAAAAAATTGGGGAAACAAACGGACAGATTGGCATCAGGTAAACGTGACTCTCAAAGTCTTAAATGACCATCAGCTTCAGATTTCTCTCAGCAACCACAAGAAGTCAAGCATCCTGTAACAATAATACAACATCACAATTAAATAATATATATATGTTACTTATATATTTTGAAGTAGGCTCTTACTGACAGGGCCCAGCATATTTAAAAGTACAAAAAAAGGATTTATGAGAGAAAATAAAACATGGGTTGACGTTTGCAAAAGATCAAAACCATTTTTTTTTTATCTGTCATAAGTCAATTTTTAATGCTTTGATTAAACCTCAAAGGTCAAAAATTCCATACTCCCATGAGTTTTTTTTTTTTTAGAGAATGATAATATTTTACACTTCAATATTGTAATTGTAAGAATAATGATAATAGCAGTTTATTAAACAGAACTACAATAACATTTTATATAGACAGAATACGTGGATTGACAGTATTAACAATTTTGCAGTAGTTGATCTAATAATTCAGAACAGTATATATCCTCACTTTTTGCATGATTTGGACAGCAGATGTCTCTCTCCCACAACCTCTCTTTTTCCCTCATACTTACACCCAAAAAGCCTTTTGAACTTCTTACTGACTACTCTACACTCCTGCTTTACACTGCTGGGTATAAATAAAACAGAAACAATGAAAGCAGAGTGCAAAGATTTAATGAAAAGAGAGATTCATGAAAGAAAAGTAGCAATGGCAGACAAGAAAAGAGCAAATTTGCAGCAAAAATAGATAACAAGAAACTGTACCAATACTGAGCAGCTAAATCTGGCGCACTGAAACTTAAGTGAACACAAAAAAATCAATAGAAATGTTGTTACTAACTGCACCTCAGTCTGGTTGTTCAGTGAATGCAGCTGTACTGCTATTTAATGTGCCACCATTCCATTAAATATGTCTCATCCTTTCAAAACCTGTTCCTATTCACATTGTAGGGCATTAAGAACAGATTCAGACTATCCTTACTCTGCAGTCTGCTGCCAGTCCAGGCAAAAAATGTCGATACATGCAAACTTTAAGCAACCTAAAATTGTTTTCTAAGACACAAAATGTCCTGAAATGATGGACGGTTCTTGAAAATGGGGATTAAGAAATGGTTGTTTCAGATTATGGCTACAACTGTCATGACCTTGCTGCTCAACTGCGCATAAAAGACTGCTGACCGTAATGATGGCTGCCATAACTTTTCACTACTTGAAGGAATATTGCGAACAAATAATACTCCATTTTTGCAGAATTTAAACCAAATGAGAGTAAAGTTTAGAAGATTGAAGTGTATTAAATTAATTAGAGGAGATTTAAAGATACACAGCAAATTAAAATACACACTTTAACCTTAAACTTTAACCAGTTTTGACACATTTTTAAATTATTCCAAGTCATCCTTTAACTTATGAGTAAGACATTTTAGCCACAATCCAAAAACTTGTAATTTTCTAGGATATAATTACTGCAGGGCGGCTGCAGTTCAATTGAATTTCACCTCAAAGCTGTGGATGATGCCTTTGGTGTGGTTGAGTGCTCTCTGTATGTGCTAACTTAAAGCTCCTCATAAGCCCAACCTAACATTACTGGTGCAACAAAAATAGTGAGTAATGTACATCCAACGTATTGTCTTCGTCACAAAACAAGCTCAAAAATTCAAATTTAAGCTTAATTCTCTATACATGTGTCTTCTAATATAACAAAAAGGCAAAAAAAAACATTAAAAACACAGTTTTTATCTTATATATATCTAATATTTATTTAAATTCAGCATATATTATTAATCCTAGGAGAAAATAAGACTTTTAGCTTATTATAACTATTATGTAATACATGTCGGTATGTTGTTTTCCTTGATGAATTTACCATCACGGTTAGTATGGACTGCAAAGGGAAGAAAGGTCAAAAAGAGTCAAGCCGGTTTAAAGATGGAAAAAGGGGACACACAGCAGAGGACGATTCAAGACATTTCTGCCTCTGCAACTGGGAAGTCAGGTTTGAAATGCAAATTATTGCCGAATCAGTTTTCCACTCCTCCTCAGTGGAATCAGCTCACTCTACAGCGCCAGCTTTCTACCTGTCAGTCCTTTCGTTTCATTTCTATAATGCTGTCTCTTCAGCTTTCCTTTTTGTCAGGAGGCAAGCACAAAAATAAACAGATATTTTCTCTGCATGTTCTCTCGTTAGAATGGATTTTCTGCACCGTGAGCTCAAATGACTGAACCTCAGCTTTTAAACTATCTAGGGTGCACATTATATTTATATTTGTTTTTCCCACTTATGGGTAATATCCTCATTATATTATCATAAAAAAAACCTCTGTGCTCCATAAACTACAAATGCACATCACAAAAACATGCACAATAGTCAAAAACCTTTACAAAATCCCAGCAATTAGGTTTAGATAAATCCTAACAAACACAAAACCTCCATTTTTAGCCCTGTAGGTGCAGCAAAAATATTGGCTCTGCCCTTTGAGGTCAAACAGGGCTTAACTGTGCTTGAATGTGCACAAACACATCAGCTCATCTCACCCTCTCTGCGGATGAGATCTAAAACTCTCCACAACTGTTGTCCAGCAGCCACATTCGGGCGGCTGTAGCTAAATAATAGTGCAACTACAGTAACACAGTGTCTCTTCCCTGAAGCTACCAGTCTGAACTCTGAGTGTACTGTCAGAATTATTCAATTTATATATCTTTCTTTAACTCTATATCTTGTTAGATCAGCTGTCTCAGAGGGTAAAACTAGTATAAGACAATTTTCTTAAAAACGCACTACTAGCAAAATTGTTTTTTAACATGTTCTTGTGGCATTTTTTTATAATGGAGGACTTATTTTAAGAAAATTCATCTTAAATGGGATTTGAGTATTTTTTAAATTCTAATTGTTGTGAAACAGGAGTAAAAAGATGAGACCTTTTCAGAAAGAATTGATTCTTTATATAAATGGTATTAAATCCTGCACTTACATAAAAGCAGCCAGAAGAGTCCAAACATGGTCATACTTGAAACTTTAGCAGCATCGTTTACATTTAGTATTATTATTATTTTACCTGTTTTATCTTGCAATTAATATGGCTTTATTTATTTATTTATTTATTTCATTTTCCAGTCAAAAGTGAAAATGTTGTTATTTGCACACATTGTGGAGTGTCAATGTTTGATATTCTGCATGTGCAATATTTGTCAAAGTTTAAAAAGAAAGGAGACCTACATAAATCAGTTACATTTATTGTCATTTTTAGCTAAAACAATGCATTTTTATATCATTTATTTGTAATAAAACAATAAATAGTATTTTACATAAATAAATCAACATTAGAAATCACAAATTACCATAAAAAATCAAGTATATTAGTCTATAATTTGCCTTTGTGGTTATTTTGCATGTTTCACCTGCAGACAGCCCATATCCACTCATTAGAGCAGTTGTAGCATGAATAGGAAAAGAAGCAAACTTAAAATATGATGTCTACAATATTTAATTGAACAGAAAATAAACCTGAGTGGGTTTCAACATTTTCTAAAAAAGTTTCCTAACAACTTCCCCATTGAAAACACAACAAGCCCCATTTATATTTGACCTTTCTTCTTCATCCTTTCCCTGCAGAAGAAACACAACCTGGCAATTGGCAGCTCTGACTCCTTTCCTCTCTGCTTTACTCATTTCCTTTTTATATTCTTCTTTGCATGAATAAAAATGACATGTAATTCTAAAGGCCACCCAGAGCTCAACTGTAAGCACACATTTCATCTGCCTTTCTAGCCTAAATGCTGAGAATCTGACAACAAAGGTTCACTTTAAGAGCTTGTGTCTAATCGCGCTGGGAAAGGATTCAACACCCGGACCGAAGCTTTGACTCTGGATTACAAGGTTGCAGTGGAAAACACTTTGAAAATCAGGGGGAAGGTGTTTGAGTGAAAAAATAAAACCTGCTTCTGAAAGCATTTTACTGTAAGACTCACTCCGATCATCTTTTGAGCTTTTTTTTAATTGTGGTATTGAAATTATACATATGTTGTTATTAGCCAAAATTAAAAAATAAATAAATAAATAAAAAACAGTGAGGTTTTCTAAGACACAATTTCTTCCTCTGAAGGAATTTGCCTATGAGTTGTGGGTGGGAATGTTGGCCCAGAGCAACCCCTTCCCCCCTTCCCCTCCCCCGTTTTGCTAGTTAGCGGAGGAGGGAATTTGTGACCCTCTTATCGTATTTTCTACGTAACAAATATGCCCTTTTTCTAACAAAATTTTTTCATCTGCTCCTAATTTACACCTTTTTGATCAAAACAATATTCAGAAATGCAATTTTTAAGTTTAATTTTCTTCTTTTTTGTCCACCATCCTCAAAATAATGCTACAACATGTCAAAATTTTCATCTGAGTAGGTCTTTAAAGTTTTAAATGAAGCCTAAGAAACTTCCAGTAGTAAAAACATCAACTTACTACAAAAAACAAAAGACAAAGTATAACTCACTGTCAGAAAAAGCACAAAAAATAACTTTGATTTAACATTTTTTTCATGCTTCATTTTTGCTTCATTAGCAAAGAGCTTCACTTGAATGCACTGATGGAATTTTTTTTTCCATTTTCATGATACAAATAAGGGAAGATTGTTTTATTTCTAGGTGAACATCATTGCACCTATGAATAAATAAAATGCTCCAAATCTTTCACACAAAATCTACATCAATACTATTAATATTCATATATACGCCTTATTTGTTTTTCATCCGTCAGTGAATCATTGCAGTCTCTTTGCCTGTAAATCTGACTTTCAATGTATTTAACTGCATTGATCCCCAGTGCAAAACACGTCTTTATGAAAAGAGACAAAACTGACAACAAAATAAAAATGTGTTCATCCTTTCATTGACAGCAGAATTGTCCAAATTGAAAAGCACAACTGCATTTTTTAAATTAAAATAAAATAAAAATAAAAAGAATGAAAATCATGACTGTTAATGGCTTGAAAAACTGTTTTTTTTTTTCTTACTTTTGTCCTTAACCTTATCACTCCCACTATCCAATCTTTCCTTCCTCTTCTTCTCCTCTCCATTTTTTTGTGTCTGCATCTCTCTGCCGGAGGTATAAATAGGACTCCTAATAAAGTACTAATTAATCTCTGGCGACATAATCAAAGAAAGCACATCTGCATTGCTAAGAGGAGCCACGGCATGAGAGGGAAGGAAAGGAAAGGGGGCAGACAGGAAGCAGGGGGAAAAAGACGGGAAAAAATGCAGATGAGACGTGAAAAGAGTCAGAGAGGAGATGGGGGACAGACATCCAGCAGGAGACGGCGGCGCAAAATGCTTTCAAGGTTTACCTCGTTGTTTTTGGGAAGCTCTGATGTAGTATATCATCATGAAGGATTTTTCAAATGTTACAAACTCTTTTCATTTTGTTCTGTGATTACTGTTGAGTCCAACAGGAGGAAACCACCTTTTCACCCTTGAATTGTGTTCGGGTCAAAATTGACCCATTTACAGGTCAATTTTGACCCAAACACAATATAAGGGTTAAGTTAAATAAAAAAAAAATCTAATTTTTTCATTGCATCAGTTTAACTTGATATGCTTAGAGGATTCATTGTCTGTGACAAATGTTCCTGCAGCTAAAAACATGAAACACTTATACAGAGAAAGGATGAAAAAGAATAAAACTCTCACTGGTGTGTGTGTTTTTTTTTGTCTGAAGTCTCTCTCTCATCCTCTTTGCACATAAGAAATTCTCTCATGAATGTTTCCTTTCTCCGCAGCTCCCTGGGGTTGAACCCAAAGAGGAGAGCAAAGCACGTTACAATCTGCTTGATTAAATGTCACTGAATTGAAGAGGCCTCTGACAAAGTCTGAGAACACTGCTGACTGCGTCTATGATTCCATGTTAGGAAAATATGTCAGCGCATGCAAAAACAGTCGGCGTGCGGTGAATTTCTTCTACTTCCTGTCCTTGAAGCCAGGATTCCACCAAAACAAAGCAGCAAAGCAGACACGAAGCAGCACATGTGAATTTGGAGATGAAAGGTGCCCTGTTTCTGAAGTAGAACCCTGTTCTGTAGAGCTCAACCTATTTTTAATTTTATGTATAAACTACTAACAATAAAACCAGTTTGTGCACTTTTTATATTATTTTTAAGACCATTTCATGTAAGGATGGGTTGATAAAATTGATGAATCAATCTAAATCGATCTAAGCTTAATAGATCAATAATTGATCCATAAAAGTAGAGATTGGTCTAATGCATAAAGCTGAAGTCCGCTAGCTTGGTGCTAATGTATAATGGGATTTTCCATTGGATAGCTAATGCTAACGCTCGGTCAACGTAAACATATATTGCTGACTAAATGAACATTTTTATGTACTCACAGGCAGGAATTTACAAAACTCTTTGGGAAACATATTTTTTAAAGTAACCATTTGTGCTCTAAAGTACAATTTTTTGCTCATACAAATGAGAAACAACTCAAAAATGTTTAAATGGACAACAAGAAAAGAAACACTACAACGCTTAAGCTTTTTAAAACTCTGGAAATACAACAAACATCCATGAGACTCTAGAAGGAAAGTGAAAGCATCTCATGACCCAGATATGACCATTTACAGACATTTTCTGATGTAATGTGGTTGAGTTGTTAAGAGGTTACTGACAGACTTCAAATATATCTGAAGACAAAAATCTTTAAAGCTGCCAACAAAAGAAGTTCCATGTTTTTCTTTCCTTTTTGGCTTTGATGGATGAAAATCATTTTCATCATAAACAGAAACATAATTATGTCCATATAATACGTCTTCAGAGAAATCAGTGTCACATGTCTTTCTGTACTTTAAAGAGTGTGAGGGAACTTATTCATAAAATAAACATGAAAAAAATCTCCTGGGGGAAATTTGGGTCAATAAACCTTTTTAGCAAAACATCCAGGATGTCAAAACTGGTTGTCAAAGTAAATCAATAAGGCTGAACCCCATGAGATGTAAAAAAAAATAATTTGAAAAGGCTATTTAGTCTTTTAAATCTTTACATTCTCATATATAAATATTATTTAAAACATCAATTTAAAGTGTGTAGGAAACAAATCAACCACAAAAATAAATCAAATTATAAATGAAAAAACTGAAAGAGTGGCTTCTACTTCTGTTGCATCAATACTGAACCACTGAAAGTAAGTTTTCAAATTAAAGACCCACTCTGATCATCTTTTATAGATTTTTAAGCATTCCCAGTGTTCTTTTAACTATGATTATGCCGCTTTTAATCAAAGTCAATACACTTTTTCATTTTCTAGGTCATTGTTTTTGCATAGCAGCACCAAGTCGTGGGCTACAATGTCGGTGCAGAGCAACCCCGCCCCCCTTCCCCTCCCAGTTGTTGAGCTCTCCGTTTGAGCAGAACAGGGAGCTTGTCGCCTGTACTGCATATTTTCTGTCACAGAATGCAATCTTTTTCAAACTGTATTTTTTCATCTGCTCCTGATCAACAACAATTACAACAAAAAATACTAAAAATTGCAGTTTTATATACGTCCTCATTCATCAAAATGCGACAAGAGCATGTTAAAAACACCAGAAACAGGATTTGCATTCTTTAATCATTATTTTTTTATAAACTAAGCTTTAATGTGTAACAAGGTTGATGGGATTTCACAAGAAAACTTGCAGGGACTGGAAAATTATGAAATCAGTTTGTGCGACTGTGTAGAAAGAAAATAAAATGGCAGGCGACCACAAGTCCTGCAGCACTTCAAAGCCTGCACCAGCCCATGCAGGACAGAAAAAAGGCTGGATTGTGGACTGAAGAGGACAGTTCTGTCTGGGAGCATCATGATGACACGCCACTGAAATCTATCTGATGAGCAGAAAATCCGAAACACACAGGCCCATGTCATCTAGACACTTTACCTAAAGTCAAGACATGAAGGATTTAGTCTCTTTGTACAGAGGGGTGTGGCTGAATCCAGAAAAGTTTAAATATGACGAGAAAAAGTTAATAAAAAAAAGTTTTTTAGCTGAGCTTTCTAACTAGCGGTGAAACATGATGAGCACTACACAGTTCACGCTGTGACACCAACAGCCTTCCTGCAGGCTTTGGAAACCTTTGTGCAGGCGCCACATTTTGTTCTTTACATAAACACAGTTCATATCACAGACAGTGATGTTAAACCCCAAGATCCTTGCTGGGTTTCACATCCGTCCTGCCTTTCTGAGCAGTAACGCTCAGAGGCGCCTACTGTTGAGGGGAAAACTACGGTGGCCTAAGAACGTGCCTTCTGCTGTCAAAAGCAATGACTGAAACTTTTGAACCACACCGGGCTCAGGGGAGAAACCTCCGCAGGATCACTATCACCACACAGGATGTGTGACAACGCTTCATCTCCCTCGCCTGACTCGGCGGGGCTGCGGTGCTTGCCTGACAGACCGGCAGGCGGCGTTTTGGGTCCCCCGTTTGCCTCAATTTCCAGCACTTCAGCAGGCTTCACTTCAAAGCCATTCATCTCCAAACTCATGAATAAATCAGCTGCAGAGGGAAGGGAGAAACTCTCAAACAACAAGGCAGCAAGGCTGAGACTGCTGAAGGAGTCCTAATCAAATGATGGGTTCATAAACAGGCTGAGCGGGAATGAGAGGGATGATGGGTAATGACAGAAAACAGACACTTTTAATGGAACGTCCCATTCTGTCATCATTAGGTCAACTTAAAACAGATTTACTTACAGAGGCGTCTACAAGCTGAGCTTGCATGTTTGAATTGAGCCAAAATGATGGAACATACAGAAGAAGGAGTGTGGAATTATGGGAAAAGTATTTAATCAAGAGTAGACTAAATTGATTCTGCAAGCTCAACACATGTTGACAATAGAGCTTGATCTAAAGCTCACAAAGGTTAGTAACTAAACTTAGTAAATAAACACACTTTTTAACACAATATAATAAAATAAAAAGAAATTAAACATTTAAAAGTCAAGTAATGTTGTTTTATCAGAGGGGATGAAATCAACCTGTGGGTCTAAACTCCCCAAAGGCAAAATCTCAGATGCCCCCCATACACAAACACGCTCGAGCAACTTCAAGCATCAACGCCAACGATGGGACTAAATGAAAACAAGAAACAAGCAGCCGTCCGTTTTTTTTACCTTTCTGCAGCAAGCGTCTTTTCAAAATAGCCTGGAGGAAAAGCATTTTCCCGCACGCCGTCCAGATGCGCAAATCTCGCCTCCAAGAAAGAGGAGGCAGAAGTTGACTCTGCACACGCAGCTCTTCTTTTCTCCCTCTGTCTCTCTCTTTTTGCAACACTCCTCTTCCTCAGTTTACCCCCCTGGAAGGAACACCCTCCCCGCTGACACCAATTGAATCCCACACAGTTTTTCCCTCAGAGAAAAAATAATCAGAGTCCCAGCTCCTCTTTTGGGTCCGGTTCGGTTCCAGCCAGGGCTGATCTGTGCTTTTACAGTCTTCCTCACTAACTTGATCCACTAATTTAATTACAGCCCCTCTCTTATATTCTTATTCCCCAAGTTTCTCTCCTCATTATACAGAGAAAAATTTATCTTAAAAAAAAAAAAGATAGCTCTAAGCCTTCGGGACTTTTGATGCCCTACTTTTTTTTTTTTTTTTCTCTGTAACTACTGGGTCTGGTGTGCACAGCAGGTCTGCGGGTGTTTGTGTGTGTAAAGCCACCTAAGGTTGAAGCCGAAAGATGAAAGCCACTAACACTGAACATCTCCTTATCTCTTGTGGTGATCATAAGGTGTCCAGTGTTGCTTGAAGGGATAAAAAAAAAAAAAATGGAGCCTGTCTTGATCTTCAGAGGTTTACTTTCGATCCTTCCGACATTAAGAGTCTCTAAAAGAGAAGCTGGAGATAAAACAATAAGAGCAAACATGAAACAGACGGCAGAGCCCCATCCACTAATACCTAACGACTTTCCACTTTTCTATGCTCCTAATAGAGTGCCTTTGAACAGCACAACACAGAAATCCGTATCTGCTGCAGAAACAAAATGCTCTGTTTGGTTTTTACAAAGATGTTGTAACTTGTTGCTGGTTACAGAGACTGCAGATTAACCCCAGAGCTTGAAAATCTATTAAATGTTTTTAGTTTTTTTATTTTTGTCTCAATATTTTAGGTTTGGCAGATAAAAATTAAATGGCTGCAGAGTGTTTGCATAAATTTTCATTGATGTAGTTTGAAGACTATTCACTTTTTCTCCAAAAGGCGTTCTCCATTCTGATATACAGTGGGGAAAAATCCGGTTTATTTTCTTCTAAGAAGAATGTATTTCAGACATCACTCTCCACTCTTTATGTTGGGAGAGTCAGTTGCAGGTAAGTATTTAAAGACCCACTTCAATGAAAATCATGTTTTTGGTGTTTTTACCATGTTCTTTTCTGATTTTCCTGATGATGTACAGGACATGTATATATATATATATATATACAAAGCTTAAAAAATGAATTTCTTTGTATGTGTTTATTCACATCATTGTGAATCAGGAGCAGACGAAAAAAAGCCCCTTGGAAAAGACAATACTTGTTGGGCTAGGTATCGCCAATAATTTCCAGAATTGATTAGATTCAGATGTTTTTCGATTTCGATCCACTCAATTCAATTCAATTCAATTTTAGTTTATACGGTTTACACATCTAGACACATTTCCTTAGAAATACATTAATAATCTATATATGTTTTGAATATATTCATATTAATTTGACACAGTTCACATATTTTCAAATGTATCTATGAAATAAATAAAGATTATTAATGCTATACAGTGTTACATGGATTCTCAATAAGAGAAGTTCCAACAATTGTTCTGCTTCTCCTGGAGGGCGTTTCAGTTTGTCCACCAGATCGCGCTATAGCATTACACCTTATTCCTGAAGAAGAACAAAGTATGAGCAAAAAAATGTTTTTTTTGACCACATATGGTTACTTGAAAAATGTTCCCCTAAAAGAATTTGGAAAATTCATGCCTGTGATCATATAAATATCTTCATTTAGTCAGCAATGTATGTCTAGGTTGACCAAGCGTTAGCATTAGCTGTCCTATGGGAAGTCCCATTATATGTTAGCATCAAGCGAGTAGACTTCAGCTTATGCATTAGATCAGTCTCTACTTTTATGGATCAATTATTGACCTACTAAGCTTGAATCAATTCAGCTCGATTGATCATTTTTGGGGACAGTTGTTAACACTCCACAGTCTTGTTCATTCATCAGAGTGACACCAGGCTGCTTGGTTTCAAGAGTCGGTTGTAGATGGATAGAAGATTATATCCAAGTCTACTATTTTGACTGATTCAACTTGATTATTGAAAGGAATCCACGCCATCATCAGAACATATTCTTTCCTTCTGTCCTTTCTTTTTAGGACAACATCAAAAAAGAAAGCAAATCAAGTCACTTCTTTTATGTAACACCATTTCTGAAACTTGCTTCAACGCTGAACCACAGAACAAAGCCCACAGAGTCCACTGACCGGGTCTAGACATGAGTCAGACCCGGCTGCTCAAACGAATCAGGCCCCCACCATGTTTATTTCATGTGTTGTCAAACACGCTCAGATTCTCTTTGCTGTTTCAGCAGAGCAATGCATCATGCATAAATGCAAAGCCTTGCAACAACCACAGGCTAAAATGTGTATTTGGATAATTTGTGAATTATGGTTGTGCATAGCAGATGGCGTTTTCCATTTCTACAGGTCATTTTAACAAAATGCTAAAACTACTTGTAATTGTTTGCCACATAGCATTTTAGCAAATAATAAAATCAGTAATAAAAAAACAGAAAATCATTGTTAATTTCTTAATAAATTAGTTGTTGACAAACAGCTTGTATCGTTGTACTCTAGCTGTAAAATATCTAGATTTCCTTTAAATAGGAAGAAAGTAACAATCTTAGAGTGACTTGAAACTCTTAAACTCTACTTTTGCTGGGGACTCTTTGGATGTTCAGGGTACCGTGACCTCTCAGACATGATAAAGGATAAATCTTTCTGACCTTTCAGTCTGAAATTGCTGCTCGGAGATTTGGCTAAAAAAGCACGTTTTGAACCGTGTCTGTGTGACATTTTATAAAAATCTGAGGAGACTACATCAGTGTCAGAAAAAAAACCTGCAAAATGTGACTCCTTGACAGACAGACATACAGACTGATTAATATTAGATAAGAGGATTTTATTCCTAGTCTTTACTTGAACTCACCCCAAAATATTCAATCAGGTTAATGTCAGGACTCTATGTATGCCTGGTAAGTTCTTCCACATAAAATAAAAATATTTCATCCATGTCGTTATGAACATTTTTGTCCACTGATCTGTCGACCAACTATCTCAAGAAGAGCCATCTCCTAACTGCTTTTATAAAGTTGGTGGCTTGTAATTGTCCGCATGGTTTGCTTTGCTGAAGCATTCCGTTTTTTCATGTGAAGTTACATTCATACCAGTCTTGACGTCATCTATCCAAGCAAGCATTAAAAAGTCTATATAAACGTACATTTCGGGCTTCCGGGGTCAAAACTCTCACGTTCACATGTTGCTAGACAAGTTTTAAGTCCGTTTTTGAGCTCTATGCACAAAATATGCACCCACTGAAAGCACTTTGAAAGTTGAACCATGTTAAACTTTGACCAATCAGGGAGTTGTATTTGGCAGTGACAAATGGGTAGTGCCCTTTTTAATTCACAGTAGTGCCAACGGTTTTAAAGTTGACCATGGAGGAAAAATTAATGAATGTGGTTTGTGCCCAGCCAGAATTACATAACACCAAGTCTTTCATATATCGGAATATTTGCATCGCTTTGACATTTCAAACCAAGCCTCTTTAATCTGTTAGTACAAGCGCTAGTATGGAGTCGTAACCGTCCAGTGTGAACATAGTATGCTAAAAGCTCATTCAAGAACCCACGTTCAGTCCATTCTTGAACAGATTATGCCCAGTGTGTACGTGGTCAAGTCTAACTTTAAAAATAACCCCTTACCATCAAACTTCACCTTTGGCACAATGCAGTCAGACAAGTACTATGCTCTTGGAAACGGCCAGAACTAGATTAAGTCATCAAATCCTCAGATGGAAAAGTCCGAGTGATTCTTCTAGAGAATGCATCTCCTCCGCTCCAACTGAATAGAATGAAACCCTTTAAACTTGGTGATTAATGGCCAGCTGCACAGACATGGAAACCCATTCTATGAAGGTCTTGACATTGATATTATGTTGATTGAAGGCCACACAAGGACTTGATAGGTCTTTGGAAATTACATTTGCAGAAAGTTGGAGAACTCTGCACTACTTGCCTCAGCATCCACTGACCCCTCTCTGTCAGCTCATGAGGACTACCATTTCATGGCTGAGTTGCTGTTGTTCCCAATTGCTTACATTTATTATTACATCACTGACATTTAACTAGAATATCCAGTAAAGTGGAAAATTCACAACTGAAACTAACTTTTATGTTCTTAAAACATTAAAAAGAATCAGATTTTACTTTTTCCAGCATTTGAGGAAGTCTTTTTCTTTTCTTCCACGAGTAAAATAATAAGAATACCACTTTTTGATTTCACAAAACATTTTCTCCACTATAAAGGACCAATATAAGGAACAATTTAATTTTAATTTTTTCAAATTTGTGTAATAAGGTGCATGAAGTGAGATAAGTCAAAGATTGATCAGTCAGTCTTTACTGTGTTTTGCGTAACTTGTTTGTACCATTCTTCACATTAGCCATGTTAGAAGTGTTAGCCATACTAGCTAACAGTGTATGACCGCTGCACACTAATGCTTGCTATCTTAGTACATTCACAATTAGACAAAACCCTCTTTGCAACATGTACAAAAAACAAACCTATCCAGCTAACAAAAACATTACTGTGACAAAATTCACTTCCAGCCTTGTTGTTCACATGCAAAAAAAAAAAACAAAACAAAACAAAAACACTCCAATACCGCTACACGCTAATGCTAGCTGCATCACCATATTCTCAATAACACTAAAGCTATGTCCAAATTCCTTCCCTACTCACCATATATAGTGTGTTTGTCATTTTGTATT
The DNA here is from genome assembly GCF_002922805.2 of Oryzias melastigma. Classification (NCBI taxonomy): domain Eukaryota; kingdom Metazoa; phylum Chordata; class Actinopteri; order Beloniformes; family Adrianichthyidae; genus Oryzias; species Oryzias melastigma. The sequence goes on along the minus strand of NC_050516.1, from coordinate 15,731,840 downwards.
GCTGTCCGAATCTATGATTCCCAAATCAAGTGCACTAGAAATTTCCCAGAAGTTTTTGCAAAAAACTAGCATGTATTAATGCTCACTACTTTAGCAAATATAGATTTTTTTTTGATAAAAAAGTTTTAAAGTGATTTTTTAATAAACCATCAACCTCAGTCACAAATAGACGTCGTGAAACATTTGTATTTATCCAATATTCACTTCATGAAATCTGTGACATCATATCCTGGGTTTAGAAAAACTAAAGAAAAGTATTTGGTGTCCAAATTGTTTTTCAAATCCAGGGCACTATATAGTCCCAGACTATATAGGTTTTTTAGTAGTTAGGGATTAGGGTGGGAATTCAGACAGCTTGTAATTCGCAAAAAAAAAATAAAATAAAATAAAAAATAAAAAATATGCTTTTTGACAGAGCACCTGTTACCTCGCTAAATTGCTCCAACATCAGTAAGCACAAGCAGAATGTATCCATATACATGGCACAATGTCATTTTTTGGATACAAAGTTTTTAGGTATACTTTAAAGTGCAGAAAGTATTTTAAAAATTGTGCTCCTTGTGATATACCATATAAAGCTGCACCACATCCCTACTTGACATTTCTTTAAACATTTCTATATTAAAATGACCTTCTTTTTTGTTTTCCCAGCATAATAATACAGTTCTAATATTTCACAGCAACAATGAAGCATAGAGACGGTCTGTGAAAACAGCTGCAGTCAGTTCAGATTCCATAGATGGTTGTCCCACTCCCCCACATGAACACAAGGAATTTCAAGTGAATTCTGTTGGACTTAATTAGGATCAAGTTTTTCTGTCTCTACCACACAAACCCACACAGTGCAAAGCAACACTTAATGAGTGAATCATGCTGGGAAAAACACACAAGGCTCATTACCATGAGTATCCCCGAAAAGAAAGAAAAAAAAAAAACACACACAACTTAGATTAAAGTGAAGTCCATGTTTAAAAGTCAAAAACAGGCCACTTTTGCATGAAAAAACAACAGCAACAGAAAATTAGCATTTTACTTTCCCCCCTCGGGCTAGGTTAATTTATAGAACTCTTGATCATAACTTTTATTGCTTTATTATGTAAACTCTGATTCTGCAGTCATTGAGAGCCAATTCTAAATGCTGTTTCAGCTGTTTTTGATGTTGCTATTCTAATATTCCAGCAGAACATTAAAAAAAGACCTTTACTGCCAGTTGACCCAAGAGTGGCTTAATATTTTAAAGCCATCCATCCATCCATCCATCCCCAAACCAACTGTTTCCTATCGGGGTCACAGGGTTGCTGGAGCCTAACCATCCACTGTCTGGTAAAAGAGGGTACACCCTGGACAGTTTGCCAATCTGTCACATGACCACACAGAGACATACAAACACACACACAGAGGAACTCACGATAAAGACTTTGTGGTAATTATACATTCCTATTATGTTTTACTCTGCAGACGTGGTAATTTGTTGATTTACTATGTTGATTGTTTATTTTTATGTTTTATGTAAAGCACTTTGAATTTTCTTTGTACGTGTTGTGACCCTTGAATCAGTCATTTTTAAAATGTTGATCTTTTGTCTACAATATTTTCATAAATGGGCAGGAAGAGGAAATGTTATCAGGCAAAAGATTTCTGATTTTATTGTAAGACGATGAAACGATAACTCACTCTCCATGATGTTTCTATAAAAAAGCTAAGAAGTGCTTCTTGCAGCCTCCTTAAATCACTTCTCTGCCAAATGAACCATTTCAAATGATTATGATCATTAGAAGTATAAATACATCTCTTTCCACAAAGGAATCTTAAAGACAATCATGTCCTCAGTGTTTACATTTTCTTTCATCAAAAAAGGGATTTACAAAATAATACTGTAAAAGTCAAATTTAAAAGTTACATTATTTTTTCTATTTTATTAAACTGACTTTTTATTATTATTTTTATACTTCCTACAATAGAAGCAGGGGCTAACTTTGAGGGTTTAAATAAAAACTTTTAAGCTTGGATTTTATATATGTATATATATATACACACATTGTTCCAGTTGATGTGAAGGTTCAGTATGTGGATATAATTCAGAAAATTATAATAATTTTGTGAGTTTTCCATCATCAGAAATTGGAGAGTGTTTTGACTCTTTAGAAAGATCATGAGGTGTTTTTCTTCATCATGATATAAAACAAAAAAAAACAATTAAAAAATTTGTTTAGATACATGCAGGGGCAGAGCTAGAACATTTTATATGGCTGGGCATGAGACTTTGGAAGGTTGGAAAACTAGAACAACAAAGTGTAAAACTGTTATAAATGAATCAAGTCTTATTAAAACATATTAGAACAACATTTTTTTTTAGCTGAGATGAAGATACTTGCATCAATGAGCTTTTAATATTTGTCAATAGTGATAATATTTTTGATTCACAAATGGTCAAAAAGTGCCCAGCCTTACAGATAAATGTAAAGCTTCTTTGAAGGCAAATCAATCATACCAAAGGTTTTTACAAAGAAGAGAAAAGTGTCCACTGGGAAAAGTTGGATCTTCTGGGAAGAACATGAATCCCTAAATCCCAGTGATCCTGTGATCCTTCACTCTACAAACGTAAAGGCTAACAACTGTCTCAGTTGCATTTACAGACATTTATTATATGGATTAAGCATCCTAACTTTAAGGAAAAGCCAATTATTATTGCTTTTTCACAACAATCTAAAGCTTCTGGAATCCAAAAATATCACTAGACTTTAACATTATGCCATATTTGCAGTAATTGCTAAAGCATTTCCAAAAGTCGAATTTCTCTGGCTGCTCTTTCCTGTGTTGCAAGCATCCTTATTTCACAGATTTTTCCTCCTTATTCCTCTTCACGTTCACGTTGGCTCATCATCCTCTTTCCTTCTACTCACTCCTCCATGGTTTTCAACCATCCCCCGTTTCTCACCTTCCTTTTCCTCTAATGAGTAAAGTGTCTGTTTCTGCTCCAGATATGTCAAAAATCTCCCTGATACAATCAAACATTGATCACACACTCCCCACAGCAGGCTGCGCTCCCACTTCACTCTGGGCTTCTGACGAGAGTTTGATCATTTGATCTCGCCACAAAATTCCTCTTTCCCCTGCATGTACAGGTAAGACTTTTCCGACTGTGCTAAAATTCCCTGAAGATTCTGATAAAATGCTTGTCCATGACATAACACAGCAAAGGGGGCGCACAAAACTCTGTGAACCTTGTATCACCTGCTGCTTTGGGGTGTAAGTCACAGCCAACAAATTTACACTTTTTAAATCCATTTAAAAAAATTACAAAATTACAATCAAAAACAAGGTTAAAGATGCAGATCCAAAAATTAAAGTGCCATTATAGCCTTGTTACCAGTGAGCTGTCTGGTCCGGTTTAGAACGGTCCAGATGGTTCAGTTGACCATTACCACTCAAACCTGGACTGTCACGACACATGAGGGTGTTGCCAACAAAAACAACAATGGAGGTCATCCAGCACCTCATTTCTTTAACGTTTGGCTCTTGATACTTCGTATAAACAAAGCCTTTAGTGTTGTTTGAAAGAAGATTGTGGGCGCCCAAGAGGAATACAGCTGCTTTCTTGGAGTTTTCTTCTGTTGTAATGACCGTCCACCAATCAATGGGTTTTAACAGCAGCTCCGCACTAACCGGTCCTTTCTATTTTTATGGACCTACAACCAACAGGAGCTCAAAAATGACATAGTTCAGTCTAACGTAGTGGGATGATTTTATAATGGAAACGCTCAAAATACCAAACTGGACCGTACCGCTCAGTGAAACCGAGGTATACAGTATTCAATCCGTTAGTCACAGCTGCTCTTACATACTGGTGACAAATCATGCATAACCAAGTGATCTACAGGGTGACAGGTTGTAGTGGTTACTTGAAAAACACGCACAGGTTTAGAATGGTGAAATAGGTAAGACACAGGTGTGTTGTATGGATTTTTCCATTTTTTTCAACCCTCGAACTCTGCGCCCTGCATGGCCCATTAGTGCTGCTCATGTGGTAGGTCCACGTTCCTTGCATGCAGCCTAATGGTTAGAAATTAAACAATCAGAGTCTAATGGGCACTTCTGTTTCACCTGCACATCCTATGCAAGCAGCATTCAGTAAGAAGTCAGTTTGTGCACCTTCCTAATGACTAGAGTGTGGCGTAAGTGCTCCATGCGACAGCATCACCTGTTAGTCGGAAGAGCGTGGAACTTACAGTAGCCTTACGAATACTTCACATTACAGTTATCACACACTCCATTTTTATGAACTACCTTAAGGTGGTTGCAAGACATGCCTGGAATGTGGATCTCTGCAACCCTCCTTGGATCCAGACAAAAAACTCTCAGTACCTGTATGGGCGTATGTAGGTTAGGCAGAGTTTTTCAACCACGCACTAGTGTGCCGTGGAAAATTGATCAATTTCACTAAAAAAAATCATTTAAATGTTATCAGCTCTGTGTTCATCCAAGCAGAACCAGGTTTCACACTGAGTAGAAATTCAGATTTTATTTTGCATCTGTTTTATTCTTTTTTAAGACCCTTTGATAAGAATTACTTTATATTGTCAACATCAACTTGAATGGAGATGGACAAAACGAGTCTGTTACCTTGAGTTCCAACGAAATTAAGTCAAATCAGTCGCCATTTTTCCGCGGTATGGATTTCGCCAAATTTCGCCATTTTGGGGCCAGAGGATGTTAGCAATTAGTGATTGATCCGAGAATCAAACACTTCTAATGTTTGAGGTGGGGCCAGTGGGCACCACATGCTCTTATTGAGGCATTGGCCAGTTTGTAACTTGAATAACTAGCAGTAAATGAAATATAACTAGCAGTAAATGAAATACATCATGAAATAAAAATTAGGTTTAGCAAAAACATGTTAAAAAGAGACACCAGAGAAAGAACAGTTACTCTGAGAAACAGAATGACTGAGTAACAGCAGTTTATTTTTCAATAGAAGTCTATTGGATTTTGGCTTTCTGGGACCAGCGGGTATTTCCGTTTTGGAACACAAGGGGGGAGGGGGGATCAGTCCAGTTCCCTCTATGTACTGTCAATGATTGTCAATACAGACAATAGAAGTTCCTAAAAATTAATGATTTATTATCCATTAACTAACAATGACAAGGGACCGTTATTGTAAAGTTACCCTTTTTTTTTTTTTTTTACATATTTGGTTAATGGTGTCCTGTGGTTATCACAAAGGACCTTTGACTCTTACACTGGAGTGAGGCATTATGTGCTCACTTTGATAGTGATATTTACCTCAATACCATAAGTTTCTCTAATCTTTTGTTGTGAACAGCTTCTGCTTTTTTCCCCTAAATTGCCAAACCCTGAAGTGTTTTAATTCACTAACAACCACAGAGCAAAACAACAAAGTAATTCACTTCCAAACAAATTGTCTAATTACAGGTAATTTCCTTCCTTTAGATTGCTGATCCACAAGTCGGTACTTTTATTAAAAAAACATAGAAAAGTCTTTAATCCCACAGAAAATCAATTGTCATATTTTTTTATATTTTTCTTGCAGTGCTTTCTTTCACAAAGTTAGATATTAACTTTGGGTTTAATTCATGATGAACACTCTCCTCCAGTGGCGGTTCTGAGCCATCACGGCTTTCTCAAACACCATTCCCGATCTCCTTCGACTCTGGTGTTTGATTACATTTCAGAGTGAATTTCCATCTCTTTTAATCCCTGCCGGATCTTATCCACGGAATGAGTCATGGGCTCAGCTCACTAGCAGCATGGCTTTAGTATTTGTCACTTTCAAGAAAGGATTAGGATCCAGTTTTGTTACAGTAAAAGGTTCTTCTGTTTTGTTTTGTGTTCTGTAAAAAGATAAAGTATCCCCCCAATTCACTCATATTAAACAATGCATTTTTGGTTTGACTCACATTAAAAATAGATACAACACTGGGAATCATGTAACAGTTTATAGCTCAACTGTAGTGTAGTGATTTGAAGATTATTTTGGAATGAAGCATCATTTTTCAGAAAGAGGATTATTTAAACGAGTATTTGAAATACACAAGATACAGTTTTAGCTTTGGTGCAGTTGGACTAACATACATATTTAAAGCTGATTCTATAAAAAAAAAAAAAAAAAA
>NC_050516.1:15724373-15725674 GCF_002922805.2 Oryzias melastigma | reverse complement strand
TAACATGTAAGGCTGCATCTCTTAAAAACATCAACCCAAGACATCTGAATTAGATCCACATTAGGAGGGAAACAATCTTACTATTGTCTCCACATAAATATATTATTACCAATGAAAAGCATGGTGGTGGAAGGTTAATAGTTTGTGCTTTTGTGGCATTTACAAGACTTGAACTTATTTAACTGAATTTATAGAATGACTACAAACAACTTTTTTTAAATACAAATTGGAAGTTAATTCTATTTGAAACTGGCTGATACATCAGGAAATCAAACAGAGCTTAGCAACCTTTCCAAAGATCTTAAACGGAAAAAAATAAAAACCTCAGAGGATATTGCTGTTGAAGGGCTGAGTATAATGATGTTTTCACACCAGGAGAACCTTTACTCAGCAATAATCAGAGTGATAAACTTCATATTCAGCATTATTGATTGTCATAAAAGCAGCTGACCTGCGGCCTGTTTTCTTTGTAACTGTTTTAAACCCAATTGTTTAATATTCATCCAAACTTTTGAATATGTCCTGATATGCATTTTGATCTGTGGAAATAATGGTTTTGTGCTTAAACAAGTCAATTCTATTGAAAACTTTAGTTGACAGCTTATGACTAAGGTGCTTCACAATGAAATACATTCATCAACACATAAGATGAGAATGAAAACATGGCATGCAAAACTAAAAAAAAGACAAAAAAGCATTAAAAGTAATTGAACACAGTTGGATTTTAGCTTAGTTTTAAAAATATATTGCACGTTTAATAACAATGAAATGTAAATTGAGTTGAAAATGGTCATGAGTAATATTCTAACTCTAATTGTGGAAAAAACAAAACAAACAGCAGGTCATTGTGTTGAAATAAACTCATCAAAAGGTGCTGCATGTGCACAGATTCATAAAGGAACAGCTGCACGACAAGAAAGTGTGAAAGTTTTATCTGAGCAAGAAAACTATGATCAGACGTTTTATAACTTGAATTTCTGCAGCTTTACGAGGGAAGTTCAGCTTTGCAGCTCCTGAACAGATACTTGGACAGAAGCCTCTTCAGTTTGATGTGAAGCTGCCACAGAGCAGCAGAGGGCACTGATGACACAGAAAGAAGCAGCAAAAAGTCAAAGCGTTCAGGGAGAAGGGATTAGAAAAGTAAGAGGATAATAGTTAAACGTTTGAAATTGGAGAGGCAATGAGAAAACAGGGTTAAAGCTAAGAGTCCATACAGTAAAACAGAATGCTTAAAAACTTAGTAACTTCCTTACTTCCTCAGGTAAAATTCAATTATTGCAAATATTTAAAAGCTACATTTT
>NC_050516.1:15701424-15724283 GCF_002922805.2 Oryzias melastigma | reverse complement strand
TGAGAGTTCTGTATTAGACCAAATCACAGTCAATTTGCTCTGTAAGCAAAATTGCCTCAATTTGTTTTGATGCATTTGTTTGTTCCTTTTTTAATTTTTACTTTCCCAGAGTGTGAATGAAAGTGCAGTAAAAACCTTTTCCTTGTTGGTTAAAGGGAATGCTGCCGGAGCCAGTCACATATTCTATAAAATGATGCATTTTAAATGGGTTGCCAGAATAATTGCATATATCCATATCTGTAAATGTCAAGCTCAGGAAGCATCTCTAATAGATGTGAAATGTCAGAAGTATTCAAATTACCTCCAGTCTTTCTTTCACGCATTCATTGAAAAAGAGGAAAATGGTTTTTTGTTGCCACTCAGACTTAGCCTTTTTGGTGATTTCTGCTTTCCGCCTGCCTAAAATAACATCCTTTCATCTTCCTTAAACTCATTTTTATCCCTCTACTCCCTCATCGCAAAATTTAGATTCCTCTTTTGGAAATAGTTGAGATCAGAAAGTGCAGGAACAGGTTTATAACCCAAACCAGGATGATGTGGGAGTGTGTGTGATCAATCATAGTTTTTTTTTTTTTTCTGTCAGGGAACAAACAAACTGGCCTGGAGCTCTTCTGCCAGCTATCAAATATCTTCTGTTTTACTCACACACATTAATACACCTGAGTCTGCTGAATCTGCCCAGAATCAACACCGCTGACTCCTTCTAGCCTGAAATATTACCATCGGCAGAAAAAGAAAAGAGAGGGCTGGTAAGCGTTTCTGTTCCTTCAAACCAAGCGCAGGTTTTGTTCAAGATTAATAATGTAGGTTGCTTGCAAAACTGGTCATATTTTACCTAAAAAAATGAGATGTCCTATCATAACTGCACTGATGTAATAAAGAGGAATCCAAGTAAATGTTTTCCACTTAATCTAGACTTAACATCAACCGTCTACTGTATTTCAGTCAGCTAGCTCAAAATAAGTTGTATCTGTTCCTTAATTGTTGCTTCTATGTTTATGAATTTACTGTTGTGTTGCTTCTGCATCTGCCATTTGTTATACTTTCTGTATTGATTAAACTCATCTTTTTACTTAGACAATCAACCTGTTCAATAAAGATAGAAATTACAAATCTGATTGGCAGGAGTTCTTCAGAAATTCCCCTGAGTTGTTAGCCCCAATGTCCCATCATTCCTTTGTTTAGACGTTCTCCCACTAGCTTACAGCCTCTAGTCAACTCCAACAAAAATGGTGAGAAATATTGGAGCTATTCACCCGTACAGTTTTAAGTCAGCTTAGATAAGTAAAACAGAGACTTTAATGAATCTATTTGTCAGCAATTGGATGCATCAGAATGGAGCTGAGCACGGAGCTTAAGGCTGTTCATCGTATTTTTCTATGTAACAAATACAATCTTTTTCCAAATGTACTTGCTTCTGATTAACAACAATTTAAATAGAGAAATGCTACAAATACAAGCTTAATTGTCTTTGTCTATGTCCTCTAGAACCAGAAAAATGCCACAAGAACATGTTAAAAAGATGGTTTTCCTCGGAGTGGGTCTTTAAAATGGATTCTACAGAGTGTCTAATAATTTGCAAGGCCAGCAATTTTCTCGAGTGAGTCACATGACCTTGCTTTCTTTTCAGTTGAATCCTGTTAAAAGGTCATTTGTTTCGTGATTTCTAGAGTTCTCTTTGAAGTTTAGAATCAAATCCAAACTGTTTGTAATTCTTTTACTTCTCCAAATGAACTTCAAATTCTATTCATGATTTATTTTTAACTTTGAGTCAAAAAAAAGGTTTCATAAATGACATTTCACTGGCTAATTTATGAAAAAAAAGCATTTTCATGTTTTTACTGAATATTTTTTCTCTCAATACAAGTAAAAATTCACTTTATTTAAAAACTGAAAAGATCTTATATTTCTAGTAAAATGTTACATGTTAAATAATTCTTTCCTTTATTAAGTTTATTAGATTATTTGACATAAATTAGTCATTTCTACACTAAATATGCTAATATCGACTCACCTCCTTTGTCATGAAAGGTGTTTTGTTTTGGTTTCTTTGCCCTCTGCGCACCCATTGCTGCACCTATATCATTTTTTCTAGTAGTTTTGCTCCCTCTATTTCTTTTTTTTGGACTATTATTTACTTACTGCTGTTTATTTTGTCCTATTACAGTTGTTCATTTCAATAAATGAAAGTTTAGAGGTGTTTTCTATTCTTCCACTTATACCATTCACAAACTCTCATACCATGCAAGCAACTGAGAGGTAGATACAAACCCTCTCTTGTTGATCACTTGATGAGGGTATTTTCTAAAGAAAAAAGTTCAGACAATTGAAAAATGTTGTATGATTCTTTGCAGGGACTTCGGTTGTGAATTTACACGTTGCAAAGATGCTAAATTGAATTGTTAAATTCTAAATTGTTACGCCCTGCAAACTGATACCAATTGAAGAGAAACATGAGAATGAAACACTCAAAATGCTTTAGAGTTGTTTAAATGTCAGTAATGTATGTGTATATAAAGACTGGGTAAGTATTGGCCCATAAATTATTTTTCGAGTAAAAAGCACAGAACTTCAAGGATGCATGAGTGTAAATATTTTCTAAATGTGGAAGATCTGACATTTTTGTGGTTCATTAAAGTTCACAGGTGGATCCAACCATCATAGAATCAGTATGAACTACGAATGGACTGTTTTAAGGCCACTCTTTGTAACTTAGATCTTAGAAAGTATTTTTCGTTAATTTCCCAAACCCATTTAATCCTCTACTAAATTGTCTAATATTTATTTACAAAAAATATATAAGCTACGGACACATCAGGCATGTGACATGCGCTCAAGAATGTGGTAAACACTTTCACAATAGACAAGCAGGGAAGCACTTCTTTTTCTTCTTATTTTCCTACTGTTTACTAGCACATGTCTGCCACCTACAGGTAGGGAGGGAGGGTCTAAGGGCAGGGATAACCAGTTTATGTAGTCTGTTTAGTTTTTAACAATTGTTTATATTTTGAAGCCCAATGAGGCAAATCTCTTTGTGATTTTGGGCTATATAAATAAAATTGAATTGAATTGAATTGGTGCGAAATGTAAAAGCTGTTCAAATTTCATAAATCTTGCTCCCGGCTGATTCTTTAACATCTCTGTTTAAATATTCAAAAGACTTGGTATTGTGTAATTCCTAGTGGACACAAACTACAATTATTCATTTCTCCTTCATCATCAATTTTCAAACGGATAGCACTTCCATTAATTCAAAGTCTGAATCCTTGATTCGTCCAAGTTCAACCTGGTTTAGCTATCAATACGGGTTTATTGGCCACACATTTAGTACATAGAGTCCAAAAAGGGTTGTGAAAACTTGCGTAGCTACTCCTGAATGTAAGAGTTTTGAATGCAGAAACTTACTTAGACTTTTCATTGGAAGTGGCTGCTTGATTGCAGAAATGTCTTGATTATCACCTATTTTCTGCTTTTGTGCATCTTATCTTTTACTTTGGATGAAACCATCTTCTAAATGATGCTCAACTCCAGGTGTTGTGATTGTTAAGCTCAAATGTGAACTTAACTACACAAAGCACATTCAATTCATCCTCATTATCTATGTCTCTGTGCTCTGCTGGGACACTCTACACATGTAGGGTTTTTCTCTGCTGCCTAAAAGCTCCTATAACTACCAGGAGTAATGTCGGGTGCAGTCTTTTGCCCAAGGACAATTTGACACATGGACGGGCAATGCAGCAACCAAATCTGCAATCACCCAATCAGATGTTGACCGCTCTACCTCTGCACCACGGCCACTCAGAACAAAGTCTGCAGAGTCTCTCTTGGTAAAAAGTAAGGACAAAACTAAAAGGATCAATGAATACAACTCCATCTATCATACCCAACATGAAAAATATAACATTCAGCTGTCAAGATATTCATTATACAATAGAACTGAGGCAAGTTTTGCTAATTTGTTATTAACGTTTATCCAACCCTTGTTATCTGTGTTAATGCAGCTTATGGAGCTGCAGTGAAGAGAACCCTCCAGCAGCTCCATGTTGTGACAGTAACACTTTATCTGGAAATACCAGAGGATAGAATTAAGTCGAGTTTTGACAAATGAAATGATCCTAGAACAGAGAGCCAGCGGTGTTTCCTGCAGCTTAACACACAAGCTCCAAGCCCACAAACATAATCCAGGACTTGTCTATGACAAAATGAATTAACTACTGGCAAGAGCTGCAGATCTGGGGAAGTTGCTTTCAATGGAAATGAGACTGTAATTTTCAGCCTCACACCAAGGAAGGAAACACATTGTAGCGCATAAGAATGTATTCCCATCATGTTTCATACGGTCACTAATGTGTGTTCTATGTATAAATGTCCATTTATTGGAATAGATGAGTTTGTTCAAACTTTTTATTGGAAATCAAAAATAAGTCAGTCCCATAGAATCTACAAAGACATAAATTTAATGATATTGTTTGATTTATTAAAGGGAGTGGGACTATATATGTTGTTGATCCATGACTGCCATAAGCACATTGCTTTGAGTTTCCAGCCTCCATAATGGTCATCTTGTGTTGTGTTTACTAATCTTGGTTTGAGCACAGCTGTCACCATTTCATAACCCTCATACATATGAATCAGGGTACTCCAATTGCTTCTATTGGTTTTCCATCCACCAGTAAAGAAGAGGTTTTCAACTACGTTGTTGGATGCATCAGGGATGACAGAGAGGAGGAGTATCGGAGACTGGTGGGGGACTTTGCAGCATGGTGCCACACAAAGCACCTCCAGCTCAACACCTCCAAGACGAAAGAGCTGGTCATCGACTTCGGAAGATCCAGACCAAGACCACGACCAGTCCTGCTAGAGGGAGCAGAGGTGGAGAATGTGGACTCCTACAAATACCTGGGTCTGTGGCTGGACAATAAACTGGACTGGACTACACACACCGGACACCTGTACAAGAAGACCCAGAGCAGGATGTACTTCCTCAGGAGACTGCGGTCCTTCAATATCTGCAGCAAACTACTGGGGATGTTTTACCAGTCTGTGGTTGCCAGTGTCCTCTTTTACACTGTGGTGTGCTGGGGGGGCAGCATATCCAAGAAGGACACTTCCAGACTGGACAAACTGATCAGGCGGGCCGGCTCTGTGGTCGGCAAGAGGCTGGACTCTCTGGTGATGGTGGCAGAGACGAGGACTCTGAACAAACTGCTGGACATCATGGACAATGCCAGCCACCCTCTGCACACTGTCATCACCAACCAGAGAAGCCTGTTCAGTGGGAGACTGCTCGTACCGAAATGCAGGACCAATAGACTGAGGAACTCGTTTGTGCACCAGGCTGTCACACTCTACATTGCTTCACTGGGGGGGAGGAGATAGTAGAGGCGGACTGGAAACAAACAAACAACAAACAAACAAATCCATTCAGCAATTCATCCATCCACTCATGTGCAATAAAGGTATAAGTGCAATAATTATTACTGTAATAACCTATCATGTGCAATAAGTCAATCACAGACCCAAACCTGTTTTGATACCGCCATACAGACTGCTCTTCTTTGCTTCTTTATTATTATTACTGTACATTGAGATTTTTTGAGATTTTTTATCATGTATATGTACATTGAGATTTTTATTTTTTATTATGTATACCCTGTAAGCTGCTGAAAAACTTAATTTCCCCAAGGGTGCCATCCCAAAGGGATTAATAAAGCAAAGTCTAAGTCTAAGTCTAAGTCTAAGTCTGAAGGAATGGCAAATGTAATGAACATTTTATATGAGAATCCCATCCTGAGTCAATTGTTCACCTGCTGGATTACTAACTATATGCAATGAATAGACCATGCTATCACAAGGAATGAAATAAAACCGTATAAAGTCAAGAAAAGATTAAAAAAAAGCCTATTGGTGTCCATAAAATGATATAAAGTTTTGCTATATGTTTTAGCAAGTTTCATTTTTGCAAAATGGGCAAAAAATGTTTAGCAGAATTGATCCTGGTACGGACTGGAGCGACCGGTCAAATCAACAACACCTTAGGGGTCAAACAAATCGCATTCTTTGGACTGTTTCTCTGGAGTACCATAACACAATGCTATTTACAGTATTAAGCTTCATGAAACATCAGAGAAATCTAATAAAACAACACATGGACAAGTACTCAGAGAATCATTTCATAAAGACCAAGCTTCAAATCACTAAATCCATTTCTTATCCTTTGTATCACTTTGGAACTATTCCACAAAGCCCTGCGTAAAACTGAGTGGTGCTTCTTCTTCTGCATCGGTGTCAGTAGTAAATACTGATACACACACCTATACTGCCCTCTATTGTTTTTTTGTTTTTTTTTCAAATTACAGTATGCTGAAATTAGGACCTGGAGACATCCAGTGACTGAAGAATGTCCTTTACTGATCCATACTCATCAAAAACACTTCTGATCATGCTTTGTGAAACATTTATTAAAGAATATTGCAGTATTGCTCAACATAGAGTTTTTTTTTTTTTAATTCAGAACAAAAGACCACAGCGACAGCAGACTTTATGATGCAGTTTAGTGATGGTAAACCCGATTCCTTTTATTGACTCGAGTTTTAATGAGTCACTCACTAAAGTGAATTGAATCATTTGAGTCATTAAGTCACTTACCCAGAGAGTGCAAAGTAACATATGTTACGTCCAAATTATTCATATTCCTAAATTAATTATTAAACATTAAAACAAATAATTTCATTGTGGTACAGAAAAAAAAAATAATTTCAAATTAAAAACATGTATTTTTCTTAGTACTAACCCAAATTCAATTTCTGGAAAAAGAAAATAAAATAAATAAATAAAATGCAAATGAGGGAAAATATTCTTATAAGAATATTGTCAAAAGTCATTTTTCACTTGTGCACAGAAAGACGCTCTGAGCCAGAGTCCCCACGAGCACGCATGACCACAATGTTGTGCATGCTCACTGAGATTCTGTTTGCATGCACGCATCACTCGTACCCGAAAGACTAGCTCACACGTGGAAATGGACAGTCTTGTGCGCACGTTGATAAGGATTAAACACGAGTGCGCAGGAGCAGAAAGTACTTGTGGGGGTCTCAATTATCCTCTCGGGATCTGAATTGTCTGCAGGGAATGTTTGATACGTGCGTGGAGATGTCTTATTTCTGCGTGGAGTTCTGACATATAAAAAAACGTTATAGGAGCGGCTGCATCTTGGGAGCACAGGTGCGCCTTACAGTTCCCTTGAGGCTCGTGCGGCCACCTTAACGGACAGAATATGAATGGAGCATACGATTGTTGTGTGGTGGTAAGTGTGTTGTGAAGTATTTGTAGGATGATGGAAGCTGCAAAGCACACACTTACGACAAATGAGAGATGCTGTCGTAAAGCTGTCACACTACACTCTAGTTGTTAGTAGGTTCACGTATTGGTTCCTTACTGACCACTGACTACGAGCAAATGCTACAAGCATTTAGTGTGTAAGTGGCACGTAAATGTCTGTAGGGTCCTCATAATACTACAACAGAAACTACACTATGGCTGTCTTATTTATTATACACATTCTCACTCCCTACTAGACATATGTGGACATTTGGTTTGGGCCCCCTCTGCATCACTTTTTGACACTTTTGGTGTCTCCGACTCGTTTTTTTAAATGCTGGCTGTTCCCATTAAATCACAGGTCTCCAACCCTCAGGACGCAGTACCGGAAGGGGAACTACTACCAGATTAGGGTACTGGTACCGGACCGGGCCACGTCCCGAAGGTTGGAGACCACTGATTAGTGTCTGTGGGCCGGTACCAAGCGACCCTCAGACCGCGACCGGTTTGTGGCTCGGAGGTTGGGGACCCCTGATTTAATGGAACAGCCAGCACGTCAAAAAACAATGAGTTGGGGACACAAAAAATGTCAAAAAGTGACATGAAGGAAGCCTAAACCATACACCCTATATAGTCATATATAATGAATTGGGACTGAGAATGCGTTATCCCTAACAGTCAGGCTCTGTGGAAGGAGCACACAAAATAGTATCACTTGAGAAGTACTAACAGGGTCCTTGCACAGGGTTAACAGTGCAACATATCTGTGTCTCACTTACCTACCTTTGCTTATTTGTCCCATACAAGTATTTGCTATAACCTGTCTCCCACAGCATGACCATAGAAAAAATGTTCATGAGCATTTTTACTCTACTGGCTGAACGGGTGGTCCACAACTTTGATACTTACACCTGCCCTATACAGGTTTGCCAGTTTTTCACCCACGGACAGCCTTGCATTTTTTTTTGCATTTGAGTTTCTCAAAATTAAATTCTGATTACTTTATAATGTGAATTTTGAAAAGCCCTTCTCATTTCCTGTCCATGTTGATGTAGTGTAGGTAGCAGGAATGTGTTTGCTGCACTTCCGGATTGTCTCCTCTGTCTGTGTGGAGCTGAAGAGGTCCTGTGAAGGAATGGGGTTGCCGATTTCATGAAGAGCAAAATGTGATACGTCCGACACTTTGAACACTGATCAGCAGACTGTTGTCACATTGATAGATGTGCAACCTCCTTTTCGACACATAAAGTGAGAAGGAACACAGCTGCCTCCCCACTCCAGTCTCCACTGGGATTTTCTATGAAAACTTAAGCGGTGAACTCAGAAATAGCCCACGTGTGTTGTGTTGTTATAGGATATCCTGAAGCAAAACACCATCAGTGTGTGAGAACAGGATTTTTGCTGAGTCAAGTACGGTGGCAGATGCACTTTAGCAGCTGTTGCTTTGGTCAGTCTGTTGCCATGTCTATTTATTCACAGTTTGTCACCTAGATTCTAGTACACATGCTGGAGACCTAAAAAAGTAGAATGATAATAAAGGTTCCTTTGGCTCTGAAGTAAAAAAAAAAAAGAAACATTTACATACAAGTCTTACAATAGTTTTGTCAGCCAAGTTCACCTATAATGTCAGACAAAAAGCAAAGATCCATTCGATCTTAATTATAATAAAGTCTCATATTCCAGCTCAAAATGTCTTTTTACTGCTAAAAGCTTTTCACAATATGAAGACAGTTGATGAGTGTACACAGTAAAAACAAAGACAAATACATAATCTCCAGTTTATTTAATTTTTTAGCAATTATGATTTTATTTTTACTCAAAAACTGATTATTCAAATAGATTAATGTAGATATGTTGATGTATGGAAACAGTAAAAGTAGCAACACAAAGATAAAAGGCACGACGTCCTGGCAGAACAGATGTTGTAAGATTTCCAGTACAACACATTTACACACTGAAACTGTGGCACCAGAAATCTTAACAGTACTTCATCAGCATAACAGTTTGCATATTTTGCCGTCTTGAGTTTGACAGGCATTACCTCTGTGTCAGACAGCTTGAACGGGCTTCTGAATAAAATGCTTAAGGTCTTCCATTTTAGTTGCCAGTCAAATTCAGTCGTCACATTAGTATTAGAAGACATTTGCTGAGTTTCTCCATGTTTGGGGAGTGCAGGATTTTCTACATCTGTTATCAGAAAAAGTCATTCAAACAAAAAGCCATCAGCTGCATGTGTCTGTTATGTCAGTGCAGGGAAACACTCACACAAGACAAATCCTTGAGCATTTCCTGCATCGTGTTCACAGACAGACTCTACCTCTTCTTGCTATCTTTGCTGGACCAGACAAACAACAAGCAACCTCTGATGTCTTAGTTTTAAAAATCTAGGTTTGGCAAAATCACCTCCACAAAAAAACTCTACATCTAAAATTGAGATCTTGTTTAATCAAATAATGACTCTCACAAAATGATGCCTTGATTGCTGCCTTGCTCTTGTTCAGTGACTTGATAAAAAGAGGCAGTTGGGTCTGTGGTGCACACTTTCACTCTAAAATGCTTCTGCACTGCAGGGTGCTGTCAAGCAGGTAGTTTTCACTGAGGTTAGGATGACTAAAGTGCCTAAAATCACCCATTTTTGGCTTTAGTAAAATGTTTGAATTTTTATTCACAAGTGCAAAATTATTCTATGGTTAGCAGCAGTCTGTTGGTGTTCTTCGGCAACACTAGGTGATCCTTTTTTTGTGCATACACTCATGACAATAAAAAATTATGATTCTAAAGGGTTAAAAATAATCTAGTCATAAAGGTTTTTATCTATAGTTGTTCACTAATGTGAACAAAAACCAAAGTGTCTACATTCAGAATATAATACATTTTTATCCAAGGCTTTCTTCATTTAGACCAAACTCTTCTTCATTGTGTTGTGCCAACAGTTTGATTGGAATACAATTAAATCAATCATTTGAATGATTGTTAGTCTTACTGTTTATAATCATCACAAAGTCTTTCTTTGATTAGTCACTTTTTTTCATAATTCGGTAACAAAAAATGATGAATCTTCTGGAAAAAGCTGCTATTTACATAAAACTGAAATGAGAAAACTCAATCTTAAAAACCCTGCCTCATATTTTGATTAAAGCCAAATAAACCTGTAATAGCAAGTGAGTGGTTCTAATAGGAAAGTGCCAAACTCAATATTCTAAATTTGCTTGAGGGCACTGAAAAAAAAAAACCTTCATTACAGATATGCATGGAGAACTGTGATATTATTTGCAAGAGCAAATGGTATCAAACATATTTTGACATTTCCTGTTTTACTGCTTATTGTTTTGCCATCTCTAAGGAAATAACTCAAAGCGAAACTGAAAAGTTATAGCAACCATAGCTTATACAAAAAAGGGGGAAGACAGCTTCTTTCCCATTTTAAAGCAGAGCTACTTGAGATTTTCTAATCTGTGACTTTTCCTCTAATAAGGATCAAAATGATTGATGAGGTCATCACTGCAGTCCATCTGCTGCCACTTTAACTTAGTCTTAACCACAGGCAATGATAGCAGCGCTGACATTTTTGACACTATCTCGCTTACTTGGGGTTTAATTGAGTGAAAGTACTGAAGGCAAAAATATGCAGACCCAGAATTGTGCTGCACTTCGAATAAATCATGTTAAGAAAATAACTAATCTGTTTTTGTACCAATAAATGCAAAGCAACAAAAGTAAATCACGGTAAACAGGTATGCGTCTTTACATCAGAGCAACATATTTTGTAAATAATCGTAAATCAGTCCCGACAAAAGCCTACAGATCAGCACCAGGGACAGCTCCACAGCCGTTAAACCAAGTCAAGTGTGACACAGATTCATTTTACAGTCCAAGTGTTCCAATATATTTGATCATGGTCCCGAGGACACGCCTGACCGAGCAG
Organism: Oryzias melastigma; assembly: GCF_002922805.2. NCBI lineage: Eukaryota > Metazoa > Chordata > Actinopteri > Beloniformes > Adrianichthyidae > Oryzias > Oryzias melastigma. Next base: position 15,713,038 of record NC_050516.1, on the reverse strand, counting down.
TAATCAGCAACAGAGCTTCTCAATCTACCCATGCCTGCAGAAGAACCCTCTGCTCAGAGGAGGAAACCGAGTAACAGCAGACTGAAGCTCAGAGGTGAAACCAGTGAAGGAGGATTCAGCGTTTCATTCCTTACAATTAACTCAACTAAAACACGTCTTCCTAGAACATACAAACTCTTCAGCTCAGTGGGCTAGTGGGGGAGTGTCCGCCCTGAAACTGGGAGGTTTTGGGTTCCAGTTGGGTCAGACTCTAAGAATGGGACCAAAGTCTTCCCTGTTTAACACTCAGCATGAAGGGGTTAGATCAGGGGTTAAAACCACCAAATGATTCCTGAGCACGGTTCAGACTGCTGCTGACTGCTCCCCCAGGGGAAGGGTCACAGGTGTCAAACTGCACCACACACAGGTGTATGACAACTGATAGGACAGTCTGAATAAATTCCATTTCGGGCTAAAGTAACCTGAATGAGTACCAAAGCTACAAAAATGTTCCTACTTACAAAGTGATACAAGTATTCTGAATCATACGTCATGAGTCATAGATGGCACGATTTGTTTTTTTTTCTTTGTTTTTTTTAAGACTAGTGTGTCTCTACAGCTTAACCCCCAAGTTACAAGGTTGCAGCCAGAAAAAAATAAAAAAAGTTAATGTTACAGTTCTTAGATTCAAACTCATTTTGTTTTTTATTTGGGTTGGGGTCTTCAAACTGGCTCCAGAGTGGTTCTTTTACCCCTCCAATGTGGATCTTTGGTTGAAATAAAATAGTTAAAACATTTTCAAGAAGTAACTGCAAAGTAAAAAGTAAGTGGTAAAAAAAGTAAATTAACTTAAACTTTATTCAACTCATCCACAAACAGCTGAAGGACATTATGAATCATTCAGCGAGGATCCTAACAACAGTAGCCACAATTCTCCAGCAATCCATCAATTCTTTGTAGTTTATCAGTGTCATACTGATACATTTGGACTTAAATTTAAGCTTCATTTATCACAGAAAATCAATGTATTGTCAGTAAACCCAACCAGGATTAAAGCTCTCTTGAGTTATAATCCATTTGGTTTTTTAAAGGAGATTTTCCATTTTTGAACTAATTCAATGATTTAAAGTGACTTTAATATATAGTAGGGGTCACTTAATTAGCTTTGCTTTAGTTTTTGTTGGTTATATTTATGCATTTTTGGATGAAATGCACCAGAAACAGTAAAAATGTATTATAGAAGACTTTACAATTCCTACTGCACTTGCTCCATTCACATGATCCTACGGATGTGAAAGGAAGTCGTGAAAAATGTATAAAACTATTTCATATAAAAAAACAACTATTTTCTCTTAATTTTTATGTTTTATTTATTCCAAAAAACACATCAGTTTATTTAAATTTATTTTGTTAGTAGCAAAATATATAAATATTCATAACTATAAATCAGTATTGTATTTTTCTAAAGGGTGAGTGAAGACTTTGTGGCTCCTACTGGGTTGTGGTTGGTGAGAAAGCGACCCGAATGGCTCTTTAAATGTTGGTGGTTGCAGACCCCTGGTCTGGGTAAACTAAGGGAAAGAGTCACGACACCACCAAATTACACATAAATGTTGAGAATTGTGCTAGAATAATAGAATTAAAATCCAACGATGTACTGATTTATATTTAAATCTTTCTTTTACCACAGTACTTCACTGTTCAAAAACTGATTTGTAACAGTACCTGTCAGTCCTCATTTCTTGGAGTTTTGCTTCGACAAAAGGATTTATTTTTACCTGCCATGTGTTACTGCAAAGGGCTTTTAAGCAGTACATCTCTAATTTCTCCTTTGATTTCTGGCTGCTTTCTCTTCATCTTTTCAAGAAGTCTATGACAGAATTTTGTTGTTTACTGTTAACCCCTTGACTTCTATTGACTCAAATGCATCAAACCCCTTCTGCTGCAAAATTACCTTAATTTAGCATTTAATTGATAGCAAAGCCACATTAAGTGGATTTTTTTATTTATTTTTTAATCACAGCTGGAGATAAATTCAGGCATCAAGAGGTTAAGCCTTTGAATTCTGACCTACGAGCTGCTTTGTTATTCAAAATAACTTTATCATCCCAAATCAGCCTTTCTGAGCTTTTTAAACATATAACGAAAAACACCCCCACATAGGTATTTTACTTAATTCATACAGAGAATATTGACTGGTTCTGAGCACCAGCACCTCCCAATCTCCAAGAACAATTGGGTCCCCACGTTCTTATGTATGAACACGGGGAACATCCCCTTCCAGGATGGCTGCGCTACCAGCACCGCCCCCGGGCCAGCACACTTTGTCCATGGAGTTAGCTGTGATCGGCAAAACACTTTCATTTTAGCTTTTATTTCAGTTTAATTTCAGTTTTTTCATAGGTGAAATGCAGACACGCTGACAATGACAGCTCTAGGTTGAGGTCATGAAATCAGTGGCACCCACAGCGAAAGGCGGAGCCTCAGAGATGGAGCTCAAGAAGCTCGCAAAAATAACATATTTCAGTTTTAAAAAGTCATTTTTGCAATGTATTATCAGATATTTGGAAATAGTTCAACAGTACTTTATAATGCTTAGATGATATAAGCCTTTTAGCCTCTAAAAACTGCAGTGATAAACCAGGGTTTAGTTCACACATACTGTTGTTTCAGGCAACAGATTTCACAAATCCATCACACATGAAGCAAAACCTGGGTTCTGTTTGCTCAGAAACACCTTGTTGTGGTGTAGACCAGCTATTATTACTTAATCTACTATAACCTTTCTGGCTATTCACTGTGTTAAAAAGTCATTTTCATAAAAAAAAACAAATTTGAGGTATTGCATTTTTTTAATGAGATACGTTTTTAGCAGCTCGATGGTGGCTGTAGGACTGACGCGCAGGAAACCTGGGTTTGCCTCCCAGGGGTGCAATGAGCCAAAAATTCAGTATGGGTCCTTAGGCAAGACCCTTTGCACTGCTGCTTATCTGGGTCTCCCTGAGCCTTGAAAACACAGGGTTGTGTCAGGGAGGGGATCCAGTGTAAAAACTCTCCCAAACCACCTGTGAGAATCAGTGAAAGCCGGCAGGATTTACTGTAAGGTGAAGAGCTCTGTTCTCTAAACACAAGGACACCAATAGCATATAAGTACAAACTCAAGGAAAAACTTTGATTTACACATTTAAATGTGTAGAATGTAATTTTAAAATGTTGCTTTCACAGAAACGTTTTTATGAAATAGACAATATGACTCAGTTGCTGTAAGAGTGCTTTACCTCCCTCCCTCGACCGCATGTCTCTGGTTGAAACTTATTTCTATAAGGAACTAAAAACCACTTTTTCAAAAGCTGTCCAAATTATGTCCACTTGCCTTAAGTAACTTTTGCCCTCAAACTCAGAATAAAAATCACTCTTTTGAGCTAGAAATTGCTTAATTTGGCAACACTGTCTCTGCTAGCTAACTTGCTAGTCTCCCGACTTGCCTGGACTGGAATAGTCCATTACTGCAGAGGGATGGGGGAGGAAGAAGTTCCCTAATATCACCAGTCTTAAGCTATTTCAGTGGTTTGAGGTATTTATTTATTTAATTTTGAGTTAAATATCAGTGGGTGTACAATTCATCATAGAAACTTTTGTTAAGAGTTCAGTTTAGGGCCCCTAAGAGTGCTGGAGGGCCGCAGGTGATACCTTTGTCTAATGGTATTAGTCCCCCCTGTTTTTTATTCTTTGTGTTTTGTAAGAATGAATCCTGCTATCATCATAAAAATTCCTGCATATTTTCATCATAATAAAAAGAGAATCTAGTAAAACGAATGAAATTATTTTGAATGTAGACACAATAATTATAAAATGACCAGCTATAAATGTCCCATCTTATTAGTGATAATTAAGTTCACAGTGTGTCAGTCAAACACAAATATAAAAAAAATACTTTATGCCTAACTGCAGGTTTTTATTTCTTTTTTTATATATAAAAAAATAATCTAGTTCATGTCTAGCTTCAAGTAGATTTGTTAAAAAAAACAACGGATAAAAATATTACAACTTTCTGAAGATATGAGAAAACATTCAAGCAATAAAACAAATATTTTTTAAATATTAAAACCTGGCGAATGGGAAACATTTTCTATATTTCACATAATTTTCACAAAAAGTCTGGAAAGAAAAACTGTCTGCAACAATAAACATGTTAGGAAGCATGTTTTGTTTTTCTGAATAATGTTTCTATATGTGTTGGAATAATAGGATAAATCCCATTTACACATTGACTACACCTTTCCCATTTTCATATCTCTGCTCTGACTGAAACCTTCCCCAACACAGAATCCAATTTCAAATGATCTTCGTCACATACGAGGAAGTCATTAACCCACCCCCACAGCACAGTCAAGGATCTTGCTTTTCTCTTTAATCAGCACAGAATTTTCAGTTATTAAAGTGCTGCTTTAATCAGCACCTCAAGAGTTTCTAAGTCCAGAAACAGTTTGCAAGTTTTATGTAAATTTAATTTTGTTAAACAAAATGTGTCAGCATACTTGTAAAAAAACAGTGTAGTTTTGAAATATGTGTAATTTTTCCTTCTTGATCTATTTTAGGATCTATTTTTAATGATTTAATCAATCCATTCACACATCATAAGTGGAAGAAGCAGATCATAACAGAAAAAGTCCTCAGCTGAAATTGTTCCTAGATGATACTGCAAATCATTGATAATAACACTTTCGGTAAAAAAACAAACATGTTTGAATAATTTTCCATTTGAAGCAGTACATTTCTACCACAAATTTCCTTTCCAAATCCAGAGTTTTCACTAATGTTTACTGATTAATAAAATTTACCATTTTTATAATTAGAGGGATAATCTTTATAAACTCTGTCAGTTAGAGATAAATCGTAAAACCTTTTGTATGTTTTACAAAAAATGTTTAAAAATGGAAAAATAAAACTGAACTGGATTAAATTAGGGTTATTAAAGTCTCACTCTGATCATTTTTTAATCTATTTTAAAAGCCTTTATTTAACTATTATTAATAGTCTTTTAATTATGATGATGCCATTTTTAGCTAAATTCAGAAAAACCTGTCATTTTCTAGGTCATAGTTTCTGCAGAGCAGCAGTGGATCAATTGAAATACACCTCTTAGTTGTGGGCAGGACTGTTGGTGCTGAATAAGACAACCCCCCCTTCTCATCATCCATCTGTTTATACTGCTAGCTCTCAGTCTCTCACCACCCTCAGAACTGGTGCAACAAAAACAGCAAACAATATTGGAGCTACACAGCCGTATAGATGCCAGCTCGGTTGATGAAAACAAGACGTACGCGGATCTAGTCGTCTACAAGCGGATGCAACAGAATCAGGTTGTGCAGGAAGGTTGGGGCTTGCCGTAGTAGGTTCTACAACTGTATTAATGCATCTGCTCTTGATTCACAATGATTTGAGTACAGAAATACTTAGAAATGCAATTTTAATCTTAATTATCTTTATGGATGTCATCCATTATAAGAAAAATACAACAAAAAATGTTATAAACACAGAAAAGCAATTTTAATCCGAGTGGGTCTTAAAGTCTTTAATAAAACACTTTCTTGTGACCTAAATGCAAGTGGTATGCAGTTAATTTTAAATCATTTATAAAACTGTAAATTGCTGTGTTATATTAATTTACATTTCTTCGCATTTCCACAACTTTATGTGGATTTTTTTTATTGTATCTGTTATTTATATTTTTTTCTCCACTGATATCTCACACTGGGTTGTACTGATGACAACAATGATGTAATTTTTACATTCCTTCATTCTGCTGATTTTTATAGTGTGCTGCTGAAATCAACAAACTGTGGGATTCCTCCCCCTGACAGTGGGTGCATCATGAGCACCAGCCCGCTCCGCCTGCGTTTCGAGTAAGCATGCAGGATCCTCAGGAGACCCAACAGCTACGGAGCTCACAGCAAGTTAGGCCAGTCCATCAGAGCAGATGCTTTAAATCAAAGCAGTCTGTAGGAGGTCTTTGAATGCTTCGCTAATCAAACGAAGACGATGGAGCGCGATGAAGTCTGATACAGTGAAAAGAATAAAAAAAATGTGCATGTTATGTCTAAACTTGGTGATGAAAGGTCTCCATGCTGGAAGGCATCCACTGGTTTGTCTGAACTTTAGCACAGAATGGGAGGACAGAATCTGGGGCAGCAGCTGTATTCATCACCTACACAGTGATGAATCACCTCAGAGCTTATCATAACACAGGAGCCAAAAAAAGGGGCACTAAATCCATAAAAACAGTTTCCTATCAAGTCAAAGCAGATGATTACCTGCACTCCACCCACCACTGACTGCAAATTAGAAGTTTACTAAAATAATATTTCACATTTATGTACACAGCTGTTTATGTGAACAGAAAAAGGGTCGTGGACAGTCCTAGAGGGCATTGAAGCCTCATCCCCATCCTCAAAAGCCAATGAATCTTTCTTATAAAGCATTTTTGGGTTGTATTATAGGCATCGGGGACTACTTTTGAGTGTGAAATTATCATACATGAATTACAAGCACGGTGAACAACAGAGAGCCTAAAAGAGAACTCCTTTAGATGCATTAATTCAGCTCCTTCCAATGTGTCTTATTCAAGGCAGCCAGGAACACCTCTGCTCTATTGATTTCTGCTCCTACTACTGAGAGAAGAAACCTGGACTCGGGTGGTTTCCAACACATCCGTCTCAGCCTCCACATGCGTTTTACTAGAAATCCGTTTGCTGGACACTCATATTTCAGCAGAATGACACGTCCAAAGAGATGTAATCCAACATCAGTGTACCAATGTTGAAATGGTAGCTGCTTATCTGGGACTTATTAATAAAAGTCATTTTACTTTTTGTTAACTTGGTGGAACAAGAGTGTGTTTGAGTCGCATCTTCCATTGTTTTCTATCTGAAGCTACCAACACACCAGGAATGTGATGCATGTTGAAGAGCGTGGTAATCACAGGTCTTTCACATGCATTTTGCCCACAGTGTTCATACTGGACAAGCAGGGAGGGGCTTCTTCTTCTAATTTTTCGCCTACCCCTTCAACTTCTCTCTACCGCTACATTTAGCACTCCGAACAGAGAGTCATGGAAAAAAAGTGTCTTCAAATCGATGATGTTATCAGAAGTCCACAGTCAGCTAAATTAGCGCAGAGCTGCTAGCGCTCAGAAATACATAATAACATTGATTTTAGAACTTTAAAAACGTCACGTTTAAACAGTCATTACTTGAAATTAAATGTAAACTCCTGTTTGTCAGAGCGCACCCACATGAAGAAAAGAGCTTATCCTCCACAATGCGAAGCGGAACAGCGCGGAATAGTCGTTAAAAACTATTTCAGACAATAAATGCCCCCACAACTGGGAGGGTAGGGAAAGCTATTGGGGTATTGGAAGTATTCAGATTCAGCCTTGGTGTCGTATAATCCCATATGTGCATAAACTGAAATTATTAATTTTCCTTCATGATAAATGGTCGACACTTCCGTGAATTAAAAAGGATGCCAGCCGTGCATCACTACCAAACCCGAGTCCATGATTGGTCAAAGTTCGACTTGCAATGTGTGCTCAGTGGCCACGTGTTTCTAGGTATAGCCCAAAAACGGTCGTCTAAACTTGTGTGGTTACAAAAATGAGTGCAAGAGTTTTGAACACTGAAGCTCCAAAACACTAATTTACACTCATGTCTCATTTCAAGTGGTGACCCAAACAGTATTGCCGAGGGTGGTGTGACCATACCGTGAGTCTGTTGTGGTCATTTGAAACGCCAGTTGTAAAAACAACAGATTTGATAGATTTTGATTTCAGCTTGAGGTATATTAACATGCTTAAATTTCATTATCTGCAAGAAAGCACTTTCACAATTTCAGGCAAGGAAAATTGTTTGTGCACTCTACTAAAGTGGTTGCAGAGAAATATGTTTATTGTTGCATTTATGATAAACTAAATGTAAAACATCGTATAATATCTGTAAAGTGGGTATCTTTTCATTTTGGGGTATTTACAGTGGTTGCTGCTGTTTCTCCACAGCACTGGGCTAAAATTAGTGTGATAGAAATGATAGAGAGCAGCTGCAGTTCTGCTTTTTTGTCTGATTGTAAAAAATAATGTTTCCTCTGCTCCCATCCACCTACACAATGCTGCAACCTTCTTGGGTTGCCTTTTTATGGCAAAGCAGCATCTCTGTGGTGCAGATGTAACTCCAGACGGCCTTCAAATGTGGGTGTAAACAATGTCCCAGGCCAAGCTAAGAGAAAACACATTTTTGTACAACACTGACAGTTTTAGACATTCATTTGTGTGAAGAAGGGTATTATTTGTGTTACTTTCATGTATAAAAGTAACGTTAGCCTCAAGTGTGTTCACAGATCTTGTCATTATTATGAGAACTAAAGCCGTGTGGACATATTGATTTTTTTTTTCTTGGCTACTTTCACAGATTTAGAAATGAAAATATTAGGTTTACATTTAATTTGTTTGCCAGCTTTTTCAAGTTCATAGGTAGAATTTTCTTTTTCTTAGATCGTGGCAGATTTTGGCTCATGAGCCAACATTGCAACGTGTCCAGGATATTCTTTAGTCCACACCTAGTTTTTTTTCTGAGGAGATATGCAGGATGCTTCTTACACTACCTGTTTGCTTACTTGGGTTGTTTTGAGGTTTAAAAACAAATGTGGAACTACTTTTTGGACCATTTTTAGAAGCTCATTTCTGCAGGCTGGTAACACAGTTTGAAGAACATTGCAGTTATCAATCCTGGAGATAAGTGCCAGTGCAGAGAGTTGGGATGCTTAAACCCAAAGTTATTGTCTTTCTCCTGCTGTAGAGAAAGCAAATAAACAAGCCTTGGAAGTAAAGGATTTGTTTTCTTTAAGGTAAAGCTGGTCATCAAATAGGATCCCCCAAATTTACTGCTGAATTCTGATGAGGAGTTGGTGGTAAAGCTGTGTTGTAGGGTTAGCAAGAGAGACGTGGACTTCTGTCTTTGAGAGACTGAGTTGAAAATGAATTTCTCTGATCTAAGGAGTTATTGGTGCTGAGATGTTAAACAAAACTGTCATGTTATTTCTTTGGAAAGAAAATAGGAGTTGTGTGTCATTATCTTTGATATCCAATGGAAGCTATATCTACATTTTTTGCAATGAGGAAATATTATACAATAAAATTAATCATTCCACATTTTTGTGGAATGATTGTGGAATGATACCGCATGCTCTTTGACAAACTGCAACTCTATGACTGTTCACACAATCAGCATGAAACAGCTTATAAAAGCAGCCTTTCATACCAGCTTTGCACCGCTATGCAACACATTGCTAGCATAAAATGTTGCTAACGCTGAAAGAAGGTTAATTGCGTCAATAGTTGAAGAGTTACAGTATAGTCAAAAGGATTTCTTGTTTATTAAATTATTGGCCAATTGTTGAAATTCTGATGTGAATGTTTAAATGTTTCTTTTAATTTTTCTGGTCATCAATTAGTTTATTTGGACACCAGTGACTCAGCCCCTCCCACAGACAGCTGTGAACAGGCTTGTACAAACATTTCTGTGACCAAGTGAGAGTATGGTTGCAATTTCCATTACACCAAATGCTTAAAGTAAGGTAGTTATCTTTAAGTTTTTCACATTTCTATTTTATTTTAATAAAAAAAAAAAAATGTCAACAAAACCAACAAGCACATTTAACCCTTGTGCTATCCTAGATATGTTGACGTTGGGAGTGGGGTCATCTGGACCCCACAAGGCAGCACAAGTGTTAACTTTATACTTCCACTTGGAATTTCTGCTGCTGTTAATTTATTTAGCAGGTATTTAATGACAATTATGAAATGACTCCACATGCTATGTTCTAACTATACCTAATTAGCAAGAAAGAAAGCATGTCCATTTAAACGACAAACACATCTGTTGATGCAGTAATATAATATTCTAAACAAAGTGTTTGATTAAGTCTGTAAAACACTGAGACAAGTTAGCTCATTCATGAATACGCACATTTTTTCCTTCAAAGTGTGTGAACTTTTCAAATATTCACACCTTCCAAAAACTTGGCTCACACACACACTCATATGCACGCCTCATATTGTGAGTAGAAGCATCATCTATAATGAAAGTCCTGAAACACACAGAGAAGGAGAGAAAAGAATGAGTGGCTCCAGCAGCTTTCAGAGATTTAGAGATCAATTTTCACAACAGCACACACACTCTCATAAACACACAAACCAAACTGGCCTCAAGCTCCACTGGAGTACCACCTCGCATCTCACACACACACATACACACACATACAGATAACGTAAGCACTCAGACCCAAACTGTGTCATAAATGAAACATCACACGAAGCAGCTCCCCACTGAACTCATAACTCCGTGTGCCATAGCCAATTTTGACTCACACACCAACACAACATGCAAAGATTATTAAAGCCTTTAATGATCACATTTATGAACAGATCTGGTACGCCAAACACTGCAGTGTCAGACTTATACTTTTATTAAGGAGTGCAGAGAATCACCTGAGGGATTGAGACAGAATCAGATCTCAGATCAGATTTGTCTTCTACATAATGTCTCTGTTATGATCTTATTGCTTCTCAGTGCAATTAGTCATTGAGTGAACAAAAATGAAAAGAGACGTGGTTGCTGTTTAAGATGAACAATAGGAGTGCTCGAGTTCTGGGTCAGCAGATGCCCAGACTGGTCCTCAGGCGCTATCCCGCCGATTTCTGACGTCTCCGTGTTTTAATGCACACTCAAAGGAGTGTCACCATGAGACCTGATGAACTGAATCAGGTGAACAGGAGCACAGGAAGCAAACTAAGAAAAAAAACTCTGAGAAGTGACCTAGATGTCTTTTTATATTTTTAGCAAATAAATAAATAAACTAAATTAAACAGTATTTGTCCCTAAATTATCAACTTTAAAAAATGAGGATTTGATAGGCTAGAGTACAGTACAATGCAAGGAATGTATAAGAATAAATCAGAAAATAAAAAAGGGGGAAAAATTCAAACTGTAAACTACTTACTTCTGGTCAATTGGTATTTTCTTGCTGGCTTAAATTTAAAAACAAAATGCGAGGGATTTCATTTAACACAAAGAATGTGCTTATCAAGTTTTTTATTATTTTCTTAAACCCAAATCCAATTCAAAATCAGTTGATTTGAATATATTACTGTGTACTGTTCCAATACTTTTGAAAAACACTAAAACTTATTAAACATTTTAAGGTTTTTGCCCATTTTTACAATCTTCACTTTATTTCTTCATTTAACACTTATTTGGAGCACTTCTGAAGTGAAGTGGCTTGAACAATCAAGTATAAATAGGTCAACTATCAACTATAGTAAAAATAGTTAACTATTAAAATTCTGTAATAATTTGTCATCTGAGAAAGTTTGGTGGCTCTGGCTTTAGTATCTTCAGAACATTTTGATCAAATGTGAATCATATCTCCCTTAAAAATTCTTAAAAAAAATACAAGGTCTTTTTTTCCAAAATTGTTGTTATATCATAAATTTGATCATAAGTATTCATGACTATCCACTATTTATTCGTTTTGGTAGTTTTTTGAGACATTATACATTGTTTTTTTTTTTTTTTTTTTTTTT
>NC_050516.1:15688633-15701419 GCF_002922805.2 Oryzias melastigma | reverse complement strand
TACACTTTGTAAACAGACTCTTGGCAGCCGTCTCACTGCAGGAAAAAATATGTATTTTTTAAAATGTCATTGTGGTTCAATGTTTGTGTCAAGACAAACCAAAACAGATACTTGCCGTCAGTTTTAAATAGCTATCAAGACAGTAATTGAGCCTGGAAGTTGAAATCTGTAAATGTCTTCTTAACTTTACTGAACGGATTTTGTGCACCTCCAGTTTAAACTGGTCCTAAATTCTGCTGGACTTCTTGGTAACAAGATGATGTGATCCGGTTATGATATGCAGACTTCTAGTAGAGTATTTATCAGTAATAAAAGGCTTGAGATATATATGAAATAGATATTAGAACTCAAATTAAGCAACATTTTGATCAAGTCTTAAACTACATGATTGTTCTCGATTTCTGATCACATGTCGGAATATATATTCAAATCAGGAAATATAATTGATAAACCCAAAAAACTTTAAAGTCTAGCTCATAGACTGTATAAGGAAACTGGACCGAGCAAGTGTGACATCACCCATAGAAATGCCTCACCTGAGGCTCCAGCAAAATGAAGCCACTTCAGTCAATACGGACGTCGCCATGTCGGAGCCAGATGACAGTAAGTTCAATGGGACCGCATGCTTTTACTGAGGCATCTGATTGGTCAGTTTATAACTTGAATAACTTGTGACAAAGAAAAAAATAATATTTAAAAAACTAGGAGTAGCAAGGACAGGTTAAGAAATGTATCATAGCAAGAATGGTTACTCTAGCAAATATAATGACTGAGTATTAACTGTTTTATTTCTCTATAGATGTCTATGGGATTTTGACTTCTTGGAGCCAGCAGACATTTCTTGTTTGCAAAGTGGGGGGAAGGGGTAACTCAGTCCAGTTCTCGTATCTAGTTAATGGTCTAGTTCAAGAAAACCAAAACCAACTCAACAAATCTCAAACTCTGAGGATAAAATGTGAGCAAAACCAGTGAAAAGCTGCTTGGCTGCCAACACTCATGTGATTCATCCACTTGTTCAATCCTTTGCTTTTTGCTGCTACAATTGTCAGCAATCATACTCCGTAAACGCTGGTTAAACATTTGAACAATCTCTACATTATTGCTTTGGCGAGCATCCGCTAACACAAAATCTAAATGAACCCAGAGACAACGGCAACCTGTTGACAAGTTTGTAACACAACTCAGCGGCACGCAGAAAAGTGAAAGTGGTTTCTGAGCAGCACTTTGCTTTTCTTTCATCAAGGAAAAATCCTGCTGAGAGGAAAACGAGAGCCTTCAATTTGAGCTCAGGAACAAAGAAAGCTCACTCAGAGTTTATGAGGATTCCAGCCAACATTTAGATCAGCAAAGTGGAGCGCAGGTGAGATGTGGAGATGAAGAAGATGAGGGAAACGAAATCATGTGCAGCAGGGAAAGCGCCTTTGCTCCAATAATGCTGCTGATTTGCAAATCGGCGCACATGTGCATTCATCACACCTGCAAGAAATCACATCTCAAACAATGAGAAACACACAATTACTCACTTGAGTCACGCATCATCTCACACACAAAGCCGTAAAGAGAACAGTCAAGGAAATACATTCAAACTGCGCACACTGAGCGGCGTGCACGGTTCAAACAAACACACACTGTACCCTTGATCCGCCGTCTGATGACCCCTAACCGGCACTTGAGTGAAACGGAGAACATCCTCTCCCTCTTTGCAGCTCTTTATCCTCTTCCTGCTTCTCCTTTTTCCTCCTCCTCCTCAGTCAGGCATAGTGAGCTCCACGGAAAGGATGGAGAGAGAAGCAGAGAAAGACAGCCGTACTGGAGCTCTGGACGGTCACATGGCAAATAAAGGGAAGAGAGATGGAGAGAGCAAGTTCTTCCTTCTAGCAGGGAGAGGAGAAGACACAGCCCGCCCCTCCTCTTGTCATCTTTCACCTCTTCTTCTTTCTGTGTGGGAAGTACTGTTAAACTAAGCTGCCTCCTCCTGCCCTTCTTCTTCTCTCCAGCCTTACTTACTTTCCCCTTCCTCTTCTTCCAGGGATTTCATCTCATACTTCATTCAGCTCCATCTCACAGCAGATCTTTCTTTAATTTTACCGTCTTCACATTCTCTCTTTTTCTATTAGTTTCTTTCAGCTAAAGGAGGCAGTGACCATGATCTGAGAAAGCAAGTATATAGCTGCCTCATAAAGTACAGCATCAGCCCAACTGGAATAAAAAAGCAAAACAGACATGCCAGCAGTGAACTTAAATGGCCCCTAGAGGCTGGCTTCAATGGCAAGTCAGTCCCTATATGCTGTTCCACAACTCCAAGCTCCAATACAGAAATAAACATGTTCGCCGTCTGCCTTTAAGACAAAAAAGACATTTCTCTGTTTAACATAATTCTACTTTGGAAAAATATTTCAAACTCCAGTGGGCTGGACATCTCTTATTTGTGTGATCAACCCACTCATGTTGTTTCTCACTCTTAAAACCAACAATAGTGATGGAGATATAGCATACATATACAGTAGGATGCTCAATCTACCATCAGTGAAGTCAAATTTGCAGCCACACTTGGAAATCATAATTATTCACATTTCTCTGCATGATTTAATTCTGTTTTCTACGTTCCCTTGAATGTGCAAATCCTGGGACCACATGACTAGAAGACTACCTGGAGAGCACAACAAAGCAGAAAGAAAAATGATAAAAATATCTAATACTAATCCCAGGAAGTGTGCGCGGGAGATATCAAAGTCGGCAGCGTCTTTCTAAAGTGTCCTATTGAATCTTTTGAAATGGATGGAAACAAATCAAAATGAAAAAAAAAAAAAGGAAAACGGTGAAAAAGGGCTTGATGTTGCTTTGAGTGTTGTGCAAATTGCAATAAACAACACAAACAAATCATTGTAGTTGGAAATTTCAGTGTGTTCCTTGTATCTGGGTGATCACTTGGAGGGGTGCTGACCTTACAATCATGGTGGGATCAGGAACCATTTGTTGATTTAATACCCTAACCACACCTTTAGTTGAGTTTGGTTTGACTCTACCTTGAATTTGAACAATATTATTATGTTCTGCACTAAAGCCCTACCCTGGGTTCCCACGGCAAACGTTACGGCTCTGATGCGACTGTTTTTACGCGACTTTAAAAGTGCGAGAGGAACTTCACTGCATACAATCATTCTGTTCTGTTCAAATTTTTACCGGACGTCGGAGGTGAGTTGCAGCACTTTCTGTGAAGTTGTAATAAATGGCAGGTTATCGCGTGAACCGGAGTCTGGAGTTTTGCGAGGTCGGTTGCAGAGCTTGACCACTCAGAGCCATCAGAGCCGATGGTTCGTAGGTGGTTGTGATGGTTGTAGAAAGGACTAACTGCATCTTACGAGTATGGTGTGTCTAGGTGCCCTTGATGCTCATAAGGCCACTGCAAAGGACATCATAAAAATGGAACATACCATAGTTGTGGTAAGTGTATCATGAAGTCTTTGTAAGGCTAATATAAGCTACACATACATGATGCACACGTGATGCTGTTGTGCCTTCATGCTCATAACTGGCCGATGAGATGTGTAGGATGTCCACACAAACCACACTATTTCCTCCTCTTGTAACAGTTAGGCTGCAAAGAAGGAGCCCACAAAGATAATGCACTCATCACTTGAATAATGGGCCCCTTGCACCGTCCGCAGGACTTGTAGGTGGTTGAAAATAAAATATCTGCAAGACACGCCTGTGTCTCACCTAAATGTTTACGAGTTAGCTATGACATGTAAACTGCTGTGTCCTCGTAGAAAAAAAGTGAATGAACATTTTCCTTCTTTGGGCTCACAGAGTGATCTACGACCTTGATAAGTCATGTGACTCATCTCCTTTGCTCATTTGTTACCTGCAGACAGCCCATATCCAGGGAAGTTGTGACAAAGGCTTAAACAGGTCTCAAAGATTTAAGCAAAGTTTCACAGAGTTGTGGATTTTAGACATTTAAATATCACTTTCATAATATTAGATGGAATCAAATCAGAAGACATTTTTGACAGAAAGGCATAACCTCTCTATAGCAAAAATAAGAAAAAAGTAAGATTTCAATGCATTTAAGAAAGCAAACAAAAGACAATCATAGGTCAACGAAAAGAGACATAACAGGTTAACAAAGGAGCAACAGTATGTTGCATTTGAGAGTACAAATACTTCCAAAGGTCATAAATTAATTTGATTTATTAACTTGAATTAAGTCCAAATGTGACTCAGTCTCTAGTTGGTGCCAAAAAATAAATACAAATCCTCGTGGTGTAAAACTGTCTGCACATTACCATACTAACCCTGTTGCAGCACAGTTGTGCACTGGACTACAACAGCTTACAACTAGCAACAGATGGAAAAATATAAGACAAAGAAAAAAAAATGCATGACCCAATTTTTTCGACAAACTTACTGGATTTTAGACTAAATGTCATATTCTGAGTTTTTTTTTCAAGCAGGCAAAAATATGTTTTTATAAGTCCCTAATTAACAACTCATAAACCAGTCGCGAGCGACTTGAGACACCTGCAGCAACAGAATGATTGTTTAAAATGAAATTAAAAAATGCACAGCCTTCAGTATTAGTGAAGCAAGAAAACTGAGGCCCCTCCCTATTATAATTTGTGGTTATGGCAGGAAAAATCTGATGAAAGATGAAAAATCCTATCTTTGAGGCCATTCATGACTCTCACCCCTTCAAACTTTTCTAAATCTCTTTCTCAGTTCCACACCTTCTCGATTACTCAGATCCTCCACCTTCATTCACCTCGTGGTGCCCTCTGCCCACCATGAGGTGCCCTCCTGATATCCAGAAGATTGAATCAGTTTCTACTTTTTAATCAAAGGTAAAAACTCGTCTGTTCAGGTTAGCCATTGCCCCGGGATTTCATGTCCACTATCTTTGCATTTTTAATCTTTGTTCAATACTCTGCATAGTGTCTTTCAGAGTTTCACAATTCAAGATATTTTCACAACAAAAATTAGGTTACTAAAAAGTATTTAAGCTTCTGGTTTATTTTCTATAAACATGGATCCAGTCCTTCTGCTTAGGTTTATTCAAAGTTTTTATGTCCTTACTTTTTCTGCTCCCCACCACCCCCACTCTTTTTTCCTCTAAAAGTAACTTTTCTAAAACCAAATCAAAGTCCAGTGATCCAGCACTCAGACAGCATCAAAGGCCCTTTCTGTCTTACTGGCATGGTAACTGTGATGAGGAGAACTGGAGGATGAAAGAAGAGGGTTTGGAGGTGGATGGGACCTCTGAGAAGCAGTGAGGGGAAAAAAAACCCCAAAAGTGATGGACAGAAACACAGGAAGAAACTGAAGTCAGAAAACAAAACAAAAAAAAAGGTTGAATAAGGACAAAGAAGTAAAGAGGAAAACAA
Source organism: Oryzias melastigma (assembly GCF_002922805.2). Classification (NCBI taxonomy): domain Eukaryota; kingdom Metazoa; phylum Chordata; class Actinopteri; order Beloniformes; family Adrianichthyidae; genus Oryzias; species Oryzias melastigma. Next base: position 15,696,035 of record NC_050516.1, on the reverse strand, counting down.
ACCAGGATGCCAGCTGGACAAAGGTTACACAAGAAAAAGAAAAGTGAAGGATCTCACAGACAGATAGAAAAAATATAAGACAGGCAGAAGTTTTGTGACAGCTTGAAAAAGGAAATAATTCTTCAAAGTTGTTAATATATGAATCATCAAAGTTTGTTTTTTCTGAATTTTGATGTCTATTTTAAGTACAAAAATATCTACTCATTTCAGATGTATCAGTTCAACAGGTACTGATGATCACAAGGTTGACAAAAAATAGTCTCCAGTATGATACCAAATGCATATCTTTTAGAGTAAATCCACGTTTATTTCTTTTAAAAGGATTTCATACTATTAATGTTCAATGTGATTTTCTGTATTCTTTATTTTACATTCTATCTCTCATTTGAAGTATATTTGTGATTAACATTACAAACCGACATGTTCTGGGACAACCTGCAAAATGACAAATGCTTTTTTTTCCCTGCTGCAAATGCAAAACTAAAGAATCATCCATCCATCGTCTTCATTGACTCATGTGCATCCATTGACATTTTCTTCATCTTTGCAGGAGGTACAAAACAGTGTTTTCCAATTTAACTTATAAATAGTCTCTCTAGGATGCCCTAGGTCTTCCATGAGACCTCCTTTTGTTGGGACAGCAAATGATGTTCAAGTTACGTCTTTCAGTGAAAAGTATGTACATTTATGTGGACTCATGTTTCGGGCGTCTGCTCTCAAGATCCATGCGTTGCTAAGCATTTATTTAACCCATAGTTATGTCCTGCTGAAGCTGCCTAAATCTTTTCCATCCAGACCTTTGGCCCACCTGGCAGGTGTGGGTAATGTGCATTAATTGCCACCTACTGTCTACTTAAGACAGAGGAGGCCACACCAGGCAGGCAGGGAGTAGACCAGGGGCCCGTTTCAAGAAGTGGCTTTTGTTGAAACTCTGAGTTCATGAACTCTAAGTTAATGAAAACTTTGAGTTTTCGGTTTCAGAAACAGAGGCAACTTAAACCCATGAAAGTGGGTTAAACCAAACCCAGTTAACACTGCAGCTGTGTTGGTTTTCTTGTGGAAAATGTGCTCATGCATATGCTTGCAGGAGCACACAAATTTCTGTCACCGTGAAGTATGACACCCTAATAGTGTTTCCCATTGCCATGGTGGACCGTAATGTCTTTGCTCCATTGCTCAGGGCTTTTTATGGTCGCGACGCTCGCACCTGACTCCGAGTCCAACAACTCAGAGTTGATTGAATTCACTCTTCACAGCTGTTCTGAAACTAAAAACTAAGTTTGTGAATTTTGAGTCAGTGAACTCTGAGTTCATGTTTGAACTCTGAATTTGTTAAACCTGCTTCTTAAAACAGGCCTCAGCAGGCTGGGTTTTGTTCGGTGTGGGTTGTTTTGTTCTCTTTTACCCTTTTTATCCTCAGCAATCTTAGATTGCTGGGTTTTGTTGTGTTAGTTTGGGGGTTGCACTTTGGTAGTTCTGATTTAGGGGCTTTGTTTATTTGTTTTTATTAGGTAGTTTTGGTTAGGCTGCCTTAGCGGGGAGCTGCTGACTTTGGCGGTCAACATGGCTGGGTCAGCAGTCTCCCTGACTTATTTTATTTTGGCCAAGGTTCCAACTTCCTTTTGGTTTGTCTTTTTTAACCAGCACACTAATTATAATTTGTTCAGTAATTTCAGGACGCAGGTCTTCCTTTATTTAATAAACTGTTTTCATTTTATTTTCATTGGTGTCCAATTTTCATACAGCACAGCACATGTCCAGTGTGTATGTAGCAATAAGTCCTAATCACATGAACCTGTATGAGTGCTGCAAGTTTTTTAAGTTGAACAGTCGTAGAAAAGAGCAGCTACATCTTAAGGGAAATGCATGTGTGTTCCAGTTTCGGCTTGCATAACCACCTCAAGAGAGGTGCAACACACAGATATGACTGATAACATAAAGTCCTAAATTTCACAAACCAAGAAATGTAAGACTTAAGCCTTGCTTCAACTGGCCAGAGCAAGGAAGTGATGCATCAAACACTTCTGGTTCAGAAGAAGACATAGTAGTCTGAAGTGCATGTAGAGTGATTACAATTGTGCAAGGAAAATCCAATGTTTTTATTCTATAATACTGGACTTATTTTTCTGCAAAAACCTGGGGTCCTTGGTGGTTCAGAGGTTTGAAGGCTTTAGTGATCCGTGGAGCTGTGCTGTCTGGAGCTAATGCATCTGATAAGGTCCCCCAAGTAGGTCCCACGTTAGGGAGAAATTGGGGCAATATGCTCTGTAAGCCCTGTACTCATAAAAGGGTCAAAATAATCACTGTGATTGATTGGCAGATACAACGTACTGACATGTGGCAAAGACCAAATGACAAGCAGAAACCAATGAACATTTCAATGTGGGCCTCATATGGTTTACCTTTGGGCTGAATTGCGGGCCCCAGGTGGGTTTGCCCACACTGGCTTGAGTGGGCACTCAGTAGTCTGGCTCGCTGGGCAGTGGAGCTCACTAACTCGCTATGCTGTCTGCCAAGCAGCTTGTTAGCTTGAAACGCTTTCCACCGGGCGGCTGGTTAGCGTAGGGACCCAGACCACTGAGAACCCACCTAAGCCAATGTGGGCAAACACAGATGGGTCCACCATGGAACCCGCAGACAAACCCACCTGGGGCCCACCAATTAAGCCCAAAAGTAAGCCATATGGGGTCCACATTGAAATATTCGGTGGGGTATATTTTTCTACAAAACTTTTTTGTCTTAAACTTAGAGAAAGTCATCTTTTAAATACTTTTCTCAACATAACTCTTTTAAAAAATGTATACCTTTGAATTTGGTTTGACACCAAATTTAAAAGCCAAAAACTCTTTTAGACTTGTACTTTATGCCAACTTCTTTCTCAAGGTACATTTTTCACAAGAGAGCGGATCTGTCAAGAACACTTCCAGTTCAGAAAACTGTGATTTGAAAAAGGAATTTGCTTTATGCAATCTTAAATAACTAAAACCAGTATTGTAAGAGTTTTAAAAAATTGCATTTGTGACTTGAAATCCATGCAAACACAAGAAAAACAAATTCAATTGACACTTCCATGCATCTTTAGCAGCTGATCTACATTCATCATTCTCAATGCTCTGCACCCACATTGCTCTTTTTTAGTCCCACACAAATGCTGCTGCACACGAAGCTTCTGCACATAGCTGAACATGAACGCAAGCTTGTAAACATGTTTTATTCTAATATCAAACTCACCCAACAAGATTTTTTTGACTGTTTCTTCTAGCAAAAGGAAGCTGTAAAGCAGCTGCATAAGCACTCGTTAGAAAATTTCAAGAGTACGCCTACACTTCTGACTACATGAGCTCGGCACACAGCAGATATTATAATTGCTGAAGGGGGCAAAGAGAGCCAAAGAACAAAAAGACAAAAAACTTTTGAAGAAGAGAACACGAAAAAGCTCAGAATAGGAACTTTTTTTTCTCTTTTTCACTGCGTTGGCTGCTATTCATTAAGATTAAAGTTTGAACAGAAACCCTTTTTTAAAGAAAATGAGGGATGTCTTCAGGAAAGCAGCGGTCCTTTGAGTCCCAGTGCCCTGCAAAAATGACAAGTCATTGGAACCTGATGCATTTCAGTGGTTTCCTCTGAAAAACACACAGAGCACTTACCAGTTTTTAACCCTTTAACAACGGAGCTTTAGCTCCACATTCTTTTGACTACCATAACTGTTCAACCATTGACGTTCTTCACGTAATTCTGGGAGATTCTGAAGTGAAGAAAAGCAGCCACATGCTGATATGCAACAATTTACTGTGGTGAAGTGGTTACGCAATTAACATAGATTAGCGGATTCTGTTATGGAGAAAAACGTCTTTTAGCCATTGTGAAACATTTTATGTTAGGAACGTTTTGCATATCGGTGCAAAGCTGGTGCGAAAAGCACAGCTTTTCTCTTCATTTGAATCAACTGATTCATGTTGATTGCCTAAATGGTGAAAAGTTACATTATGTCAAAAAGCACGTGTTGTTCAGGTGTTGGCGGCAACATCTCTGGTGTACAAAGGTTAAGCTCTCTAGGGTGGAGCCATGCTCAGCAACAATAACTTTTAGTGACTACTCTTAGTGACATAATATTCCCCATGGTCCTACAAAATCTTTCTCATGGTTACTTTCAGAGTAGAACATCTAACTGTAATGAAGTATGGAGGAACAATTACAGATCTGCACCACATCTATTATTCATCCACAAAGGAGGATACTCCGAGAATATTTATACTTATATGATACGAGAGTTGCTCTTTGCAGATGATGCAGCTCTGACAGCACACTCAGAGGAAGCTCCTCATAAACTGTTTCCTTAACCAACAGCCTCAGGAAGACAAACGTCATGGGCCAAGATGTGAGCAGCACTACAAGCATCACCATAGGTGACCATACTCGAGGTTTTTGTGGTTCTCACCTATTTAAGTTCCACTATTTCCTCCAACCTGTCCCTGGAGGCTGAACTGAACCAACATATCAACAAAGCAGCAACAGCCATGGCTCGTTTGGCAAGGAAGGTCTTGGAAAACCACGTTTTCCATCAACACCAGGATGCAAGTGTATCAGGCCTGCGTGCTCAGCACATTGCTCTGTGGCTGTGAAACATGGAGCCTATACTCATGCCAGGAGGGTAGCTTTAACAGTTTTCACATGAGCAACCCCAGGAAAATCCTGGGAATCACCTAGCAGGACAGCATCCCAAACAAGACCGTCCTTGAACAGGTGGACATACCAAGTATGCCTTGCTAACCCAATGCCATCTCTGGTGGCTTGACAATATCAGGTGGATGCAAGACGAACAATTGCCAAGGGCATTCAGTATGGTGAGCTCGCCACTGGTTCCAGCCCTGCAGGAAGGCCTGTCCTACACATTTATGTCTGCAGACAGCAGAAAGCAGCATCAGCACCCTCCTCAGAGCCAGACGCAACCTTCACCTGCAGCAAATGTAGCAGGGCCTGCCGTTCAAGAATTGGCCTGTACAGCCACAGCAAGCGCTGTTGCTCTCTACAATGGTGCAGATTCATTGTCTCCCAAGACAGAAGGATGCAAATAACATTTATCAACTTTTTACACATCCAAAACTATTAAAGCTACAGGAAACTCCTAAACTCAAGAATTTGTTTTGACACATTATTGGTAGTGATCTCAACAGAGAGAGAGAGAGAGTTTTAACACTGAAGAAAGAAAAGGAAGACTTCTACAAACAGAACATTCATCTGTTTCTTCAGAAGGAGCAGCGCACAGACTTAATTCATAAGTAAAAGTAAGTCAATCCATCCATTTTCTTGACCGTTCCGTCCCTGTCGGGGTCGCGGGGGTGCCGGAGCCTATCCCGGCTACTGAAGGGCGAAGGCGGGGTACACCCCGGACAGGTCGCCAGTCCGTCGCAGGGCCCCAATCACACACTCAGTCACTCACACATTCATACCTAGGGGCAATTTTAGAGTCACCAATTAACCTATGAAGCATGTTTTTGGACGGTGGGAGGAAGCCGGAGTCCCCGGTGAAAACCCACGCATGCACGGGGAGAACATGCAAACTCCACACAGAAAGGTCCCAGCCGGGATTCGAACCGGGGCCTTCTCGCTGTGAGGCGAGAGCGCTAACCACTTGCGCCACCGTGCAGCCCGTCAATAACAACAATTTTGGTAATTTTTTATGCTACAGTTTGTAAGCAGAAGTAAAATGTTGAATTGACATTTTAAACAACACTTCATCTGTTGTCAGTCAAATGGTGAATAAGCTGCTCTGTAGGCAGTGTTGCCAGATATAGTGTCACTGACATATAGTTAGTATTCTCGTTATAAACATGTTTACAACAATAATGTGGCAAATGTGACTGTTGAAACGTCCTGTAATTTGCTCATGATACACTACTGAGGGGCACATTTTGGATAAAAAATGTTTTAACAAGACACTTCCTCACAATCTGAAGTGGTCTTTTATAAACATGTAAGATCAGTTAATGAGTAAATGATAGATAACACCTAAGAACATTTTTTTTTCCTCCTGTAAGAGCGTGGTGCTCAGATGGTTGCAATAGTAGAAACAAAGCAGAGCAGTTTAATAAATCATCACAACGGTATTCTCTATAGAGTAATGTAGGAAGCCAATATGGCTGCTCAGTTTGGAACACTATGAACTAGGATTTGTGCTGCATTTCAAAGACTACCATCCATCAGTGCTGACACGTGTGTGCCACTTGCCAACACGGGAAGTATTGTTTTACAGGTTGGGTTTTGGTGATTTTTGCAGCTACGGTTATAAGCACATCATCACATCCTGCATGTTTATGAGGCTAAAATGAAAGTAGGTTAACTAACGCATCTGGTGTTGATGTGCTAATCATTTCTGATTCATTCAGATGATGTGGAGCCTGAGCAACTTGGCTAGACAAGTAAAGAATAAAAAAGTCAAACATCTGCTGCTGTCAGTCGGAATCCACAGCATGCTTAATGCAACAGAGTTGTTGTGTTCAGTGGGTTTCATGGACGACTGGTTTTTTACAATTCCTGACAATATTAAAGAGTTATATATTAGATGTACTTTTTTTCTTTTGTTTTTGTCTATTTTGTATTTTGGAAGCAAAAAAGAAAAAAAAAATCTGTGGGAATGTATAAATGTTGATGACCCAAATGCAGGACTAATGGGCTAAAGATGGATGAATGTGGAAATAAATTAACTCTGTGGGAAACACAATGGAGCAACATCTTAAAAGATTGAATTTAGACGCACAGGAGTTAAAAGACAGCAGCAAACTAAAGAAACCAAAAGAAAGCTACACAACAGGAATGTGGAACAAAAGCAGGCAAGTGTGCCAGTTAACATCAGACTACAATGAAATTTAAATGAGTCACTTTCAGCGAGAAATACTGTATGAAAACATGGCTATAACAAAACTGAAATCAACATTAAAAAAGCCCAAAAACTAATTTAAAGGGCCCAAGCAAATCATAATAGTGTCCAATTTAAACTGTAAACTAGAGTTAATAATACAATGAAGTATTAGTATTTTTTAAAGATGTTACTGCATAAAGGAAATGCAATTCTCACAAAGGGCTTCAGTAACACTCTTATTAAAATGATGAAATGACAATCACCAATCAGGCATTAGAATAATGTTTTACAATGTGTATTATTTTACCACAGGGCAAGTTTACATGAGATATTTACATTTAGATATTTAATGTCCTGAAGTACAATTGAAAATGTTGTAACATTGCTTGGATTGGGCCCCACCCTGGAGCTAGGCCGGGGGTCGGCAACCTGCCGCATGCGGCTCTTCAAGCACCCCCTTGCGGCTCAGTGGCGCTCTTTCAAAAATGTTTTGAAAATAATTTAAAATGTTGGAAGGAAATATATTGCAGCGATTTGGGTGGG
>NC_050516.1:15688261-15688497 GCF_002922805.2 Oryzias melastigma | reverse complement strand
TTACATCCACCGTTATGCGGTTGCTGTGCTGGTCCGTTGTGGTGAAGAGCCAAGCCAAGCTTTAAATTTCCAATACTCACCTATGGTCATGAGCTCTGGGTCATGACTAAAAGAACAAGGTCCTGACTACAAGTGACCAAAATGAGCTTCTTCTGGTGGGTGGCTGGGCGCTCCCTTAGAGATATGGTCATCCAGAGAGAACTCGGAGTAGAGCCGCTTCTCCTAAACATTGAGAG
>NC_050516.1:15674280-15687403 GCF_002922805.2 Oryzias melastigma | reverse complement strand
CGTTGTGTCATTGAGGGATGTCAAAATAAAAGCTCAAATGTTCATTATGAGGCGAATCAGCTTTTGTCAGATAGTTTGACGCTGCAATATCTCACCAACTTGTCATGAGGCTAGAAATGTAGCTTATGTGACACGAGAACACGCAGCAGGAGAAATAATCAATAATCGTTTATTCGACACATTCTCCATGTGTTACTTTCAGGGTACGACTTTTATAAGCTGTTTCAATTTATGCGGCTCCAGACACATTTGGTTTTTATTGTATTGGTACAAAGTGGCTCTTTCGACACTTTGGGTTGCCGACCCCTGAGCTAGGCCTTGGATTGGGGCCCCTCCCTGGAGCTAGGCCTTGGATTGGGGCCCCTGCCTGCTCTTTGCAGATGATGTTGTCCTGTTGGCTTCATTGAGCCAGCACCTCCAGCATAGATTGGGGCGGTTTGTGGCTCAATGTAAAGCAGTTGAGGGTCAGCACTGTTATATCTGAGGTCATGGTTCTGGACCGGAGAAAGGTAGTTTGCCCTCTATTGGTGGATGGAGTGCTCCTGCCACAGGTAAAAGAGTTTAAACTTCTTGGGTTCTTGTTCTCGAGGGAGGGAAGATTGGAGCATGACGGATTGGTGTTGCATCCACCGTTATGATAGATAGATAGATAGATAGATAGATAGTCCTTTATTCGTCCCACGGTGGGGAAATTGCAGTGTTACAGCAGCATTGCAGATAGGTAAAAAATGGAACAATTAACATATTTACAACAGAGCAAAATAAGATAAAAAATACAAAAAGAAGAGATGAAAAAAAAAGAGGTTATGAGGTTGCTGTGCTGGTCCGTTGTGGTGAAGAGCCAAGCTAAGCTTTTAATTTACCGGTCGATCTTTGTTCCAATATGGTCATGAGCTCTGGGTCATGACTGAAAGAACAACGTCCTGACTCCAAGTGGCCAAAATGAGCTTCTACTGGTGGGTGGCTGGGCGCTCCCTTAGAGATATGGTCATCTGGAGCGAACTCGGAGTAGATCCGCTTCTCCTAAACATTAAGAGGTCCCACTTGAGTTGGCTCGTGCATAGAGTCCAAATGCCTCTTGGACACCTTTTTGGGGGAAATGTTCCAGGCATGTCCCTCTGGACGGACTCCCTAGGGAAGATTTAGGACACTCTGGAGAGACTACGTCTGTCAGCTCACTAACGCTGGCGGAAGTGGCCGGGGAGAGGGAAGTCTGGGTCACTTTGCTTAGACTGCTGAACCCTACGACCAGATGGGTGGAAGAAGATGGTTGGATGGATGTATGGATGGACAGACGGACGCATGGATGTATGCTCCTGCTGGTTTTATTTTGAGTAATTACATTCCCTTTAATAAATATACTTTACATGATGAAAACAAAGCAAAAGATCATAAAGAGCTCTTTTCTTTTTAATTAAATGTTGTTGATTGAGGCTCACTATGTAGGATCTCTAAATGCATCAAAAGTATAGTGCAGAGGGATCAGATGAAGTTCAAACTCCTTCAGAGGATTTCAAGCTGCAATCAGCCCAAACGTTCTTCTTTAGTGGTTAAATCTGTTGCATTTGTGCTGTAGAGAAACAGCACAGAGATGCTTGAGGGTAAACATCGACTTTAACAGGTACTTCATGCTATTTTTGTCCAGCAGAACTTTCAAACCTGATATTAGTATCATTTTACATTTGAAATAAAATGCTTTAATATAACTACAGCCTGGATAGTTCATCAATACCATTAATATTTAATAATATTACGTAACTTAACAAAAGATGTTCAGTTTTTTTAAGTGCTGCTGAATTATGTTAGCCTAAGACAGTGGCTGAACACAATCTTTGGAAAATAAAACAGTAAAATGAATATACACGTTTAATAGTGTTTTTCTGAAGACATTTGCAGCTCCAAGCTGAGAAAAACATTTACGAGGTTTCAAGTTAGACATTTATAAAAAAAAAAAAAAAAAAAAAAAAAAAAAATAAAAAAAAAAAAAACTCTTCTCCAGGAGGAAAAGAATGAGCGAGTACGAGTGGGTGAATGTTTCTGTAAATGCAGATAAGAAAGGGCAGAAAAATATTTTGATGATTATTCCTTGCCAACACAATCCAGTGAAAGAAAAAAAGAGTATATTTAATTCAAGATATTAACAAGAGAGAACGGAATCAGCAAACAAAACGACTAACGTCTTCACAATGGAACATCTGCAGGCAAATTTGAGCACACAGAATGTGAGGATTAAAAACCCGTCAAGGTAAGAATATGCAATCAAACGCACAATTAGAAATGCAAACACAGACAGACTGAGAAACAGATCCTTTACAATTCCCTGGAGCCTCGTTTGGGACAAACATTTTCCCTCCTCTTCCTCACAGAATGGATTTTTTCTCTCACGGATTACAACCCTCCTCAGCTGCATCTTTACCTTTCTGACCATCTAAATGTCAGATAAGTCACTATACCACCAACAGGCTATCTAAAGCCCTTTTTTCTCTCTACCTCACAGTTTTTCACTATTTCTTTTTAAATGATCTGATTTATCCCCATTTCTTCATTCAGAAACCAAAATCTCTTTGTTAAATGCATCATTTCACCTATCTTGAAGGTCCTTTTTTCCCTCCTCCCCTCTAATCACCTTTGTGTTTTCCATCTATTTTATGCTCATACTAAACTACTGGCTTTGCTTTTTAAGGAACTGATGCAACTAAGGGCAACAGCACCCACTGCTGCTCCAATCCTACAGTGCAACAATGAACCACCCAACTGTGTTAGCTTTAAAAATTTAGAGACGAGACGGCAGCGGCTGCGCCGGTCCCTCAGAGGCGAGCATGCGGTAACAGGGGCATAATAAGATGCAGCTTTCCTGCTGAGTCTGACGCTGCTTTACACGCTAAACTGTCAGAGAAGCTGCTCCCAAACCAAGTGCATTTCAATTATTGTCCCATATGAACAATTTGGAGATCCTACTTTTTTTTTTTTTTGCAGAGAAACTATGGAAGGATGAAATAGTGCATCCCATTTGCACTCACAAGCCATTTCCAAGCTGCTTTCTTTACTTTTTACGAGCAGCCACAGTAAATCCATTTTAAAAGAATCAAACAGAAACCACAAAAACAATGAGTGAGATAGGATTTGATGTCTGTTTCCTACCATCAGTCAGATCAGGGCACACCGCCTCCAGTGATCAAACCCTCAAGATGTTCACGAGTTCACGGCTCATTTGATTCACACCCGGGCCCACGTCAGCTGACATGCAGCCAAGTGAAGGAAGCCGTTCTCTGTCACTCACTCAGAGGGGAGGAAGCGGAGGTGCTGTTGCCAAGGTAGCCAGACCTTAAGGACCAACTGTGCCAACTCTGCTGCAGACAGTTCCAAAAGTTGATAAACTTGATGTTTTTTCTGGTAAAAACGAGCATTAAAAAAAGGGTTGTATTTGGTCTACAGAAGGGCAGATGTGACCCTAAGGACATGATCCAGATTACCATTATTATAAAAACACTATCAGAGACAGGTTACAGGAAAATAACAAAGAGCTCTGAGACACAAAACAAATGGTGCAATCCTGGACGGATTATTGAGAAGGGGCATCTCTGCACTCGGGGGTTTGAACTCTTGCTTGTGATTTGCCAGTCATGTAGTCTGCTGAGAGTTTGCTTTTGATTCTTGTGGAGACGGCGCATGACAACATCAACTCACCTCTCAACTCTGTAGAGACAGAACCCACCCCTCTATCTTTTTGCCACATTTTCAGCTTTTCCATCTGTTGTCAGAATTATTGGCATTATTAAAAAAAAAAAAAATCAAAACCAGGAATGAATAAAGAGAAAAAGTAAGTTCAAAGTAAGCTGCAGATATTTACCGGAAATAAATCATGGTAGGGCGCTTGTAATGTTTTATCTTTATTTGCACAAGAAAATACAACAATGTTGATATCATTGTCTTTGAAAATATATTTAAAACAAATGTGGAGACATTAATCGATTTAGTTTTTCTGTTGACATTCTTCTGCTTAAATTGATGGAAGTAACATGATTTTGGAGGAAAAAAATAGCTGTTTTTCCTGCTTTCACTAAAGCAGTGAAGAAAGGTTAAAGGCTCAGGAATCATTCTGCTCATGCCTGGGATTATTTTAAAGGCATACAGTGAAAGAAATAGCCACAAACAACACCAGGGATTGTACCGTTTCTATGTTGTAGAGAAATCTTCAGACTTGCCTTTCTTATGTCATTAAAAACCCACTCAAATGAAAATTGTGTTTTGGGAATCTTTAACATGTTCTTGTAGTATTTTTCCTTGTAATAAGGGACATAAATCAAATATTTTAAGACTGCATTCCTGACTATTTCTTGTTGGAAATTATGTTGGATCATCAGGAGAAGATGAATAGCCACGGTAGGAAAAAAGTTCAGGTTTGTGATATGAGTGGGCTAAAGTCCTCCTTCTACACTACAGTTCTGAAACATTTATTTGCAGACAAATAGATCCACAGCTGCCACCTGGCTCAAAACTGAACGGCTCAATAGCTCTGATATATTTTTATTTTTTTATGTTTTTGATACGCTAATTGTTAGCATTGACTCATGAGTTGCTTCTAGCTAGTGGGAGAGTGTAAACAAAGGAATCCTGGGAAATTAGCATTGATAACTTCCATACCAATAGTCCCACCCACAAACCAGAATTGAATTTCTAATGAGTTCCTGCTGCTCTGCAGAAAATATGCCTTAAAAACAATCTCACGCAAAGGTCTCTGATTTTGGCTAAAACCTGCGTAATCATGATTGAAAGATCATTGGGAATGATTTTATAATACATAAAAATATAGATGAAAATTGTTTTATATTTGTTACTACGATTATAGTTGTTACTAAATACATTTTACTAACATTTTTTATGTTTATACTTATGCTTTGAGTTTTATTCATGTCCTTTTATGCTTCATATTAGGTTATGGGTTAGAGGTTACGGACATTCTGGGGTTTTTTACAATTCTGCTTTAATTGTTTTTACACCTGTAAAGATTTTTGTGTTACTGTTGTATCAAAAGTTCTGATAAATAAAGTTTCATTTGATTTGCTTATCAAAATTTAACACAAAAGCCGCACCATAATGGAAGTATAAAAGATTAAGCTTTAAGTTTGCGTTATGTTCACCACCTATTCAAAGCTAAGGGAGGTTACGGATTGTAAACTGAAAGATGAATAACTTTCATTCTTTAATCACATTTTTTACATTTAATTGAATGGAGTAAAAATGATCTGTTTAATGCGACGTTACATGTTTGAAATCACTGCCGACTCATTTGAAGCTCTCTGCTGCATGTGTGAAATGTTGACTAATTGTCTATAGAGTAAAGTCTGCTATTGAAGGCAAATATTAATGTCCTCGCTTTGCAAAAGATCCACACGTTCTTCACAGCACTGGTTTCGCCTTGAGGACAAAAACAGTTAGCTGGAATAGGCTGTAGTTCCGTGAGGACACAACACTTGAATTGTTTTTTTATTCCATTGATTTCTGATTGAATATTCATATAATAGCTATGATCTCTGTCCAAGTGCATGTAACAATCCAAAATATGACCATCTCTGTAAAAGACATTCATCACCCTGCATGGAGTAAATGATGATCACAAACAGACTTCTGCAAACGGTAAAGCTGCAGATTTCAGAGTGCAGTTTTATTGTAGCTGGCCTGAGGCACAGCTGTGCATAATCATGCTGTCTAATTGGTATCTTGATATGCTGCACCTGTATGGGGAATGGCTGATCACAAGACGGGAGAAGTGCTCACGGATACACAACTCAGACAAATTGGGAATGAATTAGAGAGAGGGACAGCTCAGGTCGGATGTTGGAGAGGAGATTACAAGGGTTTGGACATGTTCAGAGGACGGATGGTGGTGAAAGGACGCTGAGGGTAGATGTGGTAAAGGAGGATATGAGGGTGTTTGGTGTGAGTGAGGGTGATGCAGAGGATAGGATTAGATGGGGGCGGATCATTTGCTGTGGTGACCCCTAAAGGGAGCAGCCAATAAAGAAAGACGTGTAAACAATATTGAAAAAAAGGACCATTGCTGTGCACGGTCTTAAGATCTTAAAGTTGCATTTCAGTCCTCTTTTGATCTATTGTAAAAGTGTTCCCAGTAGTCTTTTTAACTATGATTATGCCAATTTTAGCTAAAGTAAAAAACTGTCATTTTTTAGAACATAGTTTCTGCAGAGTGGCGGTAGTTCAATACACATTTGTGGGCCTGCCCTTACTTCCCATCATCAATCTTTTTAAACAAAGACGTACATGGATCTAGTTGTCTGGAAGTGGATGTATTAGAATAGAGTGAAACGGGGAGCTTGTGGCTTGAAGTTTGTTCTACACCACAACTACAAGCTTTTTCTAACAGCATTTTTTTCGTCTGTTCCTGATTCACAACAATTTGAATACAGAAATACTCATAAATGTAATTTTACACTGTAAGCATAATTTTAATGATGTCCCTCATTATCTGAAAAATGCTACTAGAACATTGTAAAAATACCAAAGCATGATTTTCATTAGAGTGGGTCTTTAACCCTTCTTTCTTTCAACTATTGTAACTTTCATTGATGCAATTAATATAATTCCAGATAGTGATTGGAGTTTCCATACCAAGGTATTAAAACATGGATACCCATACAGCAACAAATTTAGTATTGACTATTGCATTAAACTATCAATTACTAATTTAGAAATATTGAATTAAAGTGCATGCATCATTTCTAGATATTTTGGATATTAGTCGAGTTACTTCATTGTGTTGTGCTCAGTCATGTGACCAGAGGAGCTGTACTGAGCGTGTTACCCTTAGCAACAACACAGCATGGCATGAGTAGGTCATTTTAGAAAGATTAGTTTTGTATTTTGAACATTGCACATTAACGTTGTTGCTATTTTTGACGGTACTTGTTTTTAGGGCAAATAAAATGCTTGGGGGGAAAAAAAATCCCCAATCTAAAATGACCAGATATTTTATGGAAAAGTAATTGGGATGTTATTGAAATAAAATGATGGTATTGCCAATTATTCCAGCTGATTCTGTTGCTGAGAAAAGCAGCTTTGCTCCGTTATGCAACACTTTAAGTTATTGTGATGTGTTGCATATCGGTGCAAAGTGAATATAAAAACCCACTTAATTGTCAGTTAATTCACATTGTTAAATTGGACTATGCCATAGAGCGTGTTATTTAGGTGTCCCCGGCGGCACCTAAAGGGTTAGGGTGAGTATGATCCAAGTACCTAACTTTATCAGGGTTAGAATTTTAAACTCCAGCTGCTACTACTGGACCGAAATAAGAAAAAAAAAAAAAAAACATCCAGTTAGTCTATCAATTCTCTCAGTTTTCGATCTTTTTGAGCATCTGCCACATACTTATTGGAACTTTAAGTTAAAGGCTTTGAGGCTTTTTGGAATTTTAATTGCAGCTATTTTTTCTTTCACTTCAAATGTTTCTGTGAGTTTCACTCTAGCTCGTGTTTGTACTAAATATTTGTCTGTACCTGTTGTAAAAACCTCAGTTATTTTTGTGAAAATTCAGATTCAAAATCGGGAACACATATTGCGTAACTAAACTAGATATTCCTCAAAAAATGAGTTTAAAAATCCGAGGCAAATGAACCGATGTGGGAAAAGATGGAAGCTACAGGACACCATGGAGAAGTGGGTCAGTTGGGAGGAAATATTCAATTCAAGTGGCTGCAGTTTGCTGCAGGATTTGGTCCTCAGTGAAAAAGACAAAAAAATCATAATAAAGCAACTTATTATATGTTTTATTTTTTATTTTTTTGGAAAATCTCTTGATGGAGTTAGATATTTTCCATCTAATGTAGGTCATTTTTCAGTCTCACAACCACACATCCAGCTTTTCTTTGAATGTGTTACCCAGGCTCCAGAAATTGTCACATAAACACATGAATAATGTATCAGCATCTTTTTCTCGACGATGTCGACTCTCACCCAAAACTCTTGACCCTGTTTGACACATTAAAAGGGGTCACACAAGATCCACACACAAAAAATAGCAGCTGAAATGTTGCCTGTCAATTCAATGAAATATTTCTTCGGTCTTGAGTCTAAAAAAAGAGACAAACATCCCTGTTAAAACCAAACACTTTACCAACAAAGTGAAGCCATCCTACCACTTCTACAAACTGCATCCGTTCACATTCAGTTCATAAAAGATTAAAAATCACTTTTAGAAAGTAAACTCGATGCTGACCCTGAGCTCAAAAACAAAAGTTTATAGTCAGGCTCCCATTCTGTCAGCACATTTTTGGCTGCATGGATTGTAGAGGTTTCCTTTATCATGGGAGGTTTATCTTGTTATTCTGACATATTCCCGCCTCTTACCAAAAGTTAGAAGGAAAGGAGAAAAAAAAACCAAAAAACAACCAAACTATTTTCAGAAAGCAACTTTTTGTTTCAAAGTTATTTTTTTTAAAGCTCAAATCAAATATTAAAATGTGACATCGAAGTTAAATAGAAATGAAAAATGCAGGATTCCTCTGCATGACTTTACGTAAAAAGTCTAAAAAAGTAGTTCTTCCTTTGCTGAACATTGTACGATTTGTTCCAGAACACCAGACAACAAACAAAGGCAGCACCCAGTCAAAGCTGGTGTGAAGTCAGAACATGATAAACAGAAAAAAACAATGTTTTTGTCTGAGGTTTACTGAAAAAGCTTCAAAACGGGCTGTCCTTCACTCCTGCTCATTTGGTCGTCCTTCTGCTGCAACGACAATTGAAGAGCCAACGTATAGGGGAAAAATCTGTCAACTCCAACCGTATTTTGATCTGTTGTAAAAGCATTTTCTGTTTTCCTTTAATTAGGATTTTGCCGTTTTAGTCAAGATAATGTAAAAAAAATCGTCATTTTCAAGGCCAAAGTATGATGTATCTATTTGTCTGCAAGTGACTATGGCCCACCTATTTCACTTGCTGTGTCACAAAAGAAAGCTTTGTTCAAACTGCCTTTTTTATCTGCTCCATCTTATTCCTGCAAATTTAAACTTAAATTATTTCAAATATGTCCTCTGTCATGAGAAAAAAGCTTCAAGAAAACCATTTCATGTACTTGTTTTTACTGTACGTCACTTCTTGTTGCTCCTTTTTGTTGTTTGTTGTTTTTGTTTGCTCAGACAATAAGAACTATAAGGATTTGGGGAAAAGGTTATATATATAAAAAAAAAAATTCTGAGGCATTTGATGCATTTTTTAGATTTTTCTTTTGTTGTTTGTTTTGTTTTTGTTTTTATTCTTCAGCTTTGGCTGCTTTTACCAACAATTTGCTCTATTTATTTTGTATTACAAAGAGGTATATTTGATCAAAAATAGTTTGATTGGTTTTGTTAAATGGAGCAGAGATAAAAGTTTTCTTTTTTCTCACCCTTTTCATTTTCACCAAAGTCAAGAATATTCATTTGTTTATTGTTGGGGAAAAATACAAGAAAAAAGAACATATTAAAAATACCAGAAATACAATTTTTACTGGAGTGAGTCTTCAAGTGACTGTGACACTGTTTGAAGCCTTAAAAGTAACATAGAAATGGTTTCATGTAAGAAAAAGCACATACTCTATTTAAACTATTAAAAAAAGCTTCTCAGAAACAAAACAAAAAAAAAAATCAAGCTAAAAGAATTCCAAAAAGCATTACAAAAATTCCTGTGTAGCTGCAAAATTTCTTTAAAAGAACGATATTAAAAGAAACTAATTGAAATAAGGTAACAAGATCTTAAACCAGCAGCACAGAACTGCATGTTTTCTATGAGAAGCATCTCAGAGCTGTCTGGCCTTCCAGCTCTGGCTCTTTGACATTTAACTTAGAATTGATGTGGCTTGACTCCCTTGGCCCTCACGCAGGAAGTGAAATATCCCAACTGTTTCTGACAGATGACTTTTAGATGAGAAATAAACTGCCAGTTTTGTCAGATGAGTTACATATTTTTTTGCCAGGCTCCATTAAAGAGAGTAGATGACAGATTTTTGATTAGAAAAAAGAAAACATTTTGAGTATTTGTTTTTTAATGCTACTGTCAGATTTCCCAAAATGCCACAGTGCAGTGACCTAAATGCAGTTTTACAG
This sequence comes from Oryzias melastigma, assembly GCF_002922805.2. Lineage (NCBI taxonomy): Eukaryota > Metazoa > Chordata > Actinopteri > Beloniformes > Adrianichthyidae > Oryzias > Oryzias melastigma. The sequence continues at coordinate 15,677,302 of NC_050516.1, read as the reverse complement.
CTAAATCTGCAGGTATACGCATGGCGGCATTTGCAATCAGGAGGCGGCAGTTGCATTTTTACACGCTGCATGGTGGCCGGGGAGTTTTGAAGAAAAAGTTCAAATTAAACGGCAATCAGACGATTTTTTGCTGCCGGTCAGTGACCACCCAGGTACATTTGGACGTCACATGATGGCAGTCCAGGACAGGAGGGTGGCAGGACGGCAGCAGCTTGATAATTGACTGATAGCAGGGTCTCCAAAGTCCCCAAAATCATCAGCCTATTTCATCCAAATTGATCCAGCCTTTTGTTGAATTGATTTTTTTTTTAAATATCACAACTTTTATTTATTGCTATTTTTGAAAATTAAAAACAAACAGAAAAAAATATTTTTGCTTTGTAGCATTCATAGAAAAAAAAAGGTACTAATATTCAAGTCAAGAATAGTATTAACTATAACAGGGTTCCTTGATAGTCCTTCAAAAAGAAAAAAAAACCCGGGAAAACCCAAAAAGCCTAGATGTCAGGATAAAAATACAGTTTCACAAAAATCTCTTTTTTAATTTCACCTAATTTGGATACTGAGAGAAAAGCCCGTCAGGAAAATGGTAACGAAGATGGGGAGATCAGTTACTCTGACACTGGAAGAGATGGGAATCCTGTATGGAATCACAGGGAGGTGGAGGAAGGTGAAGGAATCTAATCTTATTTTCTTTTTTTAAGAATAAATATAAATTTGGATTTTCTTTACAGTATTTAGGTTGATAAAAAAAAAGATACAAACTTGCACCCCGGTAGATATCAATCAACTGCTATATTCATGTTAATCACACAACAAAAAGATAAATAAAACAAGCTAAAGCCATGCTTGAGGACATGATGTGGTAGAAAATAAAAGTAATACAATAAAAGTAGATAATCCTGTCAAGTGTCATTTCATGTGATGAATCATTTTTATGTGTTCACTAGTTGGATATTATTATGACTAAGACCAGCCAACTTCTGATCCCCAGCTGATTAAAAAATGTATTCAGTCATTTAAAGATGCTCGGAAGGCTTTGGTGTCAGAGAAAGAAAAGGAGAGAAACATCCACCCACACTCTTTCATTGCTTCACCCTAAGTGGGAGAAGCAACGTCTATGAGAAAGAGATTAGGAGGAAAACTTGAGGAGAGCCAGAAGAGAAACCCAGAGTCAGGCAAGAGAGATAAAAGTCAAATCAACTAAATAGAAAAAGTGCTGGAGGTGGAGGGATGAGGGAACGACAGAGAGAGGGGAGCAGTATTTAACATCTAAAATTAGCTTCTAAATGTGTTTCATGAGGGCAAATACAGGCAGAGAAACTAACAGTGATACTCAACACCACGGGCACAGAGGGTATTATAACTGTAAACCAGTGGGTCTTTTATTACATTTCATATGACTTTAGGCACATATCTCCAAAGATAATACAAATGTCTGAGAAAACTTGGTCCTTAGGAGGCCACACAGTGTGATAATGGTTTATGCTTTCACCTTAAAGCCCTGGTTCAAATCCCAGCTGGGAACTTTCTTTCTGTGTGGAGTTGATATGTTCTCGTCATGGGTTCTCTTTGTCCCACAGTCTAAAAACATGCTTGATGATTCCAAATCGTCTGTGGTGTGAATGTGAGGGTGTCACCCTGCAACAGATTGCTGACCTGTTCATGTTGTAGAACAGTGGGATAGGCTCCAGCAACCCAGTGACCTCAAAATGAATTCAGCAAGTTCGGAAAATGGATGGGTGGATGAATGGATGGTTAGATGGATGGAAGATTTAAAAAAACTGCACACGTCAAACTCAATTGTCTGTGGGAGGGGCTAAGTAACTGGCTGCAAGATCTGCTGGTAGCTAAGGAAATGAAAAAAAAAAAGTAAAAATAATGACCCAGCTATGCACTGCAAAGCTGTCATAGAAAGCATATTTTACTTGTAAAGGATACAAAACAAAGGCCAATCTAGTGTCTGTCTATCTAGCTGTCCTTTTGTCATAATCTGTCTCCTGTATCTCCCTCCACCCACCAGAAGGAGCCATCTCCCGAGTACGGACTGTATCCTGAGCCTCATCTTCACTCCATTTCTCATCAACCTCTTCCTGCTGTCCCCAGACCTCACCAGCTGTTTCGCATCCAAGCAATCAGCAGGAAGTCTCGTTCTTGTCTTCAGCCTGCCTTGCCCCTTGCCAGTCTTTGACCACAGGTGTAGGTAGCAGATGTGCTCGGCCTGTCAGATTGGCTCGGGGGCTTGCGACTAGTGACGACGTCGCACAACTGTAACAAACGAGTTGGCTAATTTGCTGTTTTTCTGTACTGAAACTGATGTTTACAATACAGTTTATTTTTTAAAAAAGAAAGGAAAAAGGTTCAACATTGGCAGGATGTATTTAGAAAAAAATATGTGCGAATAATTACTTTCTTTTTTTTAATGTGCGACCAACAACATGCTAGCATGCTACTTGCTAGCACCCACTTTACCTCAAACTTCATCCTTCCCAGCCTGATTTCTCTCTATTAAAATAACGATCATTATCCTGTAATGATTCCTCTCCATCGGATCATTTCGTTGTCAAGGTTTTTGCGGCTGATTGCAAATATTCCTTCACCTTTTGTGATTCTTAACGTATTTGTTCGGACCTCCTTGGTTTTTTACTCGGGAAGAATCCGTGCATTGTTATGGCGGAAGTGTGTCATTCCCCGTGTCACGTGAAAGTGGTCTAATGGAGCGGACCAATCACAATCTTACACGTCATCTATGCGCAAGCCCCCGAGCCGATCTGACAGGCCGAGCACATATGCTACCTACACTGGTCTGCCTCAGCCCATGACAAACCCCCTTACCATGCCTGACCCTCGCCTGCTCATCACCATTGCTCTGCCTCGGCCTCTGACAAACCATTTGTTGTTCCTGACCTCTACCAAGCTCAGTTCAAATTCTCCAAGCTTACTAAATAAAAGACTGCACATGGATCCATTGTTACGTCTTTAGTGTATCCCTTTATACTCTACTTACAAACTTTTTTCTTTT
>NC_050516.1:15668245-15674163 GCF_002922805.2 Oryzias melastigma | reverse complement strand
ACAATACAGTTTATTTTTTAAAAAAGAAAGGAAAAAGGTTCAACATTGGCAGGATGTATTTAGAAAAAAATATGTGCGAATAATTACTTTCTTTTTTTTAATGTGCGACCAACAACATGCTAGCATGCTACTTGCTAGCACCCACTTTACCTCAAACTTCATCCTTCCCAGCCTGATTTCTCTCTATTAAAATAACGATCATTATCCTGTAATGATTCCTCTCCATCGGATCATTTCGTTGTCAAGGTTTTTGCGGCTGATTGCAAATATTCCTTCACCTTTTGTGATTCTTAACGTATTTGTTCGGACCTCCTTGGTTTTTTACTCGGGAAGAATCCGTGCATTGTTATGGCGGAAGTGTGTCATTCCCCGTGTCACGTGAAAGTGGTCTAATGGAGCGGACCAATCACAATCTTACACGTCATCTATGCGCAAGCCCCCGAGCCGATCTGACAGGCCGAGCACATATGCTACCTACACTGGTCTGCCTCAGCCCATGACAAACCCCCTTACCATGCCTGACCCTCGCCTGCTCATCACCATTGCTCTGCCTCGGCCTCTGACAAACCATTTGTTGTTCCTGACCTCTACCAAGCTCAGTTCAAATTCTCCAAGCTTCCTAAATAAAAGACTGCACATGGATCCATTGTTACGCCTTTAGTGTATCCCTTTTTACTCTACTTACAAACTTTTTTCTTTTTTTGTTACAATACTCTTGAGAAGAGGCAGATTCAGAAATTAAAATGAAAGAGAGAAAGCCATAAAAAACGACCCACTGACAAAGGCTGCCAAAACCTGGTCCCTGATCTACCACTCTGCCTGTTTTCCTAGTCACTATGCACTTCCTACTGCTGATTACCTGAACCATGTGTATTCAGTCAGTCAGGCAGAATGAGGAGACACCTAAGTCACCAAACCAGAAATAAGCAACGCAGAGGGAATTGCAAAACAGGTAGAGTTGTAGATCTTGAGGACCAGGTTTAAGCATGCCAGCCCCTAGACATCCTTAATTGGCTAGTTTGTGACTTCAAACCAACTAATTCATATAAGAGCCATTAAATCTTTTAAAGAGCTAATCATTCAACTTGAAAAAAAGATAACTGAATAAAAAGCATTTTTAAGCAAATAATACATTAAGGGCTAACAAAACATTTCTAATAGGTCTGTATTTTCATTGGTTACAAACAACTTAAAATAGTGCAAGGCAGTCATCAGTCAACCACAAGACAACAAGGAGACAAATAGCTACAAGAGCACTTGTAATTTTCTAAGCCCCACTGGGATTGGAACCAGAACACACAGCCCTTAGCTCCACATATCAAAAGAAGCTACTTTTGCACAGCCTCACAGTGGAAATGCTCTGTTTTCTCTCCTGTTGGATGTGATGATGACAGTCTTGCTACAGAGTAAAACTGGGTCACTTCAGCTACAAGAAAAGCAACTTTGAAACGTGTAACAAGAAGATACTAATCTTTGCCAGACATGTGAGCTGTTAACCAGAATGTGTAAAAGATGCTGATATCCACAGCTAGAGAGGTTTAAAAAAGTATTCTTAGATGTTTGAGCTGGGTGAAAAAACGTCTACAAGAGTCACTTCAGAACCAAAGTGGATATAACTATTATTTAGAAAGTATATCCAAAAAACTATGGTTCTATGTTTATATTTCACCGGTTCAAGAACATTTTTTAACATGCATTGTTAAACCTGATGGTGTTCACACCGTACTGTTGCCACCCGACACTAGCGCATGTTGCCACATATGTGGAAGAGGCTTTGTGCGAAATCTCGTGAGTTTTTCTTTCATTGCTCTATTCCAATGAATGATAGTAATTATGGAATTAAATGACGAGTATTTTTTTCTCCTTGATCAATTTTTGAACAGTAGACACATGAATGAAAAGGGATGCCACCAATGCATCACTACCAAATCAGAGTCCTAGGATGGTCAAAGTTGACCAAGTTTAACTTAAACGTCTTCAACGATGCAAGTTTTGTACAAAGAGCCAGAGAAATGTGCATGGTGACGCATGAACGCAAGAGTTTTGAACGTAAAAACTCAAAACATGCCTATGTGCTGCTTTCACATAGACAAAGTGGTCACTTGAACGCGCGTTGCTGAGGGCGGTGTGAAATGCTCTCAGTTAAATAATCTACCACTTTTTTTGATCCTTACCAAAAAATATTTCACTAAATTTTTATCATAGTATGAAAACATGTTTTGTAAATCTGTTTTGAGCCTTAGATAAAATAGATTATAAAATAGTCCAGAGCTTTCATTTGATTTTCAAGAAACTTAACATTATGTCACAAACAGGCGGACAGCTGGTTCCACATGCAGCAGGTATATTAGTTCAGACACTGATGAAGCACAAATAAAAGTCCACAAAGCTAGATCAGTGTCAGACAGGCACAGGTCAATCACAAGCATGGGATCCTCCAAGAGGAAAATAGAGTTGTCAGGGTCCAGGCGAAGGTCAGGGTAGGCGGCAGGCAATCAGAGATGAAGCAGGGTCAGAAACAGAAAATCAGGTCCAGTAATGCTCGACAATGCAGGCAAAGTGGCACAAACAATACTTTACTCTGAGTCAGGCTCTGTGCGGTGCAGTGATTGGCAATGAGAATCAGCTAAGTGGCATCTGGGGAGTGTGGGCTGGGGTTGTTGGGAGATGTAGTGTCTGGAGATGGCTCCCACTGGGGACCAGGTGTTCTTGTATCTTTTTTTGAACGTGTCTGCATTGGCAATTCAAGACTGGGTTGGGGAAACTAACTTTTAGACGTCTGCCTTTTGAAACATTTTTTTACTACAATATTCTCACCTTCTGTTGACTTTCTCTTTTTCTGCATCAGCTGCATCCTGTACAGTATGAGTGTGTCAGATTTTTTAAGCACACAGTTAAAAGAGAACCACTATGAAAAAGTCTGTTTTGAGGCATAGACGGGATGTATTTTCTCTGTGTTGATGTAATTTGAAAAGAATAAATATATAACGTTTTCTATGCCTGCTGGGGGTGTGCCTTCAGAGATTCCTTCAAAGGCCCTCTTGAAAATGAATATATTAAGGCACAGAGGAGGTTCTTTACTTTACTGCCAGTGTTTTTTACAAAACAACTAGCAGGTAATTCTTTATCTAAAGAAATGTGTGTAGGTTTAAGACAAAAAAAAGTTATGTTCTAATAAGATGTCAGTATTGATACAACCTTAAAGCTTGTGGCTAACCTTGTGGGCTTTGTTAGCTATAAAGCTGCATGTAGAGCTCACCGAGGATTTGCTGTTTCTTTTGTCTTCAATTTTAGTCTTTCTTTAACATTTTGAATCTTTCTCCTGACATGTTAAAAAGGCTGGAGAGTCAAGAGTCTGAACAGAGATCTTTCATCTCAAAGGTCACTGGTTCATCATCCATCTTTCCGGTCTACCTATCTAAGCATCTTTGGTAATTAAATAATTTTTTTCTCAACTCCAAACTTTTCCTTTGGATAAAAGTGACTCACTGAATGGCGGGAGTTATTTTCTAAAGCCACAGGAAGTAGTCAGTGAAGTTTTGTAAAGAAAAGGTGTGGATAGACTAAACATACAGGAGCGTCACTGTATGTATGATCACATGTTTTTAGATAACTGTAGATAGATAGATAGATAGATAGATAGATAGATAGATAGATAGATAGATAGATAGATAGATAGATAGATAGATAGATAGATAGATTTTGTAAGTTACTCTCTGAGAAAAGTGCTTTATTAATAAAGATTTACTTACTTACTTTACTTGCAACGAACTAAAGTAGGGAATTAAGCAAGACAAAAGAGTAAGAAATAAGTCTGTATGCCAGTCAGATTTTACTGTATTAACTGAACACAGAAACTCTTCAACTTGTTTGTAGCATGCTACATTTTAGCCATATTAGAAGTATTACCTGCGTTAGCATATTCACAATACTTGTAGCTTCTTACTTTGTTAGTATTACGTAAAAAAAACTAAAATTCCTGTGACTACGCTCACTTCCAACCTCAAATTTCTCAAATTTGCTTCAACATCAGTAAGCACAAACAATGAGGAGCTACGGATTACAAGGTGCACTGTTGCATTAGTGAGAAACCTAAACGTTTTTAACGCCACATTTCCTCTCTGCCTGTTAGCAGCCTCACTGACTGTTTGCTGTGATCTTCTTCTTCATCATAATAACTATCTGTTGCACTTTTTATGCTGAAGTTAATCATCCGGCCACTATAAGTGGTTTTCAACTGATTTCATTATTATTTTCTCAACGTTTTCCCAACCCACGTTTCCAGATGGCAGACCTTTTAGGCACTTCAGCTGGTAAAAACAAGCCAAAAAACTAATATGTTCGTCTCTGTCATCCAATCCAACCAAACATTAATCTGCCAAATGTATTATCTTTTTTTTCCTAAAATGTGGCAGATGGAATTAAAATGAATTATAAAATGAGGAATTTCTGCTGCCAATGAAACTTGTGAGGCATAGTAACACTGTGGCTGAAGCCAAATATGCAAAGGCATTTGTCTTAAGGGTAAAAAGAAATCTGCTGGAGTTGGCACCAGCAGTAAAAGACTGACTCCAATCTACATTTTGAGCTACACTTGTCTATCTTTCCTGCTCGAGTAACTGACAGTCAGACTATGCCATGCTTAAAGAAACTCCTAAAAAAAGACAGTTGTATATATGGAATGAGGGTGACACAAGACATACAAATAATCTGTAGTTAAATATATCTACAAGACATGACTTTTCCCAGAGAAATTGGTGCCAGGTTCTCATGTTGATGCAAAGAGTGAAATATCAAATGCATTTATTTATATTCTGTTAAAAATGTGAAATACATGTGTTTCTGCTCTTTTAAAATAAAATGTAGTTAAAGTGTTGTGTACTGTGAAATTGCCAAAATCTGAATTTAAAAATGTGATTTAGATGGATATAAAGAGTTATTATTGAAATTACTTTTTGAATCTGTAACATATTTTCTTTATGAAGTACAGCATCTGAGAATCCTTTTTGATTCTCATGCTAATTTGTCCAAATGTCATATTTGTGTTTTTGCTGCATTCTGGCAGATAGATAAAATACATTTTGTGAGAAATGTTAGAAAACTTGGCAGCATCTGATAAAACTGTGAGCTAATTTTAACTGACAGAACATTTACATTGGGCGCCCCATGGCATAGCAACCTGCTTATTGAGGTTATTTCCCTTTGACTCCATGCAGAGCTGCTCTCTACCTGCACTTTTTCCACTACTTTGAAGCAACTCGCCTTGGGTAAAGATTGAATTGCTGCTGCTGAACACGTACCAAATATTTCTACTTTTAGTGTGAAGGGGTTGTATCGCCATAGACTTGAGGCACAGCGTCACCAACTTTTGAGGCAGATATTATATTCTAGATTTTTATAGAAATATTATATTCCAAATCATTGCCCCATATTGTTGTGGATCATTTTTATTCCAAAAAAAATAACGGTTTGAGTTTATTGCAGGAAGAATATAAAGCATCAATAAAAATATTTCTAGTTAAAGAAAAATATCTTTGTGGGAGGGGACTAATTATTCTATTTTTCTCCACTTTTCCGTACTTCTTCAGAGGACTGTGTTGCCGCTTTGCTTTACCCAATTTACACAAACAAAGTTGAATGAAACAAGACTTTAAATTTTAGATGGGTAAAAATAGTTTTCACAATCTAGTTTATGAGTCACATTTTATCTGGGTTACTTATTCTGTGCACTACCTGCTATTCTCCAACACTCCTGCACTCTTGTTCCTCTCTGTGCCCTGGCTGTTGGACTCTATAGCAGCCTCACACCACTCATGTACCATCTCATTTTCTCTTGCAAAGGTATTTTGTGCATCATCGACAACAGGCAGATCAAATGTGCGCTGTTTGCTGCAACAGCTAGAACATTCCGCTTTAGC
>NC_050516.1:15656437-15668026 GCF_002922805.2 Oryzias melastigma | reverse complement strand
GCTTTGCTTTACCCAATTTACACAAACAAAGTTGAATGAAGCAAGACTTTAAATTTTAGATGGGTAAAAATAGTTTTCACGATCTAGTTTATGAGTCACATTTTATCTGGGTTACTTATTCTGTGCACTACCTGCTATTCTCCAACACTCCTGCACTCTTGTTCCTCTCTGTGCCCTGGCTGTTGGACTCTATAGCAGCCTCACACCACTCATGTACCATCTCATTTTCTCTTGCAAAGGTATTTTGTGCATCATCGACAACAGGCAGATCAAATGTGCGCTGTTTGCTGCAACAGCTAGAACATTCCGCTTTAGCGCTTCTGTCACAGAAAACAAGATACCGGGAGGGAGGGTCTAAGGGCAGGGATAACCAGTTTATGTAGTCTGTTTAGTTTTTAACAATTGTTTATATTTTGAAGCCCAATGAGGCAAATCTCTTTGTGATTTTGGGCTATATAAATAAAATTGAATTGAAAATTGAATTGAACATGCAAAAGATGTCAGACCATCTTTAAAGGCTGTAGAGGGTTTTATTTGTTCCAGTAGCACCCATTTTTTTTTCATTTGCTCTGTATACTACGATTATAGTATTTTACTTTCAATCAAAGCGCCTAAATCCTAGTTTTCAGAAGTTGTCTGTTGGGTAATTAATCTTTGTAAATCACCTACAGAATAGGATTCATATGCACATGTAATATTTTGAGATCTTAGTTTCAAACTGGATAAGTCTGTTGGTCCAGGTCAAGTTGGCTTTACTTGATCCAGATTGAATCCTGTACTTTGCGCTTGGTCTGTTTTCAAACTGCCTTTCAACTGGACATTTCTGTTTAGAAACAAAGCTTGTAAACAAAAGTTTAAGACTAAAGATTTCCTCAGTCATTGGCCACGAGTTATGAGGGAAAAGCAACAAGAGAAAGAATAAAAGTTCTAACCTTTGCAATCCTTGTCAGGATAGTTCACTTATTCAAACTTCAAATTTTGCTGATTAATTTTGAACATCTGTACCAAGATCAGGTACGACACTTTTCATTGCTACTTTGGTCCAGTGGACCTATGATGCAAAGCGGTTATTGAGGAGGCAACCACTAAAAAAGTACGCTGATAAGTATTTATGACAGGTAGATTGTCAGGAAAAAAGTGTGAAAATCATTGTATCATGTTAAAAATTGCTTTTATGAACCTGCATTAATTTAACCAAATTTCAATGAGTGTCTCATCATTGCTCCACGTTTCTCCGTCGCTTCCTTCCTACTCTGTTTCCATTAAGTAATGCCCGGCTACGGTGGTCGTTTGGTCCATTTATTCTGAGAAAACTCAGTCAGCTGAGGAAACTGGAACTGGAGCTAAGTCCGATGGACAGTGAACTGGCACCATCTTGAAATGTAGATCAGAGAGCACTTCCTGGTCCCAGACCAGGGTCCACATGATTGTTTTCAGACTGAAAATTTGTTCTGAACTATCAGGGAAACAAACTCTGCTTCACTTTAAGTAAACCAAATGTGTCCAGTCTGGATACGCACTAAATAAATCAGCCCCTTTGTTGTTAGTTTTTTTTTTAATATATCATTTTGAACTAAAGAGTAAATTTGTTAATTTAGCAGTAGTCTTAAAGCTGTCCATCTTAAGGTAAATTTCTTCTTTTTTTTTGCAATGGTTTGTTTTTCTTAGGGTCCATTTTATCTACCCTTTTGCCGCTGTTGGCTTCATGCAATAAAATATATTTTCTACTTCTGTTTAAATTATTGCAACTTATAAGATTAAAAAGGGTACATTTATTTTTAAAGGGGCTCCCAAGCTTGAGTCTCAGGCCCCCCAGGGGTCTTAACTCTGCCTTGGCCAGGTGGACATAAAGATGCCGAGATTAGTTCTTCTGTGTCTGACTTCAGAGCCCACAAACTATATGTGACTCACTAGGCAACATCTTTTTAGATTTGGGTTTGCAGATTTGTTTTTAATAATTTCCAGCTGGCTAATGGCGGTTTTCACATCTTCATACTTGTCCTTTTGACAAGCAGCTTGACTTTGTTCTGTCCTGCGTGTGCAGATATAATGAGGTGTTTCTGGCTGAATTAAGGGCACTTTAGCATTATGGGAATGAATGATGTTTCAAGCAAAATGCTAATCATCATCATTAGTTAACTACAGCTTTGGCCATTACGTGATATGTCCTTGTCGAGGCGAGTGCACAATTCCTGCGGGACAAGGTCAACAGGACAAAATAAGGACATAGGAAGAAAAAAACATGACAAAAGCACAGCAGGGATTAGTTCTCACATTATTTATGGGCTTTTTTAAGCAATGTTGAATTGTACTGTAATAAATTTAGTGTTGATGCAATGAGTTAGATTATGTTTGTTCCAGCATGCACATTATTCAATCATGTCAGAGCATTATTTATAGTGTTCTTTAACTTACCAAACATAAATCTAAAACAACACTTAGCTACTCTCAGAGTTTAAATAACTGTATCTTTTCTACATCAGAGTAATATATGAGTGATAGGTAATGCGATAGGTTAAGACATAAAGACCCAGACCCATACATCCATAAAGATGAGATTATGTGGAAAATACCACAAAAGTTGACCACAGAAAACATTTCAGATGTTTTTCTGTTACACCGACGTCACTATGGGTTCTTATGGGTCAATGTTGTTTTGAGTATTCTAGCCTATAAGCACATGTTTAGCAAAATCAGCACCTGAGTAGATGAGAGAATGCAATATTTTACTATTTTATGAACTCCCACAAACCATTGCAATTTCCTCTATAAGCAATCCATCTGTGGCCACTTTTAAACCCAAGTTTTAAAAAGAATAATAATTAAGCAAAAGATGTACACAGAAGACATGTAAACAAATAAGATACTTTTAGCAGGCTTTTTTTTTTATTAAGAAAATGACATGAGCACATTTTATTGCTAGTTGCTTGATGTACCAAAACATTTTCTAAGTCTCAGGTCATGGCTTTGCCACTACTGCCCTTATGGGGTTTTTTGCAGAAGAAAAATGGGAAAACCTGTATAGGGGATCGAGGTGTCCAGCACAAACTTTTTAAGATCGTAGACCGCTTGGGGAGTCCCTAAAGCAAAAATCTTCATGTAAATTTGGTGTTACAGGTAAGCTGCCTGCGAGTGACTGGTCATAGCGAACACTTAACACATACTGTAAGTAAGGGTGAAGTAGGTGAGACGCAGGCACATGGTACGTTTTATTTACTTATTGAACTGCCCCAAAACCCTGCATACTGCACAAGGGGTCTATTAGTGCTGTTCAAGTGAGAAGGGCGTGCTTCTGCTGCACCTTTTGTATGCCTGTTGAGAGATGAAACAATTACAGAGTAGCTTGTGTGGGCATCCTACACACATCCTATTGGTACACACTTACGATCTTGTGCAGAACCATTTTATGCAGCATTTGGTCAACAAAGGCTGATTTCCACTGGGTCGTTTGGGGTGCGTCTCCATTGCATTGCTACAAAAAAATAGAATGCTCATAAATCAAGTGGAATCTTTACATCGCCTCCATTAGGTCTGTGTCTAACATGCGTTTAACAACACCTTAGAAATATTTCATGATACATGTTCCACACGTACCACATGCACAATCGTTTGTTCCATTTTCATGATGTCCCTTTAAGAAGCCACACAAGTCTTAAGGAAATAGCAAGACAAACTTGTTCTCCCATCAAAGGTGCTGTCTACCAATCTCTGCAGGTCCGTACAACCCAAAATTCCGTAGTACCCCCACGGTTCAATCCCCTCATGGGTGCATGGGACTAAAGCATGAGAAACAGCTCTACTGACACCAACCTCCAGCATTGTCTTCTTAAGTGACCATCCCTATGTGTAATTTTCTTTTGCAACAAAACCTTTTGATGTTCATCAAATGCTTAATCACAACTTTAATATGGTCACTGAACCAAATGACAGGTTTCTGCACTGCCCAGCAGACATGAACTAAGACACTATTGTAAGCTATACCAAAAAAATTAGCTTTTTTATTTTTTATACTACGATAATTTAGAGATGTGTCTGTCAAACCTGTCAGCTGATTTGCTGCATTCAACAAGGAACACAGAGCTGCTCAGTCTTTGATCAGCCTTTGAATGACTGGACTTTAAAGCCTCAGTTATTTTTGCTCTAAAGAAAAGTGGTTTTGGAAACAAACTCTGCATTTAGCACTGATCTTATTCACATTCTGTTTGTCAGGGAGGATTAGACTGTGATGCAAAAGCTTTTCACAGGATGCTACAATGGTCCAGTGAGGCTAAACAATTAGATTGTCTTGAGTTGCCACTGCCTAATACACAGTCTTAGGCTGTACTTTGCTTTTGCAATGCTGTTGCCGGGTAGACTCAAGCTTCCCGGTGATTCTAAATGGGACTAAATTGATACCAGTTTAGGCGGTAAAAGAAAAATACAATGGAATTCATCCAATGTGGTGCATTCATGAACTAAACTTGTCACAGCATACTTTTTTTTGAATCAGCCCTGTTGTAAGTGATTGTGGTATAGGCCACTCAAAGTTGCTCCTGAGCCGCATGTGGCCTCCAGTCAGTCATTAAAGTAGGTCTGCATTGTGTTAAAAAGGCAGAATAGCTTTTTAGGCCGTGAATGCTCATGGCCCTCTTAACACAAATGGCCAATAGAATTAGTGTTTTACAAGTCCCATAAGTGCCATTTAGCAATTCTATGCAAAACAAGTGTTAGACTCAGTCCAGAAACTGCAATCTTTTTATGCTACATTATGGATTTGAGGTTAATAAAAAATAAAATAAAAAAAACAGAGTAACTGAGCATTTCTTTGACCAGTGAGGACTGAAATCCAACTCCAGGATTTGAAAGAAAAGGAGAATATTTGCCAAACGGCATATATATGCAGCCGGAAGAACTAGGTGTAGCAGATAGTAAACCAATGATTCTTTCCTTCATGCTAGGGAATGCTTAACATTTTACTTTCAGAGATTAAATCATAAACAATTACTTGCCACATGTTAAGGTTTTCTTCCACCTTGATGAGAACTCAGGTTAAGATGCTTGACAAATATTTTCAGAAAAATTTTCAGACAATAGATTCATGTAAGTCTTTGTTTTCCTCGTCCGAGCAGGAATGTGGCTCAAAACTCCAATGTTGCTCACCAGTTCTGTTCCCCAGCTAATGTTAGCTTGGAGTTTAAGTGGGAGAGCACATATACAAATGAATGATGAATGATAACTCCACATCAACAGTCTTTCCCACAACTCAAATGTAAATTTCTAATAATCTACTGGCACTCTGCAGAAACTATATTGTAGAAAACGACAGTTTTTTTATTTTTTATTATTATTAATATGGCTAAAAATGGCATATTCATAATCATAAGACCACTGGGAAGGCATTACAATTGATCAAAAGATGTTCGTAGTGGGACTTGATTTTGCAAAAGGTGGCATTAACATCAACAAATGAAAAGTTTCGATATTAAAGCAAGAAACTGTGCCAGAAATATATGCAATTAAAAAATTTTGAGCAATGAACAATAAAATGGAGGAAGTAAACAAAAGTGATCAAACAAAGTAGTGCAAAATACACACCCTTCAGATAAAGTGAAAAACGAGTTAAATAAAAGACCAAAAAGGTCAAAACTTGAAAAATCTTAGCAAAAATGAAATAAAGTCAAAGTAAAAGTCAAACAAAGGGACAAAGGTCCAAACACAAAGCCCACAGAGCGTGACATCTTTGAGTGTTCATTTTGATAGTAGCACAACCCCACTTGTTTTGACCTCATCCTGAGTTTAGTGTGATGTTTGTTTCCCTGCTGAATTTTTGATGCTCTTTGAAGTCTGGCTGCTGCAGTTTCTGCTGAGTGATTAAAAAGATTGTTTGATGAAAGAATATGCAGGGTGGGGGTTGGGGGTTGAAATTGGGAAAACACCCACTTTCCCCCTTCATGAAGTTTAATTTAGTCTTTGAACTTCAAACCACCGTAGCAGTACGTGACAGTGAGCTGGTAATGCATGATCAAAACTAGTACAACGAAATAAGCTGTGAAAAGCAATGTGACGTCAAAAGTTTCCTGAAAGCCTTTGAATAAAACTCTAATGTTATTAACAAAAAAAACAGAAAAGCGGTTGAACAGTAGCATAGATGAATTAACAAGTGCAATGTCTTTATGACTATTTGACTCTTGTCAAATTGAATTAAGTAGAAAATTTTATACAGTCATATTTGGTTATTAACCTCTTCATACTTGAATGCTTTTCCAATAAAAAATATACTCTCAGTGTTGTTATCCTTTGAAGTAGATGCTAAATTAGGTGGAATCCTGGATCAAATGATACATTGTGAATTAGGGAGGTATGGCAGAATTGGGATAGATACCTTAAACATCTAGATGACCAGCCTCCAGCTTGTATCAGTGTTGCTGCCTTTTTGTAGTTTCTAATTCTTGACTGCACAAATCTATTCCTGCTCCTTGACTGACTGCTGCTTTTGGATCACCTGGTGAGATGGATTCACGTTTCCTGGTTTCTGTGAACCTCCCTGAAATGGAGGATTTTTATTTTTTTTTTCTCTTTTAGATGTTAGACCTTTTTCTCTCTCAAGTAATTTGGGAGTTTTATTTGTTCCTAATGTTTGTCTGAAGACTTCTCGGATGGGTTTATGTCCAAGACGGTTGGAAATATTGAAAATCTCTTATGGCAGATCATATGACATAAAGAATAAGTGGATTTCTGCCTTTGCACCTCTAGATGCTTTTTATTAAATACTCTTCACCACTCCTGAACAGTGTGTATTTCTGGGGTCTACTCCTATTTCACACCCTACAGCAGGGGTGCTCATTAAGTTGATTGCAATTGAAGGATGTGTGGGTTTATTATGGGCCATCATAGCGAAAAAAAAATAAAGGATGAAAATGTATTTAAAAACATACTGTCAGCAAATGGTCATCATCACCCTGAAGTACAAAATTTGATTGACATGCAGAAAGGCCAATCAAACATCCTCTAACACATACGTCACTGGACATGCACGTTTAACTAAACTGACCACACATTCTGGCTGGTTGTTATTGGAGAGCCTCTGCTGGCCCGGCTGTGTGTCGGGTCCCCGGCAGAGGGCTACTTCGGCCCACAGGAGAGCTTATTGAGGCCTGGGCCGGCTCCAGGTCGCCTTCTCAATCAAAGTGGGACAGAATCACCCCGTCAGACCCAACTGACCTGCCATGTCACCTGCTTCCATGTCCATGGTTCCCCCCGAGGGATCTGAGCCTGTTCAGCAGCAGTGATGTCCAGAAGTATGTGTTTCTCGAACACTGCCCACTGACCAGGGGACTGCATGGTGTGTGATCTGTCATGCCACCCATTAGAAAGCCAAAAAAAAACTGTTGGAGCTCATCATCGCAAAAGTAGCTCGCATTCTGAAAAAGTATGAGCACTGTTCCACACAGGAAACCTTTTCTCTCCTGGATTTAAGGCTCGGAAATCTAGAAGGGTCTCTAAGTAGAACCAATACTCTTACACACCTACAAGAACTGGTTCAGGTGAGCAGGACATTTGGTAACATTTCCATCAAGACTCTATCAAAGTAAAGCATCCACACGTGTGTCCACCTGATCTCTGGACCAACGCCAAACCCTGAACACTACGTAGAGATTTTATGCATTGGCTGGAATGGAACACCCTATTTTTTTCCTGCTAGAGAAACGTCTGGGTGTTCTTGCAAAGACTGCTGATCCCTCATCCTGAACTCTGAAATGCTAGAGGTGGTGCATGGATACTAATCTTAAGGCTGTTTTGATTTCTTGAGTCAAGACAGCATGCCCATTCATAATTTTTTGACAGCTTCTTTACAGACAGAAAAGAGCAAATCAAGAGGCCTTGCTCAATTTTACAAATGTATGACAGACATGGATTAAAATAATAATAATAATAATAATGAACAAGCTCTTTTCATTTGGCAAGACTTTTGAGATCACTCTTTTTTCATTTTATTTTTCAAAAATAAGGTGCTCAAAAATGCTCTGTGAAGTCCTTGGATGACTTTGTCCATTAGTTTACTTCTTTATCTTGCACAGAGCATCCAGTGCACTCAATCCCAATTATTCAAATTGTCATGACTCTGCAGCTGCATCAAACAAGAGTCCATATCTACGAAGTTTCCTATGACGATCACACAAAAACAGAGACAGCTGTCAGTTTTTCCCACTCACTGACAAGAGTTATATTTACATCTACATTGAATACATACCGTATATAAGAACAAGAGCAAGTAAGTGTGACATCCCTCATAAAAAATGGCTTACTTCAGTCTCCAACTAAATTAAGTCAGTTTAGTTGCCCTTTTTGCAATGTGGACACCGCTATGTCGGAGTCAGACAATGTCAGTAAGGAGTGATTGGTTCTAATCAGTCTCAGTCAACATTTCTATGGCAACCACTCTGACCAATTAGAAGTGTGGTTTTTGGGAGTACACAGCCATTTCACTTGAAAGTGGGCTCAGGAGAATCTGTCAATCAAACTTATCAAATCACATACTTTTATTGAGGCATATGATTGGCCAGTTTATAACTTGAATAGCTTGCACTACTGAAAAAATATAAAAAATCAGGATTAGAAAGACCATGTTGGTGCAAATGGGCACTTCCTCTTTGGAATATGAGGGGGGAGGGGTCACTCAGTCCAGTTCTCATATACAGTAATGACCACCCTGGACACACCTGTGTACTTTGATTCTGCTCTTTTAGTGGGCTCCAAGCTTAGCACACAAATGTCAAAACAGTTTTAAATGGGTCTTTGAATAGATCTTTATCATTTCCACCCTTGAACTGTAGTTGGACTAAAACAAAATCTGCCAAATTGTAAATGTAAATGAGATCGACCACATTTAGGTTCCATGTAACATTTGGCTGCATGGCTAAGTTGGCTGGGTGTAGGACTGGCATGCAGTAAACCTGGGTTTGGTTCCCAGGGGGTGCAATGAGCTAATCTACTGAGGGTCATTTGGCAAGAGCCTTCACACTATCGCCTATCTAACGTATGGCCCTGGTCTGGTTTTCCCTGTACCAGTCCCCAGCCAGGATAAAATACAGGGTTGTGTCAGATAGGGCATTCTGCGTATAACTTTCTGCCAAACCAAATGTGTGGATCAGTGGAAGCTGATTTACTGTGACAAACACTAAACCCCTGATCTAAATTGTTTGAAAGTAGAAATATTTACTGCACACAATCTGTAAATTGAAGGAAAATATAAATTTAATGATTCGTCACAATATCTGATGCTATGCTCCAGATATTTTCCTTTGGAACAAGGGTGTCAAGCATCTGGCCCGCGGGCCGTATCCGGCCCTCCAGATGGTTTAATCCGACCCAGTCATGAAGAGAAAAAAATATAAAGAGGTTGGGGGGAAAAAAAGTACATTTCTAGCCCATTTCTGAGGCGAGTTATGGTTACTTAAAGAAATGGCCATAATGCACAATTCTGCCACTAGGGGAAGCAAAGGAAGAGAAATGCCGGCATAACAAGAAATAAAGAAATAAACAGAATACCTTTGCAAGGGCGTGCCACGTCTGGGTACGATCCGGTTAGGTTCCCTGCCAGTCTCAATGCTGTTAAGTTGCTGTCAAAATTATCACTACAATTACCAAAATGCTGTTGCCAAAAAGATCATAATATAATAGCTCTAATAACAATACAAAAAGTGATTAGGCTGCTAGGTTGTTTGAGGCATATTTTCCAACTGAGAAAAAAACAAAACAAAGCTACAGATACCAAGTTGACCAAAGGTTCTTTTGCTATTATGATACTGGTCTGGCCCACTTGAGATCAGATGGGTTGAATGTGGCCCCTCAACTAAAATGAGTTTGACACCCCAGCTTTAGAACATCAACCAAACTTCTGTATTCAACTTTCTTCAATACTCAGTTTTCTGACTGCTTCATCACAAGAAAACTCTCAGATAAAAGAGAGCATCTGATGAAATAGCCAACAAACAAAGTCACAACCTTTGAAAAAAGAAGTTTCAAGGAGATTCTGACACATTTGGGTAATATATATATATATATATATATATATATAACTAAAGAGGAAAAAGAAGGCTTTTGGATCGAAAGATGGAACCAAATTTCATTGTTCCCAAGTCAAAAGAAAACAGATTTATAGAGGATTCTGACAATGGATATTTTCTGGTGAGAAAATTCCCCTCAAAGTCTCTCTGTCTGCTATACTGAAAAAAAAACACAACACACACACCCATAAGCACCAAGTCACAATCCGACAAAAATGCACACTGACGCACAAACGTATGAGGAGCAGCAGCCTCTCACCACTGATGCAGAGGCTGAATCGGCACAGTTCATCACACAGGGTGTCCGGGCTCCCCAGATTCCCCGGTCCTCCTTCTCTCCTCTTCTTTCGTGGTGACATCCTTTTCACCATCTTCATCACTCGCTCCACTTTGTCCATCCTGAGTAACTAGGATTCGCTGGTTGTCTTCCTCTTCTCTCTTTGTGTTCTTCTCTTCTGTGCACTTTTCCACTTTTTTATGCTGTTCTCACGATGCTGATAAGTTTCCCCTCCCTGCCTTCTCCTATCTTATCCTTCTCCCCCCATGGATGTCATTAACTTTCCTACTATTTCCCTCTCCTCCCTTGCCGACTTTTGTCTTTAAAGTTTTTACCCCTATTTTAGTCTGGTTTCTAATTGACGTCTTCACTTCATCCCTTTTGTTCTTCTTCTTGTGTCCCTCCCTTTCTTCAGCTCACAGAAAGTCTGATGACCGAGGCGGCGAGAGGAAAGAGACGGCGATGTAAACCAGAGCGGGGAGAGAAAGGGAGAGGCTTCACATTCGCTCCCCCTCCTTCCCCTCTATCACTCTCTGCATGCACACAGCCACACATCCCACCTTCAAATATCATCCAGTGCTTTGGCTCATCTATCATTCTCCCAAAACGGTAAAAAAAGGGAAAAAAATATCAGCATGGAGATGTTTTTTGTCTCTGTCTTTGCAGATCTTAGCTCATTATCTTCAATTCTCACAGATTTTTCATTCTGTCAGTGAACTTGTGCACAACATCCACCACAAAAAATATTCCATCTTTGTTTCGTTGCCTCCTGCTTCATCATCTGATGTAATTTCATTTGACCCCCTTATTTCTTGCAATGTTATCATTTTTTCTTGCTCTACTTTTGTGCCTCAATTTTTGCTATTCCCTTTTTTTATTCTAATTTGCTCCCATCTGCATCTTTTCACCAAACAAGCGTTCCTGCCAGATTTCACACAAACCTGTAACGTCAACACAAGTTCCTCACTGTCAAATGGTACCAGGTTTGGCGGGCAAAAAAGCCCACTTGAATTCTGGTCCAAACAAATTAACAAACCCTGGACTGCTTGAGAATTGTGGTTTTACTTCTACATAAACTCTGGCAGCATGGATAGACCTTCAGGCAAACTAGGGAGAGGTTATAAAAAGTTGTGGACATTAAATTACACGTTTACATGTATTTTTGAAACGCCTATCTTATTAGTATGATCCAAATGTTTCCTAAAAACCCATTGTAAACAACTTCATCCATTTTTTCTGCAGTACATTATCATTCCACTAGGGGCA
>NC_050516.1:15651170-15656407 GCF_002922805.2 Oryzias melastigma | reverse complement strand
CTGCTTCCATAGAATCTCCAACACACTATTAGCGAGAAAATGTTTAGCTGATTTTCAAAACTTAATGATGTATATAACTTATTCATTGTTATTCATTTTTTAAATGACTACTTTCTGCACTGAATGAATGCAAAATTTGTTATTGAATAATTATTTATTATAGAGCTACACCATGTAAAAAATGTGCAGATCACATTAGAGACAGTGGATAAATAATTTGCTTTGTGTCCCCCTAAACATCTATGGCTATATTTTTGTAAGTTAAGATATCATTATTGTGTATAAAACTTACTAAATCACCCAACATATCATGATAACTATTTCTGTAACTACTTAAAAAAACTGATATTGCATTTTTTTGGTGGATTTCATTAAATTATTCAAAAACATCTAATTCCAAGAATTTTTAATTTTCTTGTTTTCATTTATATATTAACTTTCATTATTGGCTATTTGATTCTTTTTCAACAAAGCTCTAATCAAACAATCATGTCCTAAGACTGTTTCTCTTGGTTTCGTTTCCATTGTCACTTGTGTTGTATGAAAGATCCCCACATGCCAATTAACGTCCAGGGTACTGCTGTCCTCCTATTGGCATTCCTTTGTCTTCACTGACCTCTGTAGTGTGTGCTTCATGGCCCCTTTGTTTCCCCACCCCTGCTTCTTCTCTTCCTCCGTTTAATCTGCACTTTGTGTCCCATCATAATGAGCTCATTGTATGCTCTGGAGGAGATATTAAACACAGACCTTCACACAAACAATTTGTACACACTCTCATATAAGGTCTTTGCACGTATTGGTACACAGTGAACAGTTGGGCTTAGCCATTTCACAAACAGATTTGTACATGGTCAATTAAACATAAACCATGTGGTCAATACTGAACCTTCTGAAGTCACGCATGTTTATTATATAGGACATCCATATTAACCTCAAGGTGATTTTTGTGCTTGGAAACTCTCTCAACTCTTAAACTGTGATGGTGTGTTGATACCTAAGAGAAAAAAATTTTAATCAAATAATAATCAGCAAATAGTTTTTGTTAAAACCTCTAAAATAAATTCAGCACAGATTTTATTTAATATTACTGGATAGACACATCTTTTTGGAATATTTTGATTGAGGATGATTTGGGGTTCAGTTTTATTTCTTTTTTCGGGTTTGTTTTCTTCATATTGTTCAAGTGTTACGTAATTTGACATTTACACAGTTGTGATCATACCTGGATTTCCTTAATGTTAGCTCAGCATAGCCTGTTTTTTGTATAAATTATGGTTTTACCATTGATTGTATATGAGAACTGGACTGAGTGACCCCTCCCCTCTTTCCACATCAGAAGTCTATGCCGGCTCCAAGTAGTCAAAATCCCATAGACTTCAACAGAGAACTAGTTACAGATTATCTAGAGTCTGCTTTGAAGTGGTAGGGGTGTGGACTTCCAGCTCAACCCTGATTGCTTGTCATAGAAACTCAGACCAATCACTGCTTACTGACTATTTCTGGTACCAACAGGGCGACGTCCATACCATGAAACGGCACTGGATTGATTTAATTTTGTTAGATCTGGAATTAAGTCACTGTCTATCGGTGGTGTCACACTCACTCTGACCAGTTCTCATATGCAGTCAATGGGTTTGACAGATTATTTGACAGATTATCAGTCTTCAGAATTATTTTTGACATTATGACAGAACCCACTACTGACTTTGTTTTACAACAGTTTAATGTTTCCAGGTTATAACTTTTAATTGGAAAAATTCCATTGTGATCTCTTGTTGTAGCCTAAATAAGTAACTAGAGTTTGCTTATTTATTTACTCCAAGAATCAATTTAAAGACCAAAATGTACTTTAAATTTCATCAAAGTAGCAACCTTTCACAAATATAACAGTTGAACACGGTCACTGCTGTCTTTCTACAAAAGAAATGACATATTTTTTACAAGTTTCTTTCACTGTCTTCTTCAGATGTTCCAAGAAATTTAAAAACTTACTGGTTATGTTCTTTTTAGCCTTCTGCTCAGTTCATCCCAAACAAGATCAATGAGATATAAATCTAGAGATTGTGCTAACCACTCAATGTTTTCAAGTTTACCATCTTATTCTTTTGTCTTTGGGCAGTTCTGGCTGTGCCTGGATTTATGTTTTGGGTCATTATCTATTGTGAGATAAGCTTGTGACCAACTGGGTGCTCCCCAGAGGGAATTGTATGTCGCTGCAGAATGATGTAGTTGCTGTTTCATCAGGATTTCTCTTACTCTGTACACATCACTGGTTCCGAACTTACAGCCAAACAGCCACTTGTTACTGTAGTTCTTAACACCTTCTTCCTATGTTCAAAAGTACAGAAATGATCCAGACTTGTATCTTTGTTTTATTCTAATATTTTAGCAATGGTTGTCTTACTGGAGCTCATCCTGTCAGCCCTACAGCTAAACGTTTTCTGTTTTTGCAGTTAAAACTTGAGACTGGTTTACTACAACCACAATGAAGCGGTGCTTAAAGCTGTTAGACTGTGATACGTCTCTCTTGCATGTGTCAATTCTCAGATACTTGATTTTGTTGTAACCTTGGGCAAATCAGACCTCTTCTTAATAAAGGTTCTTGTTGTATCTAAGCACTTTTGATATAAAGAGAACTTGTACTGCCACCTTGACTTTTTTCTTTCTTTTCAGTTTGGATGGCTTATACCTTTTTAATAAATTATAAGCTTTTTCAGCTTTCAGCTATGCAATATTTTTTAGCCAAAGCTTACGAAGGTGTGGCACCAAAGTGTGGTGCAGCATTACTTTTATGTTGATAGAGACGAATGGAAGTAATCATCAAATGTTGAAAACCCTTTTGGAATGACTTTTGAAGCTTGATAAAGCTATAGCTCCTGAACAACTCTGAACTGTCAATCAATCTTTTGCTCCCAGAAAAGTGCCCTTTTAGTTCATCCATCCATCCATTTTCTTCCAGTCATCTGGGGCCAGGTTGAGGGGGCAGCATTCTAAGCAAAGATACCCATACTTCCCAGCCACTTCCTCATTCCCAGGCCTACCGAGAGACTCTCCAGCCTGTCCTGGGTTTTCCTTGGAACCTCAGTGGGACATGCCTCGAACACCTCCCCAGGGAGGCTTTCAGGAGACATCTGGGACAAGTTGCCCAGTAGGCATCTGGGACAAGTTGCCCAGTAGGCATCTGGACTAGTTGCCCAGGAGGTATCTGGACCAGTTGCCCAGGAGGTATCTGGACCAGTTGCCCAGTAGGCATCTGGACCAGTTGCCCAGGAGGTATCTGGACCAGTTGCCCAGTAGACATCTGGACTAGTTGCCCAGGAGGTATCTGGACCAGTTACCCAGGAGGTATCTGGACCAGTTACCCAGTAGGCATCTGGACCAGTTGCCCAGGAGGTATCTGGACCAGTTGCCCAGTAGGCATCTGGACCAGTTACCCAGGAGGCATCTGGACCAGTTACCCAGGAGGCATCTGGACCAGTTACCCAGGAGGTATCTGGACCACTTTCCCGAGCCACCTCAACTAGCTCCTCTCGATGTGGAAGAGAAGTGGCTCTGCTCAGAGATCTCTCTGGGTGACCGAACTTCTCATCCTATCTTAAAAGGAGAGCCATTGCAGATTTTGAAAGCTTGTATTTGGGGCCCTGTATTTTGGTCATGACCCAGAGCTCATGAACCTTGGTGAGTATTGGAACGAACATTGACCAATAAGTTGAAAGCTTTTTGTGGCTCAGCTCTCTTTTCACCACAACCGATCAACATAATGACCCCAAAACAGCAGACACTGCTCCAATCCATCTGTTAATCTCATGTTCCAAACTTCCCTCACTCATGATCAAGATGCCTAAACTCCTTTACCTGGAGCAGAAGCACTCCACCCACCCAAAGAGGACAAATGACTTTTCCCTGGTCAAGAACCATGGTTTAATATAGTAATGTTAACCCTCAGCCCAATCGTTTCACACTCAGCAAACCCCTCCAATGCATGCTGGAGATCCTAAGTCTATGAAATCAATCTGAACACCTTCTCCAAACTGACAAAGCATATAGGGACTAGATGTGTGAACTACCAACCCTCCAGCACCTTGGGCTGGTCCACTGCCCCATGACCAGCATGGAAACTGCACTGTTGTTCCTGGATCTGAGGTCTGACTATGGGACAAACTCTCCTCCGGCATAGACTTCCCCAGGAAGGCTTTTTGTACAATTCTAAAACAAAAGTATACTATTATTCATGACCTACCCTTTTTTTCAACAACTGGAAGCTTATAGTTTATTTTGACACAATTTCTAGCTGTTATTGAACTTTACCACCTTGAGCTGGAAAAAGTAACTTGGATTTTTGGACTTTTCTAAATTTTTGAGTGGTAGTGTATGTCACACTTGATGTAAGTGTAAATGAGAGCAGGAACAGGATAATTCTTTAACAAGAAATAGGTTGAAACTGAGCTCCAACTGACTGTGAAAACCAGGTCAGCTGCAGACATGCAGGCAGACATTTTTGAGCAGTAAAAATGACTTTTCTGAGATCTTCTTCCATTTTCCAGGAGTCAGGTAGACAGAAATAGATTCCTTTAGTATGAGACTTTGTCAGCAGATCCTGAACCATTTGTTGTTTTTTGTTCTCTTTTTTTCTTTCTTTCTTGAGGGTGTTGAAGTGGAATTAGACCATAGCAAGAATATGGAATCAATACTTCAAAAGCCATGCAGCATTTTGTTTGACTAAACTAACATTTATTAAAAAAAAAAAATTCTCTCAATTGCAATTGGCAAAAAGTGTCATTTTATTCTAGTAAAACTGATGTATAACTGAGTGCTAAACAAAGCAACTGCAAAAGACAGTTGGTGCTTTAATGCTAAAGCTGTCAGAAAGAACAGTAAAGTGACTACCATCCCTTTAAGATCCTCCATTTACCCACAACACAATCTTTAAATTCTGTCTTTCTAAGTCAATATGAACACCTTGTTTCTCTACTGCAAGTGAACCAAGGTTCTATTTTCAGCACTTTGGGGATACAGTATTCAGTCTGCATCAAAATTCAGCTTTCAAAAAACACACATTCTATTTGTGATAACTAAGTGAGGTGTATCGAACAAGGATCACAAATGTTTTGTTGAGAATCCCTTTTCAGACTCAACTTCTCCTATTGGCACTTTTAATCATGGACATCTAAATGTGAGCGCTATGGGGCATTGTACTGGATCTTTTAAGCTCCAATGGGTGTTTTTTTTTTTTTTTT
>NC_050516.1:15604110-15651159 GCF_002922805.2 Oryzias melastigma | reverse complement strand
CATGCCGGGTGCTACAGGACATGGTACTTGGCCCTTTTACTTATTTGCCATATTTCACGGCTTTAGTTTCATACTTAGGAAATTAGTTTCCCTGCTATGTTGATGATATTCAGATTTACTTCATTAAAAACAAAGGATAAGTTCTCTCCTGTCTTCTGATTATTTAATGACATATTACACGTTAAACGTATATGGTAGCAATAGTTGTTATTGGTTCCGCTCACACTGTTGTGGATGTGGTTATTTGATGTATATGTGGAGCTAACCACCTTCTATCTTGATCTCAGGATGGAGTCAACTCCAAACCTTAAAAACTGGATCAGCTTTGTGAAAAAAATTATTATCATTTTACCATTAAATATATATATAAACTCAAACGAAACCAGTTGCAGCCATACTTATTTTTTTTAGGCTGGGATCTGCACTTGTTTGTGTGTGTTTTGTAAGGGATCACTATAGCAGTTACCTCACATCGTTCATGTGATTCAGTTTCATGGCAGATGCCTCTCATGACCTAACCATCTGTTTTTACCCAATTGTGTTTGGAATGATGTTGGTCCCAGACAGTCTCACCTCCAAGGAGTAATGCAACCCTGCTTCAAGATCAGACATATTCATGGAGGCAGTTTGATTTTAGGATTTATTCTAAATTTGTTGTAGTTGTTTTTTCAAATCTTTAGTGACCGTTTTATTTTATTTTTTTAAGCTTTTACCCTCTCACACTCCTATCCAGACTCTAATTGATTGGTCAGGTTGACCTGAATGTTCCCTCGCACTGAAAATGATCAAAATGTGACTGTTCTGTTGCTGCAGTAGTTTCTGAATGATCTGATGAGCTGATCTGATCTGATGAGTTCTATCCATCTATCAGTTCCGGTTCAGGCTCATGAGCGAGCAGACGGGTGTCTTCAACTCTCCTCAATTCTTCGTCTTTTCAATGTCGTTTACATCGACTTTATTCACAAAGCTACTGCAAAACAGTAGTAATTCTGCAACAAGGAGAGTTGAACATGGCAGTGAAGAAAAATCTAGAAGCTGACTTGATGGAACTTAAAGCTGCATTAGCCAACATACAATCTAAGCTAACTCCACTGATTCTTATGGATGCCAAGATAACCACACTGATGGAACTTGAGGCTAAGCTATTATCGCTGCTACAACTCGTGGAAGATTTCTGACAGAAAAAGGCACGTAATGAACAACGAGATAATCGGCAAAATCTCCTGAACAAAATGATGAACGACATGGATTAACATTAAGAATAAACAACATAATTCTTATTTCTCCTAAAGTGAGATTCGTGACTGATCTTTTATGAAAGTAATCTGTACAAATTGACTTTTTTAATTGGTATAAATTAGTATATTTTGGACTATCCATTGACTAATGTAGATGATTTTTTTTTCTGATGATAATTAATGATTATCATCGGGGAAGGTCATTTGCAATAATCGTGCCAGGAGTTTAGGGTATGCTCGGATCATCATCGTCGGGAGGATCTTTTGCACTAACCAGTGCCAGGGGTCTGGAATATATTTAGATGATTATTAAACATCTGGGTAAACTCTGGATATTTGGTGCTGGTTTGTGCAGGTGATTTTTTTTGGTGATCATGGTCTGTGTATGCTTGGATTTTTGGCATTGATTAATGTGGAAGATTTTTTCCTGATGATAATCGTCTGAGTATATTTAGATTACCAATTAACAATAAATGACTTGTCTGGGATGTTTGAAATTAAATTACATCACTGATCTTAAGGATCCATTATAACCTGAAACTATGATTGTAGGATATGAGTATTTGATAATAAGTCCTGAACCCAATGTTGATAATTAGTGTAAAGAAAATAGTAAGGTCGAACTGGGGTGGGACTATATAAGTTTGCTTCCACTCCCTTTCAAGCGATCAATTTGTGATTGATTATGTAAGATGTTATTTTATGTATTATTACCTGATTGCTTGAAATAAACAATTTTATTCATCCATCCAGCTATCTGTCTGTCTAAGCCAATTTACTTTATTTCTTACATCAAACCCCCTCTTTTTTGTCCTACAGCTCTCAGCACCACACGGATCAGCAAAGAATTAATCAATAAAACCTTCTAATATTTGTGCTGTTTAAATTTTACATTCTTTTGACTTGACCTGCTTTCAAAATAAAACTACAAAATGGTTGTCAAATACAGTAACTGTGGATTCACATCAACCAGCAGTGCCTATGGACATGAGTCAATGAAGAATTTCAAGTTGTGTCAAGTTCAACTAAGTGCACATGTTCTTTCTTTTCCATTAAAAAAAAAAATATATATATATATAAATATATATATATATATTAATCTGACTTTGTCTTTTGGTCTAAATTTTGTTTCTTAAATTATCTGACTTCTTATGTAAAAACAGCTGCTGTCAGGGGGAAATCCAAGGACCCAGAAACCTAAAAGCAAGAAGATTACTGTCGTCTACATGAACTGATTGTGAAACGTATGGTACGGGGGTGTAAATTAATCACTGCAACTTCCCATGACTTATCCTTTTCTCACACTCAGACACACGCAGAAACGCACATCCAGAATGACTCATTTATGATTCACTCATTGGCATCTGCATAAAACTCAAGTCTTTACAAAGGTGTTATTTTTATGTGTAGCATGAAAGCTTCAGTAGTGATTTTAAAAAATATTTGTCTGATAAGTAAAATTGTGACAGATGTGTCATTGTCTTGGCTGTTCCTTCAAAATAAAAGCTTTAAACTATCCAGGCAACTGTGTCTACATATTCCTGAATAAAAACACAATTTGAAAAGGAACAGTCATAAATGTATAGCTATAAATATGAAGGCCGGGTTTGATCAAATCCTTAAAGTACTAGAACAACTGACCTGTGTCATGCAGCATCTTTCAAAGAAGGGTGTTGACTCCGTGCTCAGAATAGGAAGTTCCAAATTTCCAATAACGCACTTCCATCTTTTATTGACTAAATCTTTTAGTAGACACAATATACCTCAGTAAAATGCACAGGTCTGAATAATGCATAAGTGTATTGATTATGGTTGCCCTATGGCTATCTTTTGATTAACTTATGTTTCCTAAAGTTTGATATTTTAATGTCAAATTCACTTTGTGTTTGATGCAAACCACTGAGTGAGACAGGAAACATGGGTCATCAAATTGTCCAGTGACATGTTGGCAAAAGAAAAAAAAAACATTCAACCTATTTTTGGATAGGTTCCAATCTGAATAGACTCAAACTTTTCATCCAGTGCTGGTGAACTGACAGGATGAGTATCATTGACCTTTTTTTAAAAACAATCCTAGCTAAATAATAAGATACTTTGTAACAGAAAACACATTTAAAAAGAGCTTTTCTTTAATACTCCTACAGTGGCAGAAAGAGTCACAACAATGGGTTAAATAACAGGCACACTGAAAGTCTGTGGGTTTAAAAAGATAAATGAAGACATCTGGTAGTAAGCTTTTTTTCTTGATTGGTCAGCTAAGCAGAGCCAACTTTAGTAAGAGGATAAAATGACTTTTCATTTAAATGTGCTGAGAGTTACATTTTGTTAATCCTGAAACCATATTAAAATACTCCAATCATTTATCAAAAGGGAATATTAACGCTGCAGTTTTTATTTATTTATTTTTCTGCTTAACAACTTAAGACTAAACAAAGAATTAAGGTTTAGTTTAACCTTGTTACTAAGACATAGTTCCTTGTTCCTTAAACATTCGTACAATTCCAATATGATGGTGACTGCTTTGGATAAATGTCATTGGCTCATATTGGTGACATAGTTACACGTAGCATGGAGTACAGTCTCTTTGGGTCAGAGATTGAAGGATTTTAAGTGTCGCTTATGGTTTAAAAATATGTTAAAGGTCACTTAATTAGCTGTGATTTATTTTTGTTTATTCGATTTTCACATTTCTGGCTGAGATGCACAACAATAGGTAAAATAAAGTGCGTATAGTTTATTTATTTATTTTTTTGGTAACATTACATTTCTATATTTGCTGCATTAACATGATCCAATGTGACAAAGTTTTACTTTAAAAGGAAGTTGTGAACTTGTGACAAGATTGATAACTATTTCATGTTTTGAAACACTTAAATCTTCTCTTCATGCTCATGTTTTGTTTTATTTATGGTAGAAAATAAAACAAATAATATAAAAAAGCACAATTTAAATAGAAATGCACATAGATGAATCCAAAAGTTCAAATGTATCTCCACTTGACATGCTGCATCACCTGTAATCTCACTATGACATTTCTGTTTTTATTTCTCCATACAGCAGAGACATTTTTTTTTTTCAAAAAAGGGTTGTCTGGATTACGTTTTTGAAGTTGAAGACATTTTGCCTTTTATCCGAGATAATTTTCAAAAAGAAAAACTTTAGACACAGCTTAAAAAATAACCTTGGTCTCTGCATATTCTCCACTGATCTTCTCTTAACAAAAATATTAATATTTATTGCGTTTAGATGCACTCTGTGTGTGCATGAGATTGTGTAATATAGCACACACAACCAGGGGTTTGAATTTACTTTCATCCTTGTACGCCTAAAAAGTGCTCCGCTGTCATCCTAATCTTAAAAATTTTAATCACAAAAAAATGAGGCATCTTTTTATTCATGAAGTGTATATATATTCTAGCTTCCTCCCTTTCATGCTCAACAGTTTCTCCTTCTATATTGTTGGGCTTTGAAAATACTCAACTGTAATTTCCTGCTAAATGAAAAAAAAAAAAAAGGTTTTGCTTGATACTTGTTTTTAGAAGTTATTTTAAAACAGTGAGATGCCCTTATTTTGACAAATAGTATCACTTAAGTTTTTCATGTTGAGTTTTTTAATTTTTCCCAAATAAATAATGGGTTCTAAAAGGCATAAGTACAACAAAAAAAGAAAACCCATGCAGATGTATTACCAAAACAATTTTAAGCGACATCAAGTTCAATTTAATTTTTTTGATACCAAGGTTACTGAAATCACTCAAAGTGTGACTGACTTAAACGTGCCGAAAAACGTATTGAAAGGAGCAGGAGAATCACTTTTGTGTGAATGCTGTAATGTATCCTTCTGTGTACTGTATCTATATTTTTAACCTACTTGAACAGAAATTAACTATTCATATTATGATATTTGCCTGGAGGCTAAAATCCCAGATGCTTAACTTGAATACAAAAAAAGTGTACTGAAGAGCTTTATTTAGTTTTGTATGATCTTGAGTTTTTCAAGGTGAAGGAAGCACAATGCATGTTAACAATGTTAACAACCTAATTTGACACTTTTGTTTATTTTTTTATTCTTAACTGATGTCTTGGCCTTTTCTAACTAATTAAGGTCATATGAGTGTTGTAAGAAACGCTGTTGAATATTCGGCAGAACATTGGAAACATTTTAACTGGTGATAATTTAACTCTTTTGCTGTTTATTTGTAAAAACTTGAAGCCTAAATTCTGACCCATATTTTTTCTCCTTAAAAAAGTGGCTGTACACTGTACATGCAAAGCTCATTAAAGAAAAACCATTAAAAATGTTTTTAAAATAAATAATGTAGAAAAAATGTCATCCAATTCTGATCAGATATTTTAAAGCATTAATATTTAATGAGTTGTCTTTTTACACTCCAAAATGAAAAAAAAAAAAAAAAATCTCAGAAAGAGTGAAGCCCCTTGAAGCTGGTAATTGACTATCATTATCAACATGAATAGTGGCATTCATAAAGTTTGAGTAAATTCCTCAATTTTTTAATGGTCAATCTTGGACAATCAGACACGATCTATCAGGGACATGACAGTCTGCTAATTTTGCAAAGTCTCACACAGTGTTGAGTCATCTGCATAATTTAGCATTGTAAAATTATGTGTGGTTTGCCTAAACGGATGAATAAAAGAAGAGACTTAGTGGCACTGTTCTTCGGCTTTGTAGAGAACCAAGTACAAGGTAGGGGCAAGCTCATGTCAGTGAGATCAAATCACACTCTGTTTTTGAGAAATTGTCTAGATTGTTTTTATAGGGATATTCAGTTGGTTGTTGCTAAAAGAAAGGATTCTAAGCTTTTTGACAGTCTTAGTTTCAGAAATGTAAGTGTAGGTACCACACAGATATAATATGTTAAAGCTTTATAACCATTAGGGGTATTAAGTAATAAGAGGAACCACTCACAGATCTACCCCAAAGTGGCAATGTCAGTAAAATGTATTTTTTAAAAGGGCAATTTTTACACTAAAAATTGTCAGAAAAGAGATTATTACTCTTCACTGACTTTTTCAAAGGTGAAAGAGGTAGCATGAAGGGGAAGAGAGCTGGCTGATTCTGTAACATGACTGATTACTTGCAGAGATGCAGTTCAGAGACTTTCTATTGATGCGTCATCTGTCAACATGGAAAAAATGCTGTTCTAAAATACTAAAAAAAGAACATGCTAAATAGTTCTAAGAGGTTGATTCAAATCACTGCATTGCATTAACCCTGCCAATTACAACTATCTCAGCTCAGAGAAGTTTTTCAAAACTTAAGCTTATGGAAATCCAGTAGGCTATCAATAGGATAGTCTATTAGATTATCAGGCAAGAATGTCTAAGTGGGCTAGCTTTCAACAGCCTCAATGCTCCTCCACCTGAGGCAGGAGCACTCCACCCACCGAGAAAGGGCAAACTACCTTTCTCCGGTTGAGAACCATGGCCTCAGACTTAGCGGTGCTGATCCTCATCCCAGCCGCTTCACACTCGGCTGCAAACTGCTCCAATACATGCTGGAGGTCCTGGCTTGATGGAGCCAACAGATCAACATCATCTGCAGAGAGCAGAGATGAAATCCTGAGGTCCCCAAACCAGATAGCATTACACAATTATCATAAGTGTGTGCATCTTACATTTGCTTCATAGATACTTTCGGATGCACATACCACAGTCATGGCAATCGTACGTTCAGTTTTCATGATGTCTCTTGAGGTGGCTGTGCAAGGCCCAGGAAGGTGCGAGACACACCTGAACTCTACTTCAGAGGCACTCTCTCCTTTCTAAGACCCTCCTATGGTCCGCCCAGCCCAAATACCCATACAGCTCAACCCTCCCTCGTCAAATCTATATATGCAGAGGCACACAGAGGGTGAGCTCGATTGCAGTGAAGGATGATGTAGGAGAATCAAAGGGAAGCAATTTAAGAGCTGTGCCTTCGCTGGAGCATGACACTGACAGCTAACAGCTTTTCTAAGATCAGCACATTGCTGTGTCTTTCAGCTTGTTTTGCAGCATCTGTGGCAACAATATTTCAACTCAGAGCTTAAACAACTTGTGCAAGAATATGCTCCACAATGCTTGAAGAAAAAGGCCATGTCAACCAAAGCTGTTACATACTTTTCCTAAGGAGGAAAAAGAAACAACAAAAATGGTAATACACTAATTTATGACAATAAAAGAGGGAATCAAGAAGCTTCTCTGTAGTACACACACTATCAGTTCACTGTGCTCTGTGAAGCTTGAGGTGTTACATAAACATCACTTACCACTAAACGAATATAGCAAAGTCAGGCAAAGGATGTTGTGTATGTGTGTGTGAATGTACTGCATGGGACCCAGAAGCTAAAAAATAAAAGACAGAGTGATAAAACTGTCAAATGCATTAGAAAACACCAGTTGGAAGAAAACAGATTGATAGATAAATCCAGAGGAAGAAAGAAATAAGGAACAAATTATCTCCAGAGCCCCTTTATGGGAACTCAACAATAACAGCCTGTCACTGAAAGTTTTGCTCTGCTGGCAGAGGAGTAAATGGATAGACTAACTGCTGTCTTTAAACTGGATTTGAACTTTGACTGGTTGAAGTGAATTGTTCTCTAGGAACAATGTTGGGGATTAAAGCTCTAAGGTCCTGGAATTGCCAGACCCCTTCATCAAGATGTCAAAAGATTGCCAACATCCATTTGAGTATTCTTGGTCTATCTTGACACTGCTTTTGCCTCAAGTCTTAAAAAAGAAGACAAAATTAAATCACAAGATGATTTCATGAATGCAATTTAGCAAGAACAAGATGATATATATCTTAAACAGACTGTACGCTAACCCACAGGTCTCTAACTGAGAAAAAAAAACATGCTAATTTTTCTGTAAGTAATTACTGTAATCGTGATTAACCTGATAATGTGGTACCCCTAGTTTAAATAAAGTTGTTTTATAATTCTTTATTATTTTTTTATATTTAGTTCTCTGTGCTTCTGTTTGGTGCAGCCAATTCACATGTTGTTCCTCTTTTCCACTCCCCTCCTGGGGAGTAGGAGAGATTTCAGATTTCTTTTAAAAAATACGTAGTTGTAGAGTTAGATAAGCTAATTCCTCTTTAAAAGTCCTGGTAAATCGCCTGTCCATCCTGGGATAGGATCTCTTCTTCCTGTGGGCATCCCTAAGGTTTCTTCTTTTTTTCCTGAATCAGGTTTTTTAGTAGTTTTTCCTTACCGGGAAGGAGGGTCTAAGAGCAGGATAACCAGTTTTATTTAGTCTGTTTAGTTTAGCAATTAGCTACTGATTATATTTTATGACCAACTTTTTGCTTGTGTAGAATGACCGGCATGAAGTCCAATGAGGCAATTTCATTTTGTAATATTGGGATATATAAATAAAATTGAATTAAAGTGCCGTGAACTCTTGAGATCACACATTTGCACACACCAAGCTTAAAACAAGAAATGTAAAATCAGTTGCTACCGCTGACTGCTTATGAGAACTGGACTATTTGAGTGTGATGCCACCCATAAAAAAATGGCTATACTTCCTAGTCTAATGAAATTAAGTCAATTCAGTTGTCATTTTTTCCACAATACAGATGACACCATGTTGGAACCAGACGTTGTCAGTAAGCAGTGATTGGTCCAAGTCGGTTTGATTCAACATTTCTATCACAACTTCTTTGGCCAATCAGGAGTGATCTTAGCTGAAGTCCACAC
Source organism: Oryzias melastigma (assembly GCF_002922805.2). NCBI lineage: Eukaryota > Metazoa > Chordata > Actinopteri > Beloniformes > Adrianichthyidae > Oryzias > Oryzias melastigma. Next base: position 15,642,215 of record NC_050516.1, on the reverse strand, counting down.
CCCTACCATTTAAAAGTGGGCTTAGGAGACGCTGTCAAATGACCCAAGACCATATTTTTTTTTTTATTGAAGCATCCAATTGGTCTGTTTATAACTCAAATAACTTGCACTACAGGAAAAATAATTAAAAACTACGCTAAACTAAACTCTGTCCAGTTCTTATTCATAGTCAATGGTTGCTACAGTATGTTTTTACAATTAGTGGCTTCCCAAACCTCACAGCAGCTTATGTTTAATGCAGTGCAACTTTTACTTTGTAAATATTTAGATATTAAAGGTGAAAAGGCAGTTGAAGTTTTGCCAAACCCTCCTCTAGTAATTTAACAAAAACAAAAAAAGTTAGACCAAATTGTCTCTCCGGACACATTTGTCTCATTTAACTTTATCGAGCATTTGATTTGGCACTTGTGTTGCTATGGATGGCTGGGTTAAATGTGCTCGTTAGATTTGATGTTTTTATATCATGGATTATATTGAATTAAGATAGGGTTAAAAAAAAAAAAAAAAAAAAAAAAAAAAAAACATTACATAGACATAAAAATAGATAAATCTTCATCTGTCATTGTCACAGATACAATTAAATTAAAAGTGCTTCCAGGTCAGAGCAACACTCATGGTAAAAACTTACTACTAAAAATAATACTGTAACTAGTACATAAAAATATATTTAGAAAAAAGTGTAATCTGGTAAATAAAACAGGAAATTACATAAATTAATCAGATATATTTATCAGTCAAAAAAAACAGAAATGTATTATTCTAAGCCAAACTCAGTTATGTGTTGGAACAAAGGCTGCTTACATTAAATAAATGACTCAAATCAAATGGAAAATAACTTTAAATTCAATTTCTTTAAAACAGTACAATATATTGAAGTGACATTTTTCTCCTTTTTTGTCTGGAAGATTCCTTCTTCTCTGAGAAAAAATGTTGAGCTCAAGCTCCCATGTTGTACAGGAAAAGCCTGTATTGCAATCTCTTTCAAAAACCTTCCTTTGTCCGCAGAGGAACTCCAATTTGGAAACATGTTTCCACAAAGCGTCAAATCTGGCCATCAGTGGAGTCGAGAGGCCTGGTCTGAGCCCCGATAAATACTTGATACTATTATCCTTCCTGAACCAAACTTTGCTGTTGGCCCAGTGCAGTCAGTCTGCTGGCATCCATAAAGCGTGCTGACTGCCAAGCTGATAAGTGCTATTCATAACTGCGCACGACACGTTTGCAATCCCCAGCCCAGTGTTGGTGTGCTGTACACAGCTTCATCTGATGCCTGGCACTGGGCTTGATGTGCTGGTTTCCCTTCTCTTACTGCTGGAATGAATGTTATTTTCCCACTAAAAACAGATGTTCTCTGGATTTTGAGTTTGTCAACTTCACACTGTCCTCTTGTTGTTGGAGTTAATAACTAATATCATTTTTCTTTCATGCAATTTTGAATGTTTCTGTTTCTTCCTATCTTGTTTGTCAGTAGTGTGTCTCATTCCTCTCTTCTCAGACCCCAATCACTAACCCCAGATAGTCAACGTTGTTGTCAGGAAGGTTTCTAATGAATATTTCATTTGGAAGAAGTTTTCCTACAGTCATCCCTCACTATTTTTGGCATTGGAATTACACTAATGACAATTCGATGTATATAGTTGGTCACATATACAAGCTAGTATTAAACTAAAGCAATTCAGTTGGAATAATCTAGATTGAATGTTTGTAAATTGGATAAATACATTTTTTTTTAACCTTTGCTGAGTAAATTGTTTTTTGTGTAACACATTGAGATAATCATATTGAATGAAATCAGGTTTTAATCATATTGGTTTTTAAATATATGAATGAGGAAATTTGAAGGTAATGAGATATGGAACAACTTTTAGAAATACTTAGGAAACATGCATTTCAGGGACTCTAATTGTTACAAAAAAAATGGGTGTGCCACTCTAATTGAGTCGTTTTGGCTCCTACACTAAAAAGAAACAAGAAACAAAAGTTCTTTACATTTAAATATATATTTTTAAATCAAATAAACATTTTGAGATGAGTAAACCATCAACTCAAAATTTTACATTGATGAAAACTAATCATTTTAAATGCAACAAACTACAGAACTTTTGTTAATTGATCCAACTTTTCACTTTTTTCAGTGCAGCTCCATTAAATAATATTCTTTGGAGCTCAGTTATTATCCAACCAATATGAAAGTTTACAAATAGATTGCTAAAGTCACAGCAGCACTTCTCAAAGGGTAACCAAACCTTAAATCAACTTTTTTTTGGCTTTTGATCTCCATAAATGGAGCTTTAAAACTTTTGTCTGTTGGTCTTAGCCACATTTTTCATAAACTAAAATAAAATTGTTTAATCCTTGAAAATATAGTCAAAAACTGCCTGTGCGCTGCCCCCTAAAGGTTGAATCGATGCATTACATTTGAATTTTGTGATTGGTCAACCCATGTAAGTTTCAGAAGTCCCACGCCATGATCTGCAGCTCCAGTAATGATAACAGTCATGTTGCCCAGCAACACCCCTCTGACTGGATTTTCAAATTTCGGCTGTGGGTGGAGTCAGTCTCCAACTTCCATGTTTGGTTACCCTTTAAGTCAATGAGCTTTTCAGCATGACCAATCCAATCATCTACTGTCAAAGTGTTCCTAGCGGTCTATTCATTAAGATTATGCCGTTTTTAGTCAGAAGAAAACTGTCATTTTTTAGGACATAGTTTCTGCAGAGTGGCAGCATCTTATTAGATATTCTCCTCACGGTTGAGGGCGGTACCATTGGAGCAGACACTGCCCCCCTTCCCCTCCCTGTTGTTGAGAGCTCAAAGTCTTGTGGCCCATCCAGGGCATTTTCTACATCCCCAAAACAATCTTTTCAAATTGCTTTTTTTTTTTGTCTCCGCCTTATTCATAACAATTTAAATAACTAATTAATCAGGGATGCAATTTTAAGCTGAATTTTCTTTTTATATGTCCTCAGAAAAATGCCAAGAAAAAAAAAATTTTTTTTGTCAGATTAGATATTTAATGTAGTGCATAAAACTAAAAAAACAGCTCAGACTGTGTAATTGATTTTACCCTTGGTCATTTACCCATACCAGAAAATGCAGGGTTAACAAAGCTTCAACTGCTCTCACCAAGTTAAAGGAACTGCTTTGGAATTGCCAGCGACAAAGAGCATTTCTTTGTGCATATGTTTCACTCGGCATGTTCTGTTTGTTCAGGAAGCCTGCTCCTTGAAAGATCACACACCCAGTCAGACACTCACTCCTTCCCTGCCCAAACGAAGCTTTGAAGATTCAGCACTCTCCTGTGGGCCATCAACTGTCAGCCATCCAACCCTGGAAAGTCAAGATCATGTACAAAGACAAACTGCCTGAAGAAACTCTTTTTTTCGTACTGTCAGTCACAGAATCTTCAGAACCCTGTCTCGCCCTGTTAAAAGTGCTGTCTCTTTAGTGTAGTTCTTGAGTTTTGGGGGTTTTTAGTTATACTTGGTATTAAATTGTATTTTAGATATATTTTCAGAATTGGAAACCTTTGACAAATCTTTAATTCTAACAAAACCAAGTTCTCCAAACAGCCTTAAGGGCTCATTAATAATCACACAATACTTTTTATTTCCTACTTTATTATTTGTGCCCCAGTACTGAACAGATACTGTGTACGCTGGTACAGTAGATGGCGTAGTTTACTCCGTCTGACACAAGACACATCCAAGCTAGCCTATGTCACCAAAATGTGAGAGTTTATAGGTCCACACATTTTGACTCCTTCAGACACTCAGCTGCAGCTCCAGATCACATAAACCCCTCGGCCATTGTCATTTTTATTTTTTTTCTTAATCTTGTCTCCTCACTTACATTTGCTGATACGTAGAAAAGATTGGTTGCAAATTTGCAATAGACAACCTGATGTTCTCTGTCTTGTTTTGTATCCTTAAATTGAAGGAATAGTGCCATGTTTCATCTCTGTAAGCAGACGCGGCACTCCATGTCTGAGAGTAATTAGAGGAACAAAACAAATGCACTTCCTAGTTTGGCACAAAACAAACAGTGAGCTGTTTAGTCTGACTCATTTAGCACAGATGTAGAAACAGACTACACCAGGAGTCTACATCCTGAGGCTCTGGAGCCACGCGAGGCTCTTTTGCCCCTCCAAGTCCCTCTCCAGCTATTTATTTTTTTCTATTATAAAATAGTTCTCACTGGTCTTTTTATTATGATCATGCATTTTTTTAACTAATATTAAAAAGCCTGTGTCGTTTTTTTCTTTCAAGACTTAGTTTCTGCAGCGCAGCAGAAGCTAATCAGAAATATGATTCTATTGGGCGAGAAGCTGCACTAACTTCCCAGATTACCTTTGTTTACACTCTCTCCCGCTAGCGCATCGCTGCTATACGCTATACTATAGCACATCACAAGCCCAAGCTAACATCAGTATGGAAGAAAAATGGCTAGCAATGTCAGAGCTATGCAGCTGTTGAGTTTTGAGGCAGATGGCTGCTAAGATGAGGAAAATGAAGACGTAAAGGATCTATTTGTCTGCAAGTGGATGCCTATACATTATGGGAAAAGGAAGACTTTGACCCACAGGCTGCAGTTACTGCTTCATAAACCCGAGCAAACATCCTGTTTGCATCTGCTCCTGATCCAACACGATTTGAAAAAAAATATATTACTCAAAAACACAGTTTCAATCTTACATTTTATACATGTCCAGCATATGAGAAAAATGCCACAAGAACATGTTAAAAACACCAAAAATACAATTTTCATTGGAGTGGTGTTTAAAAGTAAAATATTGGTTGGCTAGTTATTTTTTACAGGATATATTTTATTTTGAAAGGAACTTGTACTGTATGTGGTGCTGTTCAAAGTGACATGAGTTGTAATTGTTATATGTAGAAAAAAATATAACAACTATATTTTTTGAATATCTAAAACAATTTTAATTTTTACGGTGCCCCTAAAGGGACATCAAAGTAAAAAGAAAATGTAGTTTTTTTTTTTTTTTCTAAATATTTAAAAGCCATAATTTACAAAAAACATGGCACCGAGCCACGGAAGAACTGATGAATATTACACCCCTTTTTTGTTTATTTTTTTACTTATTTTTTTGAGACGGAAATCTTTTATTTTGAAAATTGACCAGATTCTCTCGATTATCTTGGGTGCTAAAAGCAGTCTGGCAGCTTGGGAACCACTGGCTTAGGGGACACAAAAACATTAAAAGTTTGTATTTGTCCAAACGGTGAGGAGGGATTCTGCAGCTTTTGTTGGGTTTGGGTTAGTAAGAAACTGGACCAAATGACTTTCTCAGTGGACTATACCAACCATTTGGTTATGCTACTTTAACTTTGCAAAACCTGGTGGCGCCATTCAAAAAATAAATTAATATAAGAACATATTTGTTTACTTGAGCGTTTCTCTCTTCATTTCCAGATTATTCTTTCTTTTTACTTCTGCTTTTGGCTGACTGCAGTGTTGTGTACTTTGCACTGATCGAGTTAATCCGGCCCGTGCAGCATTAAAAGCGGCTCTTGTCACCACTCCCTCTGCCAGATCTGTGATCTGTCTTTTGAGATTTTTCAACATTCTAATGTGACCCGGCATATTTGTGATAAGTTTTGGGTTTTTTCCCATCATACACCCCCTGATTGTACCTCTGAGAAGATCATGTAGGGATTTTGGATTTAGATTTTGCATTTTGAATTTGCTTCGGTAATGGATTTGTAAAGTAACTGTGCTAACAATTTTCAGAACATTCTAAATACAGTTCATTTTAGGAAACATCATGATGTAATTAATCAGTGTTTGTTTTATAGAGTGATGTCGTAAATAATGTACTTTTAGTCATGATAACACTTTTAACAAATAAAATAAGCATAAAATAAAGTGTTTCATTATATTTTATAGTTACATTATTTAAAAGAAAAAGGTTATGTCAGGGTTGTGAGAGGACACAAACGCAGGAGCGCAGGAGGAGGTTCCCAAAATAACGAAATTTATTATCTTTCACAAAAGATAATGCATGAAGACTCGTGGTATTCATCTAGAAAGCAAGACGAACTGGCAAAGACTGAAGGACAACATAAAGCTTATATAAGGGCAAGGTAATTAAACACAGGTGCATCCACTAAGAGGGCATGAGAAACAGGTGGAAAGAAAAAGACACCTGAAATGAGAAGGTGAAAGTAAAAATGAAATAAGCCTGGCTCAAAACCCCACAGGTTAAGGTTATTCTTCAAGCGGAGCCTTCGTGCTTATTGTCCTATTGCTCTCATTCAGCTCAATGAATGGCCATAAAACCATCTGAATACAGTAATGACTCATGAATTAAAGTCCTTCTTTCTTTTTGAAATGTTTACACACAAGCTTGTTTCAAGTTAAATATCTGGTTATGGTAGGAAAAGATGTGGCATATTCAGAATTTAAGTTTACAAGAACAATCTGTTTGTTCCCAAGATTTAACTAAGACATTTGATCTTTCTGCACCTACAGACAACGATCAATGTATTATATGTACCATCTAGGACACACTAAAATTACAGGGATAATAAAATATTATTATGGATTATCTATATATATTTTATTCCAGTTTGGTGGGCCAGACTAAACAGTTACACGGGCTGCATATCATCCCTGGGCTGTAATTTACCGTAGAGTATAAACATGAAAAGACCCACTACTCCAATGGCAATGGAAACCTGTTCTTGTGGCCTTTTTTCTGATGATAGAGGACAAATTTAAAGAAAATTAGGCTAAAAAATGCATTTCTTTAGTATTTCTGTATTCAAGAAAAATGTTTAAGTATTTGTCTTTGTTTTCCTGACATTTTGTCTCAAAATGTAATGCTTTTTGTTTTTTTTTTTCTCACCAAAATGGTGACATCTTCTGTTGGAACTTTATTTTGAAATGACATATGTGTGTGTGTGTTCATTCTCTCTATTTTTTGCTCACTGGGATCACCTTAGGAAGGGGGTGTGAGCCCGACTGATTTCCTCTCAGCAGAAACGAAGCAAATCAAGATTACTAATCATTACAATGAATTTACCATCACAAGAATCAACAAGCAGCTTTGTTTCTTTGTGCAAATGCTCAGAAGAAGTCACACTGCTCACAGCACAAAAGCTTCTGTGATGAATCCAGGAAATTCATGAACAACTAATGACTTAAATAATATAGAAGCTTAAACTAAATGAAGCTGTAAATAAGATTATTAATTACTGGAGTAACGCGTGGGTACTGGATGGTGGAATATTAGTGACTGTTTTAGATGTAAATTGCAAAATTAGATTGGATCTATATTTGGTGTGGAGGTCTTTCCAGTGGGCTCAAAAAGTTAATCTTTAAAAAAAAAATGTAATGTGCAATACTGCAGGGATCATTACTGTAAAGAACAAATATTACTGTATGTTGCTACTTTAATTTTTTATGACTGTCACATTCTGAATCCGACCTGATGCATTTGTTTCACAAAAACCTGAAACAGAGGAGGCCCTGGCAACCTTTTCATGGGGGACACTATACCTTTAACTTACAGTTGCTGGGATAGGCTGCAGCAGCAATGTGATTCCAGCAGGGATTAAGTGGGTTTGGATGGATGGATCATTGGACCCCCTTCAAATTGTGGTTTCTAGGGCTGTAACGAGTATGCAAATATTTGCATACTCGTGATTTGCTTCTAAAAAAGTTCAAAAATTTGGGACATTTGCTGATTCACAGCTGAACCTAACCAGAATTTTAAGCATTTAAAGTGACAAACACTATTTCTTTCTATCTAAACATTTGTGTTTGTATCAGTTTTGTTGATTCTGAGTAGTAGTAGTAGTAACATATTGAGATTTGGTTATATTTGACATTGTTGAGTGTCATGTGTGTTTTGGGTGTCCCCAACTTGTCGTTTTTTTTTTTTTTTTACCATGCTGGCTGTTCATAAAATAAAGGGTCTGCAACCCTCAGGATATGGAACCAGATGCGGTACCAGGCGTGGACTGGTCTTCGGGACGTGTCCGGTACCGTTACCCAAACCAGTACCAGAAGTAAGACTGAGCTTAAACTAGGCACGGACGCGAACCAGTACCAACACTTAGGGGTCCTTAACCAAACGTCTTTAAAATCTCAAAATGGATGGTGAAATTTAGTTGGTTGTGCTTAAGAATAAATTTGGTTCCCATTACCCTAAAATGTAAACATTCAGCTAGAATCTTCAAAGCTGCTGATGACTTTACACATTTAATTCGGAATAGGCTAAGCACCACACAAAATGTGTCCAGATATTTGATAGAATTTTAGACTCAAAGGCTTGTTAAATATTCAGGTGACTTGGCAAACTGCAGAAACGTGTGATGAACTCACAGCACAGTGGATATGTTTCTTGAAATTTCTATTCCAATCCTAAATTGTCTGTATTTTCTTGATAAGTGCAGGCAAATGTTTTTTCAAGAATCCCCCAGATGGTTGTTTTGGACACCCCCTGAATGTATAACTCACAGAAATGAGTCAACAGTGCAGAGATTTAGCTTGCTGTTTTTTTTAGCCAAGTGCATGCTGGGTCCACACACACCTGGGTGTGTCTTTGTGTGCACGCTGTGATAAAGGCTTTGTGCAGACTAAGAAACAATGTTGTCTGTGAGGCTGGTGGAGGTGACAGGTTTTCTAATTAACTCCCTGCTGGGATGTTTAGCAGGCTAATTAACACTGTGACCTGAGGGTTTAAAGTGTCTTTTTTATGTGTTACACATGCCTTTGAGGTTTTGGGTTTAAAAAAATGTTTCTCCAAAAATGCAGCATTACTGACAAAAAACACCAACAAGCCAAACAGTAGGATTTCCATGAACAAATCCCGTACACAGTAAGATACTACAATAGAAACACTGGGATTTAGGGGGAACTTAAACAGAACAAACTGGCTTCATTTGGAAGGTGTGAAAGCTGCACTTGAGGTTGATGGTCTAAATCAAAGACACGTGCAATGGAGGAATAATTTCTAACTTTACCAGAGGATTGTGAAAGGCAAACATAAAGATGAATTTGGTCCACTGATCTGAAGTCTTACAACCAACTGAACATTACTGGACACAGTTGACCGTGTATGAACAGACTGGAATCACTTGAAGACCCTCTAATGAAATAAAAAAATCTTGTTGCATTTTTCTGATAATAGAGGACATATATATATTTATATAAAGAAAATTAAGATTAAAATTGCATTTATTTGTATTACTTTATTCCAATCATGGTAAATCAGAAGCAGTAGCAAACATAGTGACGTAGAAGCCTTAATGATGAGTCATAAGCTCCCTGCTCTGCTCCATTCAGATTGCAAACACATAGATCCATGTACGTCTTTGTTTTCCTCATCCAAGCTGGTATCTTGCTCAAAACAGTACTTCTGAATAGCTCCAATATTGCTCACTATTTATGTTGCACCAGTAATGTTAAGTTGGGATTGTGAGGTACTGTAAGCTAGCAAGAGTGTAAACAGAAAGATGGCAGGAAGTACCCCACAGGAACACCCTTACCCAAAACTCAGAGGCTAATTTCTGGTGAGCTACTGCCTGCCACTCTGCAAAAACTATGTCCTACCATAATGATAATTAAAAGACCAGTGGGAACGCTTTTAATATAGATTGGAGTGGGAATTCAAAAAACAACTTGTCACTCATTTCATAGACAGCCCTTCTTGCATTTATCCTTTTATAACAAATATGTTTAATAATGTGGATGTTTCTGCAGGCAATGGCCAAATCTGAATTCTTCCTCCACTACAACTTCTACCTTCTCCGATTTAGCTCTCCAAATGGAGACCTAGGCCCAAATTTCCAACTGTAATCCTTACCAACTAAAAAACAATTTAATCTAGTGCCCTGGATTTTAAAAGCAATTTGAACAAGTAAAGACGTCACGAATTTCACAAACAAAAAATCTAATCCATACAAGCATTTTAAGCCATCTATTTGACTTCACTGGTTTGTTTAAAAATTGCATTTTGTTTCCACAAAAATTGTTCAAATGCAATGCCTTGTAGACTGTATTCGCCAATGTGGTGAGCATTGATCCACACAGGTTTTTCCAAAGATTTCTGGGAAATGTCTTCGATTTTGGAATTGTAGATTCATGCAGCACTACAAAATGGAGAATGGTCTATATAGTGCACTGCATAGTGAGTAGTAAAGAATTCTGACATGCCCATAGTATTTTCAAATTTGGATTTTACTTCCACCCAATGACGTCATCAGTAGTTACCAGTCAGCAACGTTGGCCTAGAGCTGCTAGCACTCGGAAAAACAAAACAAAATTGGTTCTATAAGTTTTAAAAGGTGAGGCTGAAATAAAATGTCATTTCTTAAATTGAAATGCAAACCTCTGTGCATCAGAGCACACCCACGTAAAGAAAAACCCTTCTCCTACACGGCAAAGCGTGACGTGGATTGGCATCCCTCCGGCGCGAGAGTTAGTCCTTAACAGAACTATTTCGGACAGCCCTACCCCTCCAAATGTCCCTTCAATTGGAGGGGTAGGGAGAAGCTGTAGAGGTAGGGGTTGGGGTAGGGTTCGGCCTACCTTAACCCTTTAACAATAAAGATGTTGCTGGCGACACCTAAACAGTAGATGCTCTTTGACGTCCTGTAAATCTTTTACTCTTTACACAATCAACATGAATCAGCTGATTTTAACACTTAGCTCATTTATATTTATCGCGTATGACTTCTTTACTACTGTAAATAGTTGCATATCAACATAAGGATGCTTACCTCCGCTTTAGAATCTGCTGGAATTATGTTAATTACATTTACGTTACGACAGTCGATTTAATGGAAATACTGGAGCTAAAGCTCCAGTGTGAAAGGGTTAAAGACCAATGTGTAATTGTAACAGTAAGAAACGTACCTAAACTAATATTTTACAAAAGATCTAAAAAAATTAAAAGAATAAGCTTCTTTTTGTGTTATGGAGCCAGTGGAGGCCGGTGGGACCACAAACTAACAAAAATGTCTTCAGTGTTTAAACCAGAAACAAACAAGTGGTGTTTCAGGGTCTCTGGGGAAATTGATGTTTTTACAAAAACAGGTTACAGCAAAATAAACAACTGAATGTAGCAAATCAGCCAAATCGTGCACCAAGGAGCCTACTGCTGTGAAAACAGGCCATTCCCTAATAGACTGCCGTTCTGTGTATTTCTAAGGCTATGTTTAAATTGTGTTATTTGATATCGGTATCATTTTGCTATATTTGTCTCTTTAGCTCCGCCCTCCCACCACATCTTTTTCTTGTTTTTTGTGGTTTCCCTTGTAACCATGCTATTTCCCCACTCATGCCCTCTCCTCTCCAAGCTGCTTCAAAGAAGCTCCAGTTGGCACTGTGATCAACTCGCCCTCATGCGGCGAATCCCTTAAATATCTGTGCTTTTTCTGCCACACTGGGGAGGTGATGATCACACACTGGGCCTTAGATGAAGCCACATTCCCTAAGCTCTCCGTCACATCTGCTCTCAGTCACACACTGGTCGCTATCTGTCAGTTCAAGTGGAAATGTGTAATGACAACATTAGTTCTGATATTCTATATATTAAAATCCATCCATGAGTTTATATTTTTTTACACATATGTAAAGTTTACATTTCTGCTCCTAATATCTGTCATACTGGGAGATGACACATGTGTGTTTACGCTCTGCTCTGTAGATTTGTTTTACATGTCTGACCTTCAGCCATACAAATGTGTGAGCAGTGATCTCTTGTTACCAACAAATGAGTGCACTCTAGTGGTAAAGGAAATTCACTGTTTTAGGGAGTTACTGTGTAAAAGCCCCTTTTTCTTGCCATCTCATAAAATCATATGAGTCGTTTCATTGGTGATTCACTAATTGGAACAAGACAGACAGACATATAGCCAGCTAGCTAGCTAGACAGACATATGTCTGTCTGTCTGGGTAGCTAGCTAGACAGACAGACAGATGAAGATTCCTTCATATGGATTTGACAAGCTATATGATTTGTTTTTTCAAACACCAAACATGACATTACCGATTTTACAAGCAAAAATCTATTAAATCTGAGCAATTTATACATACTGTTTATGAATCCATTGTCTTTTAATGATAAAAAATGTGGATGTTTATAGCAAAAATAAACTAAAATACAATTTTTTTACTGAAATTGCTCAAATATAATATTCACAAATCTAGTGAGCATCAATGCACACCTGTTTTTCTTAGACTTCTAAAGCACAAAAATTTAGAATTATAGATTTGAACAGCCCTTCAAAAGGTGAAGACACTATATCGTGCTCTATGTAGTGAGTAGAGAAGGAATTCGGACACAACCAATGTTTCTAATCAATACTGTTTTTTTTGTGTGTGTGTGTGATTTCTATTATTGCTTAGATAAAGACATTTGGCTTGTAGGTCGCTCTCTACGTAAGTGAAAAAATCCACAGCTTTTGACCAGAGAAGCCAAACATACATCCAACATTTTTATGTGCTGCAGGCAGAGAAGTGGACAAGCAAGCACTTGAGGCATTCTGCAGTGAGACGCACTTTTTGGAATTAAAGCAGATTAAGATTTTGCTGAGAGAAACGCCACATGCTTCCTTTGGAATCTGAACAATAATGTTTCCTGCTATTCGGTAACTCTCTCAGAGCATTCTGCTGCAGGAACCTGCAAGTCTGTTATTCCCAGATAACAAATACGCTTGAGTGGAAAAACAGGGAATCCTGCCCAGCTCTCCAGTTTAAAGATGAGCCTGTGCGTGCCAGTCTTCCTCGCACGAGAGGCCGCCAACCATTGCTGCAGCTGGGAAGGTGACGAAAAAGCTGCTTTCTTTGTGCTGTCACACCAAACATCTGGGACACAGTTTGTGTCCAAATGGAAAAGAAACTGGATAAAATGTTGCTTTTGAGGAAGAGGAAACAATAGAAATTGTGCAGATCTTTCAAAATAAAATTAGAAAACTGGCAACAAACACATCAAATATATAAAAATGACATAAAATGTGTGTATTTTATTTTTTTTTAATGTAAAATCCTGGAAATCTTTCATCCAACACATAGTTTTCTCTTTTATGTATTCAAAACTGTATAAGGATTGTTTAGAATGCTTTCACATATTTTATTCATATAATTCAATTCAATTTCATTTATATAGCCCTTTATATAGCCCAATATCACAAAAAGAATTGCCTCATTGAGCTTTATACAGAAGTAAAAGGTTGGTCATAAAATATAAACTAAACGACTAAATTAAACTGGTTAATGAAAAAAGAATTCAGGATAAGTAATAGAAATCTGTCTCGGCGTTTTTCACCTGTGAACTCTTTGTTTCTCGTCTTCCTTCATCTCATTTACTTTCCCTGAGTTTCCTTTTCTTTTAAACCTAATCTATTTCTTATTTCCTCTCACTTTGTCCCCCTGCAGCTCCTCTTTAAACTCATCTTTTCCTGTGTCACTTCTCCTTTCATCACTTCTCTTCTGCCTTGTTACGTTTTGTGTGATGCCGATGCCCTCTTGTGGTTACAATAATTTCACTACTTTTACTCACAAGATTGATCATTTTACCATTTTTCTGAACCCACTTAGGGTCACGGGGATGCTGGAGCCTATCAATATTCTCTATTTAGTTCAAGTCATACAGAAACAAACACCAAAAAGATCATCAATTGTCTCATGGAGCATCTTGGAAGCTGAGAAAACTCACGCATGCATGGGGAAAACATGTAAACTTCTCACAGAAAGGGGCCAGCTGGGTTTTAAACCTGAGCTTTCTTATTTTAAGGCAGGAGGGCTGAGCACTACTCCACAGTTATTAACATTCAGTAGGGGTATGTATTGGCAAGAGTCTGGCGATACAATATGCAACACAATACGTGTCTCACAACATAATTGGCATCATGAAAAACATATATTTTTTTCATTTGTTTTACATTTTTTTAAAAGAGTATGAATTATAAAAATCCCCGGCTGAATATTAATGTCTTTCATTGAAATAAAATTAATTGTATTAAATGATTAGCTACAGATTTGCTTTTACTTTAGCAAATTCGTGGTACTTTTCTTCTGGTAAATTAAAAAATAAAAAATAAAAAAAAAGAGTGAATGTACCTTAAACAAAAAGGTTCTTAAAGTATGATCGAGAAAATGAAGTGCTATTTATTTCCAGCACTTCTAAATGTAGCTTTTAAACGGTTCAGGAGCATAAACGGTGCTTGAACAGTGCTTCAAAAATAATGGAAAAATAAATAAAAACACAAATTCAATCCAGAAACATTTCAGTATGATGAAGCAGCATGTCAAGATAAATATTGCCTTGTCAACATTTTAAATGGATAGAAGTATCGCCTAATAAAATATCGCGATATATCACCAAATCAATTTTCCCTTCAACCTTACCATACAATGACTCTTATTAATGTTACATCAGCACTCCAATACTTCTGGTTACAAAAGTTGCTCATCCTGGACTGGAATCCAGGTTTGGTTGAAGAAATAAGACTTAAGTTGCACAAAAAATAGTTGTTCAAAATATGATCCAACAATCAACTTAAGGCATTTACCCAAACACCATTTAAAGCATTTCACTCAGTTATTTGTTTTCAACTATTGACTGCAATAAATCAGGTTCAGATTTTTAATTACCACAACATTTATCAAATGTCCTTCCCAAAAATGGCATTGCCATCATTCTGTAAATGTAAAGACTCAAACAGTGATCAACATCCTGTCGTCATTGCTGTACGTTTTTGATCCTCTCAGCTCTCGCTGCCTTCCTTCATCAGAAAACATCAAAGTGTTACTCTAAATACTTGGGTCTAAAAAAGCACCTGTCTCTGTCGGAATATGTTCTTTTTGTCTCTTTTTAATCCAGGATTTAGCCACAGTGCTCTGCTAAAGTATTAATACTCTTTCTTGTGAAATGAGAACCCAACAGAGTGAGTTCAGGAAGAATTCATTTGCACCACTACAGAAATGTTATGGTGTGCACTATACATCATTAGAAGATGAGCAAAAAAACTGAAATTACAAACACAAAAGGACAAAAATGTTTTAAGATCTAGAAAAAGAACAGCCAAAAATAGTTGAGAAACGTAACATCGTCAGGTAACAGGATATTTAAGTTTACAAACAGTCCAATAAAATCAATGAAAAGGTGCTTAAAATGTGCATGTTAATTTGGTCATGTAAAGTCTATTACCTAACAGGTCAAAATTTTCAGATTTTATGGTTAAAGAATTTTTAAAATGGTTAAAAGAATTTAAAAAACCAACAGCTGAAGTGTCAGGGTACGATCACCAAATGATTATAATTCAATGCCTGAAAAACAACCTGAAGTTTGTATGTTCAGCATTTTTATAGCTGGGTATTTAAAGAAAGAGATAAAAATCTAAATGACCTAATAAACATTAAATTAGGTTTATTTTTAGTCATACTATCCTTGTTGATTTATTGATTCATGAACCAATTTAGTTTGAAATGAATTCACTTTTCAGGGAAAAAGCATTTTTCAGTTTCCCCTAATGAAATTACACATAATTTTACTAATTATGATGTCCACATTTGTTTAATTTAAGTCAATTGCATCTTCAAATGCTTGAAATTTTTTTGAACTGAAATGTGATTAAAAAAAAGCCAATACTCAACTAAATTAATTTGTAAATGAAACAGAGCTTGTGATTCTAATATATATTCTGTATTTTAGCAGAACTTGGACCAAAAAAAGGAAAGTTTTTCATTGTATTTTTTTTTTTTACTTGAGCAGGTGCCTGGAAAAGAAAACAAATTAAATCCCATGTTTACTAATGACTGATTTAGTTGAAGACGGTTGAGGATTAATTACCAAATGAAACCATGTGAGACTGTAACAATGGATCTGGGGGGGGGGGTAAAAGCCTGAAACAGACTTAAATGAAAGGGATAAAATGGGTACAAGCCTCATTCAGAGCAAAGTAGCTGCAAACAGATGAACTCCAAGCAAATA
The DNA here is from genome assembly GCF_002922805.2 of Oryzias melastigma. NCBI lineage: Eukaryota > Metazoa > Chordata > Actinopteri > Beloniformes > Adrianichthyidae > Oryzias > Oryzias melastigma. The sequence goes on along the minus strand of NC_050516.1, from coordinate 15,626,251 downwards.
CAGTGGTTGAAAACTTAAACATGTGGTAAAAGGGATTTTATGGAAATGAGAAATCCAAACAACCTCACAAACTTAACAAATCCTGTCAAATGGGAAATAAAATTAGCTAAAGAAGTAGACTAAAATGCCCCAATCCTGACAAAAGTCAAAAAGAACTCGTTGTGACAGAGACTGGACCTTCTATAACATCAATCCTTTACAATGCCTTTCAGAGTTTGGGCAAATATTTGAAAACGGTAACAAAACCACTGTGAAAGGGCTTGAAAATCCTCAAACCTGAACCCCGAACCTGAAAAACAGGCTAAACACACATCCCACAGCTTAGACTTTTAAAGTGTGTGTGCTCTGTGCTCCTGAGTCACTGAACTATCAGCTTCAGCACAAAAACGCTGGAGAAAAGTGTTTTTTTTTCACCTACAATTGAATTTATCAAGTAAATTAGAGTGAGAACTGATCTATTGCTGCACATGAAAGAAGTGAGGTAGAAATAATCCATTATTTTTTTTTTTAATTTTGCCTTTATTCAGTCATTTGCATTGGCCAGCGCCTGAGCATACTAAGCCGATTACCCATCAGGCACATCTGTGGGCAGCACAGTCCAGTTGCTATGGAAACATGGACAATATAAAAAGCTATTTTACACAGCAATTACATTCCCATCCATATCACATGTTTAGGGTGTTTACAATTACATGTTTTATAACACCAAAGAAGCAGAAGACAAGAAAAGTATGATCCCTGGGGTTGGATGGTGAGCCAGGCAACTGCTGCTTGCACCACCTGAGACCAAAATATAACTCATTTTACAAATGGATCTCAGAAGAGCACAAATTGACTAAAATTGCAAGTTTTTCAACAGTGATGATCCCTGTGTGTGTAGAAAAACACTATTTTAGTAACAACAGCGAGAGGATTTTGCTGTACTCAAGTTTAATCTCAGAAACGTTTTGTCTGTAAGAGTAATTTTCTATCCAGTTTATTAAGGTTAATCCCAAACAATTCATCTTATTTCAGTCATTTTTAGGTATAAATGTTAGATTAGCTGATTAGTGCTGGGTGGGGATTAACAGTCTCGTGAAAAACAAACAAACAAACAAAAAAAAAAACAGCACCACTCCTTTTAAAAGCAAATTATGAAATCAAAGCAGTACTAATAGTTTTCCCAGTAAATAATATCTATTATTATTTTTTTATGTCACATATCATTTAAATATTAATATTTTTTTCAAAAAACTGTGTAAAACTGAAGTTCATAAATAAGGCATGAGACCATTCTGCACAGAGGCATGTCATATTGGAATTCATTACCAAAAGCTATTTCACAGTCAAAAAGCAAAGCTTTTTTCAAATTATCACTAAAAACTTACTTTTCTAAAATGAAATAAACATTTATGTTGAGCAAAGCCATTATGTTAGGTTGTGTGTGTATTGGGGAGGCAGGAATCACACTCATTTTAGTGAACATTGTTTGTTATTACTTATTTTGAATATTTATATATGTTAATACTCTCAAGAATATTTATAAATGTAAAAGGTTTGCAAAATATCTGGACCCCAGGAAGAATAGTTGTAACTGCTTGGTTGCAACTAATGGGGGTCCTTAATAAGTAAACAAAAATAAATGTTTGGGTTTATTTCTCAGTCCTTGCCAAACAGTCCTTTTGCATAAATAGTCAGTTTATCTTAAATAGAACGCTAAAACAACATCAAGAAGTTTGTGTGCTCTTTGTGTCCAAATATCTCCTGTATCTGAAACAGTAATAGTTATGTTATCTACATAAGCTCATGATTTAATGTTTGTATTCTTGGTTAAAGGGCCTATGTCATCCAAAATCAACTTTTTTTTTTAGATTTTAAGTGTATTTTAAAAATAAATCCTCTCAAAAATTCAATCCTAAAGAGTTATTTTATTCCATTCATCCATCTGAGCATTCCTCTAAAACCCTGATCTGTGAGCACCAGCCCCTCCCAATCCACTAAAACAAGTGGGTTTTCACATTGTGATGTCACAAAGTGGGGAACAGCCCCCTCAAGGAAGAGTCTGCACTGCCAGCACCGCCCCCAGGCTAACACACAACAACTTTCTCTGATTGTCAAAAAACTTTCATTTCATATGAACAATATGAACATTCATCTTTGCAAAAGTTTGGATATTTGTTTTCATTGGCGAAACACAGACATGCTGCTGAGGCCGGCTCTAGGATGACATCATGAAAAGGGCGGCACCCACAAGGAGCGAAAGGTGGAGTCTCATACATCCAGGTAGGAAAATTAGCTTGCAAAAATAACTCATACTTCATAAATAATGTTTTTTTTTTTTAGTGCGCCAAATGTGAAGAATAATCATATATGTGGATGTAGCTTATTCTTAAAGACTTAACAATAACACAATATAGCTTAAGATACCTTTAGGAAATGTTAATTGTGTCAAACATGGAAAAATGCTTTTATTTAAAGTGAGACTGCATGCCCACATTCAAAACAAAACTCATCTTACTCATTGTAACTCAATAATAATTCAATCATGAAAGGCAAAATATAAATGTTACTTTGAAAAGCCTTTTTCAAGGCAACCTAAGCTTAAATGTGTTGGTGAATGAAAAAATAAAAGCACACCTGAAATCTGGCTTTGCTCCATCTCTCATCAACTCTTCAGCCCGTTCATGGCGCTGTTCTTTTCCACCTCTGTGGCGTCTTTTTTACGCCTCTTTGTGCAACATGAAAGGTGCCGTTCCACAACACCCAAACATTTCCCTCTGCCTCAGATCCACCTCCAGAGGTAGTTTCAGAGGATAATCAGAGTGGGATGATGCACTAGGAAAAATGGAACAGCACAACATCCGTACAATGCTATTAATAATTCATTTTGGGCTAAAAATATTGCTTGTTGAATTATTATGTTGACTTGATTTCCGGTTATGTTCTTTTTTAGCTCTGTGTTTACAATAGTAGGAGAGCTTTTTTGTAATATCTTAAAAGCGTTGACATTGCTGTTAATGTGAGAACAGCTCATAAACACCTTAAAATGTAAACAAAAGAGCCGTGTGACAGTTCACAACTACATTCATGTATCCATCAGACTTCAAACAGATCGACACAAAATGAATCAATGCAGTGCAACACAAAGATGTGCGGTTGGTTTGGCGGTTATCAAAGGTTTTTTTTTTTTTTTTTGTTTATTCTTCACAGTAAGCTGATGTTCGTCAATCCACACTCATGTTTGCATATCTGCAGCCTTGATCATCCTTACTTCTCTAGAAATGATTATTACTTGTTGTGGAATTTGTGATGTTTTAGGCTTACATAGATAAAACATTAGACATTAACAAATCTGTTTTCTTCCATGTATCAAGGTTAGGCGTAACAGCGTCATTGTTGTGCAGGGATTCCATTGCTTTTAGGTCGCACTGCTGCACATATTCCGTGGACTTCAGAAATTAATGATCCGAGCGGAAAACAATGTCTGACATGGCAGGAATTCAACCATTCACCTGGAATGCAGATCGGTGATTGCTTAGCATTAATGATCCTCAACAACTGATCAAAGAAAATTGATCCATGACCGCGTCCGGGTTATCCGGGATGCTCAATCCTTAAGAAGTGTTCAGTGACTGAAAGGAGTCGTGACAGGACAGACTCATGATCAGCTCTGAATAAATGTTTGGCTCAGAGCTTTAAGCTTTCTTTGCGGTTCCGCCTGCTGATTCCTCCGTTCAGCTGACAGCAGCAGTAATATAATTCATCCACCTCAAACAATAGACTGCTCTTGTTTTAATTTATTCCTAAAACACCCCGAGGAACAAGTTTAACCTTTCCGTCGTCACACACACACATACACAGCTAAATTTCACACACAATCACCTCATTAACCCCGAGAGCAGCTCTCAGTACACAGGAAGGGTTCCACTCCATTAGCCAGTGTCATTACTGCAGGTACTTTGACTGTAAATGGGAATATGCATGCGCTTGTCTCCAGATAGTACACATGAGTTCACAAACAGGCATATAAATCTTTAAAAAGAGGAGTGTGCCAACAACACTGCTTGACAAAAACACTGTTTCAAGATGATTTTTTAAATTTTTTATCTGATGTCACTTTCTAAAACAACACACCTGTTGTGTGGGATGCCTCAAAGTTTGGTTTTTGTGATCTCTCTGAAACTATTTTCATATAGAGCATGTGACGCATGCTCAAAAACCCGTCAAACGCGGCTTCTTTTTACTAGCACATGTCCTCCATCTACAGAGGGAAAAGTGTTGGTGTAAAATGTCAAAGTGGTGCAAATCTCACAAATCTTGCTCCCCCTTTTTCTATCTCAGCTCTTTTCGGATATATGAAAGACTTGGTGTCTTATAATTCTGTTCAGACACAAACCTAAATTATGATTTCTCCTTTGTGATCAATTTTCAAATTAAAATTGAAAGGGATTCGCTTCTTACATAGCTACCAATTCCGTGTCCCTGATTGGTCAAAGTTTGATGCAGGTTCATTAGTTATGCGTTTTGTATGTAGACCCCAAAAACGAGGTGAAAACTTGCTTGGCTACATGTAAATGCAAGAGTTTAGAAGGCGGAAGCCCAAAATGCGTATTTATCCAAATTCACAAAGACTTTTCATTGAATTCCTGAGGGGGGGTGAACATAGCTTCAGAGAGTGGATCTGTCAGTTTTAGTTCCTGTCACCCCCATGAGGATCAGGACCTAAAAGTGGTTTTCTTGGACCATCTATCCAAGTCTATCCCTTCAAGGCCTCTATATGTTTGACTATGATACGTCACTTGGTCACTATGCTACAGGTGTTCAGTAGAAAGTTGTTTTTTTTCCAAATGAGAAAGATCTACAAGTTGAGATTTCAGGTATCCAAGGTGGACCTTTAATTGCTTGATCGCACCTTCACGTTGTCACGGCTGGATATCGGTCTATTAACTTGATTGAGCCCAATTTTTTTTTTTTTAAATGTAACGCCTCTTGGTTGTTCAGAACTCAGCTGCACATCTCTTAACCCATAAAGGAGCACACATCACTGAAGCTCCAGCAGCTCTTCACTGGATCCCAAATTCATTTTGGAATTCTATGAAATTTTAGTTCTTCCTTTTAAAGCTCTATAGACAGGCTCCGTATTAAACCTCTAAGCTTTTTAATTTTCTTGTGTTCTTAGATCATAAGCTTCGTGTTTATCAGTTGGCTCAATCACACTCTGTTAAACTCAAGAGGATTGAGCGTTCCAGGCGATGGCTCTTCAATGCTCTGTAGACTCAGCTGAAGCTTTTAAAACACCCCTGAAGACCTTTCTGTTTCAGCAGGCTTTTTTCTAAATGTGGGCTTTTATGCTGGTGAACAATTTTCTTTATTTCATCTTTGTGTGTGTTTGAACTGTATTATTAGGTATTCAGATTATTATTTTTTTTCCAGAAAAAGTATTATGCGCACTCTAAAAATAGGCCCCTTTGAAATAGGTCAAAAATCTGTACCCATTGGTAAATTCTTTGAATAAGCAAGAGAATCTGGGGTAAGAAAACATTGTTTTACCAATGATTCTTATTTTAAGGAGAAAAAAAAAAATTAGCCACTGGGGCATGTTATCTCAAACTAAGATTACTTTCTTGATGAGATTTTATTTCTTGCAAGACTGAAAATAAGACAATTTTCTTAAAACAAGAGTCTTTTTACTTTCTTAAGATTCAGTTTTTGTAGTGTAATTAACTTCTGCTTGGTTGCATTGGTCAAGGAAAGAAAAAAACAAAGATGACGATTTTAGTCAAAGAAAAATCTTGCTTCTGTGTTGGAAAATAAAATAACAACAACAAATAATGATCAGCAGTCAGGCACCACCACCAGTAACTAAGTAACATACAAAGTTGTTCAAGTGAAAAATAGTTGAGAAACTAAATACTCAATATGAACATGTTTGAGCTTCCTATAGGAGTAGCAGTTGCAATAGAGGATTTTCTATCTAAAAGTTATATCTCATTTAGTTTTCTCTAGAGAGAGTATCCATCCATCCGTCCATATCCCTTTCAGGGTCACAGGACTTCCAGAGTCTAACCAGGCTACAGTTTGGCAAAGAAGAGGTACACCTTGGACAGGTCACCAGCCTGTTGCAGAGCCGCCCATTCACATACCCGTGCACACTCACAATCTCACCTAGGGACAATTTAGACTAGAGTAATCAGTCAACCTGTGACACATTTCTCTAGACTGTGGAAGGAAGCTAGTGCCTGTAGAAAACCCACGTATGCACAGGTAGAACATGCAAACTCCACACAGAAAGGTCCAGGAACTTTCTCGTTGTGAGGCAAAAATGCCAACTATTGCTCCACCTCCCATCCAAACAACAAAGATCACAAGAATGTTAAAGAGTGAAAGAAAATTTGAAGTCACAATGTTGGGCCAACTTTTTGTCCACATTCTAGCCAAGTACTTTGGATGCATAAGGGAAACACATGAAAATCGCACTATACATAATATCACAGGTTTTGATCAAACCATTTATAATAAATTGACAAATGAAGCAAATAAATATTATTTTAAAAATGTTTAAATAATAAAAAACACACAACACCCTTTGGCAGAAGCTGTATCAGTGCAACCGTAATGGAGAACAGAACATTAGTGTTTTGTAGTGGTCTCAAGTCATTGACAGCATCTGGTGTAAAACCAAAGCTAAATCAAATATGTTAATCACCAACAAAACTCCCATACTAAATCTGTCGTGGCTCTGGTCAACAACAACCACCACCCACAGGATGATGGTGAAAATCTGAGTGATGGTCAAAGAACAAGATGAAGGTGGTTTATAAGGTGAGTAAGATAAAGAAGAGGCAGACAAACACTGTCACTAACAGAAAGCTTCACTAGACAGTCTGACAAAGCAGTGCAGGCCACAGCACTTTGCCAAAAGGTAATGATTACTTTCTCTTTGCTTATATGTCAGCAGAATTGCATAAAGGTGGGAACGAAGATGTGGAGAAGCAGCAGAAAAAGAAAGCCTTAAGGGAAAGAGGAGACAAAGAAAAGGTTGGAGAGTGAAAAGAATCAGAGAGATGTAAAAATGAGGAAAATGTGTCATAAAAATCCATTCAAATTTGAAGCTCTATTTTTTGCCACAGTCTTAATTACTGTTTCAGCAATAGAGCACGTTTACACACACAACCACACACACACACGCACACACGGGATTTATAATTACATCCTGTTCGATGAAGAAGCTCTCAGTCACTGAAGCATTTACCACCAACAGCATGGAGCACCAGGGACCAACACTCATCATTCATGAGGACACGCTTGCAGCAAGATAAAGGACAACTGCTCCTACATGCTAAGAACGGATTAAACTGAAGGGACATTGATGGTGGGAAGAACAGCAAACACAAAAGTATATGAAACAACAGTGCCTTACACTGTTCAAAGAAACACAACTGTTTTTTTTTTTTTTTATGTATGTAATGTCTTCATTTTTCTATGTAAATCTTTAAGTTTTGGGGGTTCTAGTAGCTCCAGCACTGCGGCTGAACCTTTCTACTCCTGAAAGTGCTTTTTTTTAAATATCTAACCCATGAGATTAAGCGGGATTAGAAATGTCCAATTACAGGACACACCTTGAGGAATGATCAACCTTGGCGGGGCTGCAATTGGACGAGACAGTCTAATCTTAATGACAGAAAGGTTCAAGGAATCCAAGGTTTCCTACTAATGAAGTGTCCTCTTAATAGGATGGAAAACTGACCAGTTGAGGTGCATTCTAGGCCACATTGCTCCTGAAACTTATCATAGGGTCTATTCAGTCTAGTCCAGACCGAGTCTACTTAATTTTGATCTGAACATTGCTCTTGGTCGATATTTAGACTGCCATCAGCCGAACATTTCTGTTTAGAAGAAAAAAATGTAAACAAAAGCACATGACTGAAGATCTCTTTAGTCGTTGATCAGGAATTACGAGGGTGGGGGAAAGCAACAAGAGAAAGAATGATAGAAGTTCTACACTTTGCAATCCTTATTGAGATAGTTCACTTATTCAGACTTAACACCTTACATTATTCAAACTTCATATTTTACTAACTATTTTGAACGTCTGTATCAGTGTCAGATTCAACACTTTTTACTGCTACTTTGGTACAGCGGAGGCATGGTAAATGGTAAATGGCGTTTACTTGCATAGCGCTTTCTACCCTCCTTCGAGGGCCCAAAGCGCTTCACGGTCACAGACACATTCACACACTGGTGGTGGCTCCGCTGCCGAACACTGGCGGCGACCTTCCACCAGAGGCATTTCGGGGTTCAGTGTCTTCCCCAAGGACACTTTGACACATGAGCAGGCGAGGCGGGAAACAAACCCACAATCTTCCAAACAGGAGTCGACCGCCCTACCGCTGCACCACAGCCGCCCCTTGCATGCTGCAAAGCGGTTACTGAGGAAACGGTGATGCAGAAGGTACGCTTTTAAGTGTTACAGGTTGTTGGGAAAACAGTGTGAGAATCAATGTTTATTACGTTAAAGGTAGTTTTATTACGCCTGCAATCATACGACCAAATTTTAATAAGTTGTGTCTCATCGTTGATCAACATTTGTCCGCTCCTTTTCCTGTTTACATCCCACAATGCCTGGCTACAGTGGCCATTTGGTCCAGTTTTTCCACTCTGAGCAAGGAGCTTATTCAGACTGAGGAAACTCAGAATGAACCAGCTTCAAATATGGGTCCTAGAGCGGATCCTGGTCCGTTTGAGTGTATTCAGAATCAAAATTTGTTCCGGATTATCAGGGGAAACGAACTCTGTTTGGTTTTAAGCAAAGAAAAAGTGTCCAGTCTGAATACATCCTTAGAGAAGGTTTGAGCATTTGCAGAAGTTGTTGTGACGTATTAACAGTTCATCAATTCAAACGGAGCATTTCTGCGACAGTTTGATAAACAATGATTTAAAAGGAAAAATACTCGGAAATCCAAAAACGAAACTATTTCTTATTAGATTTGATCTCTTTCATAAGAAAAATGACACACATACATGCATTGATATGTACTCAACAGAACATAATTTTCATCTGAGGGAACTAACAGAATTTGAGAACAAAAATGGACATTTCATCATGAACTGAAAATCATAATAATGGAATGGACAGAAATAATACACTATGTAAAAAAATAAAGTAAACACACATATGTCACTTCTAAATATAGGTCGCACCACTGACCAAACTGCACAAAAAAACATAATTTACACTCTGAAACATACAGCTTTTTTTAAAAAATGACATTTAATATGAAAAAAAAGTTATGCTCATTTTTTTTAAAAGCAGCATATATTCATCAGAAAATGATATTTTCTATTATGTTAAGGTTTTCTTTGCAAATCTCAAGTCTGAAGGGTGAAAGGTTCTGTCCTTAAACCAAGCGTTCCGTTCATTCAAAGAGACATTCACTTATTTCTTTGTCATTCCAGCGTAAATCAATGTTAAGCCTGTTCATTAGCTCCAGCCCTGGTGTGAACAAACCTTGTTTCATGTCGGTCTTTGTGTTGGGTGTGTATTCCCTGTAGTTAGCCTTGAAGCAGATTGAATTCAAGCACTTAAAGATTCCCCAGAGAGGAAGACACAACAGTTCCCCTGCAGAGCTCCTCTGTGTTCAGCTGCATTTCCATTGTCTCGCAGTGATGTACAGAGCAGGCTTCACCTCTGACACACGGCGTTGGATTGAAGGGCAATTTTGTTAAAGAAAAGAATGAGGAGCTTAAAGCTGCCGGGTTTTTTTTTTTTTCCTTCTCTTCACTTCTTTGGTCTTTTCAGTCATTTCCTTCATGTTATGGGACTTCTATCAACATTCTGGTTATGAATAAGCTAAGAATTGCCATTTTCATTTCCTCTCTGATTATGTTTTTTCTTGTCCCTCACCTGTAACCCTTTTATTTATTTTCCAATATGTTTTATAGTACTTCATCCCTACTTTCGTATTCTCTCTTAATTCCTGCTTATATTTTACTGAAATTGCTACTTTCTATTTAAAATGAATGCTATTATTATGCAGTTCTTCTCTTCATCTTCCATATTTTCCACTATTAACACACTAAAATGTTCTCCTATCCTTCTGCATGCTGACATATGTTTTTTTTTTGCATCTTTCCACAACTTTTTACCTTTTTACCTCATTTATTTTAATTCAATGAGTAACCTGAGGGCCTCTGTATGTGCAGTATTTAAAAGGCTGAAATGTGCTTCTTAATAATGCAGGAGAAACCCACTAAAGCATACTTGCAAACTGCCTGTTGGAGTCAAATGTAATTTACTTCTGTACCAAACCCAATCTGAGGGAACATTTCCATTTTAGCAGCTCACATACTTTCTTCAAATCCACTGCAGTTCAAATCAACATGCAAAAAAGAAACCATGATGCAATCATAACTCATGTGATGAAGCTCAAAGACATTTGCAAGAATAGTTTGTCATGAGGGTGTGATTGTGCTCTTTTGGGATGGTGAACTTTTTGAGCAGCATCTCTGGATTGACGAGACTAAAACAGTGATGTGGTCAGTAGCTCGCCATCTGCACATTGGTAGTTGCCAGCTTGTTGTCAGCTGCTGCATAAATCAACACCCTCATGCCTCTGCTGTTCTACCAGTTATTATTTCCCCAAATGTAACATTTCAGTAAATGTATAAACGTGGTCAATTCCACATGGAAACATCGTCTTTTACTACATTTTCCAAGCAAAAGGCATGCTAGCCCGTTAGGATCATTTAACACCCTCCCCTCAATAGAAAAAATTGCACTTACTTTTGATTGATTGATTCATCCTGGATTGTTGGTGTGGATTTAGTCCGCACCTACTTCCCATCATCCCTCTCTTTACACTCTCTCCCGCTATACAACCCCTCATAACCCCAAGCTAACATTACAGATGCAACAAAAATGACGAGCAATATCAGAGCTATCCTGCTGTACAGTTTTGAGCCTGATACTTCTGTATTGAGGAAAAACTACAAGAGAGGAGTCAGAATCAGACTTCTGCTCAAAGGGTCTTTTTATGCAGGAATATAAAAAATATGTTTTTTTCAGTGGCGGGCCGTGCATTTCACACCTAGGCCTTCAGTAGTGCTCCATCTGAATCAATCCAACCCTCATTAACTATTTTATGGCAATAAAACTTCTACTGCAGGTACAGCTGCCACACACACACCAAAAGCATAAAAAATAACCTGATAAAATTTCAATATTATGTAGGGAGATAGCAAAATTTTACTCACCAAAAATCCAGATTATTTAAACACAAAATCCATCCTTTCTATCCTCAAGAAGATTTCAATCACTCTGTCGTGCAGAATCCGTGCGTTTCACAGATAGAAAGTGTTCCGTGGCTGTGATAAGCTGGAAAAGGCTGCATGCGGGAAATGTTCTGGTATTCCTGAAGCCTCTTGTGGTCCAGGAGGGAGACAAACATCAGTTTTTGTGATCTTGAAATCTGGTCTGTGTCTGGAAAATAATATTGTCGGTAGTGCGCGCGAGGATTTTGCTCTGCAGCTCTTCGTGAGCTCGGAGCGCCCGCGGTGCGCTCGTAGATTTCCTCGTATCGGCTTCTCTCCCGCTAAACGGAGTCATGGAACTCCTTTACCCGTGCCAGACAAAACTGTGCCACAACTTTACCCAGACATTCATTTTCCACCAAAAATCAGACGATGAGACGCTTTCCACTGGTAACATCTTCAAACCTGACACGCCGCTCCTCGGCACCTGTGTCCATCACATAACGCAGAACCAGAGCGAGCTGCGAGCTGTCCAATCATAGCTCGTGAAAATGATGACGTTTCCGTGCGCCTGCTAGCTGGCCTTGGTTTCGCCTACTCCAAATCTGATTGGTTGAAGCAACAGTTTGGTCGACAATTATTTTATGCTACAGGGTCCGCAGAACTGATTGTGAATTGTGAAGTATTAATATCAGTCTGTGATTCAGATATTTTTAGGCCAGCAGAGAAGGCCTTGCAGGCCCTGACGGCCCGCCACTGGTTTTTTTAGCATCTCAAAAACAGTCAAACCCAGTCAAAGACCCACCACGTTGACACACCACTCATTTCATGTAAAAATAAATAAATAAAAAAGGAATCGTTTAAAAATGTAAATAAAATAACTCAAAAGTTTGATGCAATCAATAACTGCGGCGCCCCTTCCTGTCATTGCTGCTGTCTAAGATGAGTTAGGGGGAGGAGAGGGGGGTGCAGTCTTGCCGCTGGTAGTGCTTCTTTGAAACTTTGAATGAATGAATGAATGTAATGGTTTATTTCAAGCAATCAGGAATAATACACGAAAAAAAAAAAAACATATCACATTGAAGCACAAGCAGATCGCTTGAAAGGGAGTGGGAGGAAGCGAACTTATATAATCCCACCCCGGCTCGACCATACCATTTTCTCTACATGAATTATCAGTATCTGGTTCAGGACTTAATATCAAATATTTACACTCTACAATAATAAATTCAGGTTATAAAGAACCATTAATATCAGTGATGTAATCAAATTTCAAAACATCCACAGATAAATCAGTTATATTAATCAGTAACAATAATCTAAATATTCTCATTAAAAGACTATTTGTGCAGATTGTATTCATCAAAGAATTTTTGTAGTAATACAAAAAATATTATGTAAACATAATTTTCATTTCCTATAATGCAAAAAAATGTCACAATATTCTCATTAAAAGAAAGACAATTTGTGCAGAATATTCATCAAAGAATTATAATAATACAAAAAAGTAATAGGTAAAAATCATCTTTATTTGTTAATGCAAAAAAAATCAAAATATTCTCATTAAAAACAACAATTTGTGCAGATTGTATTTATCAAAGAATGATTATATTACAAAAAGCAATAATAATTTGAAAAGAAAGAAGATCAGTAATTTAAGAATGAAAAAAAGGAAAAGGAGGAAACACGAGCTCAAGGCAGAATGTAATTTTAATTTTCTTTGTAAACTGCCTGTTCTGCATCAAAAGAAAAATGCCTCAAAAAATGTTGAAAAAATGTTTTTTTTTTATTGTTGGAGTGGTCCTTAATACCTTTTGGGGTCACAGGGTTGGTGAACATTGTACACTTGGACAGATCACCAGTCCTTGGCAGCCATGCTGAATCCCACAGTGTAATTATTTTAATTTCCGCTGCTTTCAAAAGTTTTCACCAGGTTTGTAAACACAATGAGGAGGTATTGATTTGCTTTCCTCTTTCTTATTCTGTTTTCATGGTGACAGGGATATAATTTGAGGGCAAAAGTATCTACCCCCCCACCCCCCTCCATCTGTGCTCTCTCTCCTGGTGGAATTAAGTTCTGCAATCTCATTGCAGTTACAGTCTATTTGGGGGTTTGCATTTCAATTAGAATAACCTCAGCTTTTCTCTCTCTCTCTCTTTTTCCTCCTTCTCTTTTCCAGTCAGTGATTGAAGACATATTTTCCAGGGACATATTATGAGCGTTTTACTTCTACCCTAAAACTAGATAATGTGCCAGTTGGGACATATCCTTTGATAGGCAAAACCACTAGGGGAAATACAAGTCTTGTAATCTTAGTGGGGTGATTTCCTCTCTAAGCAAGATAAATTAAAATATCTTTTAGGAAAAAGTAAAATACGGATAATAGTTTGCACATGAAAAATGTAACATTAGGTTTCACAGATGTTTGTTTTAATCTAGTTCATTTACAAAAAAAAATAGAATACTTTTTCCACTTTTGCTCATTTCACCTTCATTCACACCTTGATTTATTCAGTCATTTGTCAGCTGTCATTTGCTGCACAAGTTTTACATGGGCAGTTAGGGTTTTCTTTCCACCTCCCTCCATCATTCTGTCCTTCCATCCCCTGGGAAAGAGTGATTTTCTGGTGGCAAAAGTGTTCACGGGGAGTTTCCCTCGGAAAAGCTTTCCATTTCCAAGGGCTTTGTAGAGATATTACCACAGCTAATCCTGAAGGCAGACTTCTCTTTGCTGCAGTGTGCACGTGAGTGTGCATGTGGCAGCCCTGCTAAAGACACAGATTCTCATTTGTTTTGCTTGTTCATACATAGAAATTCTTTCTTAAATGATGCTTGAGAATATTCACATAATTGTGTTGTGCAGGACTATGTCTGGATCCTAATCTACGTTAGGTCTGACATCAGCACTCTGTTACTGCAGTAGTTTTACGCCAAACTGTGTGTGTGTGTGTTTGCACCACAGTGAGTGGCAGTGACAAAATTAAAGAGAGCCGTTTACTTAAAAACAGACTCCTGTGTGTGGAGAGCATTCTTGTCTGTGAAAGTGTGGGTTTTGTGTGTGTGTGATAAGCTATGTTTGACTGGATCCCATTCAGGGAGGTATGGAATGAGGTTATCCCTCCTTTGCAGAGGCTGCACGTGCACACACTCCAATAGATTTTTCTCACTTCACATTTCTCTTTTTTTTTTTGGCCCCACACAGGCACACTCATAAATACATGCAGGACATGTTTAGCCATTTCTGCTTGAACTGATCTGTACCACTGATGACTTCCCCGAAAAGCTTTCCCATCCTAAACTGTCTTTGCATCTCATACATTTCTGAATGCAAACACTCAATGATCTGACAACAGCACGGTTTGGTCGCACAACAGCTCACAGATGCTGGAGGGGGCGCTGCGGCACTGGATGCAGAGGACGAAGCCAACGATCCAATCACCTGAAGGTGAGCCTGCCGCTTTCCCCTTCACCAGCCCGGCAGGACAACAGCGGCTGATAAAAAGTAGCCAGAAACTCAGTACTCTCTTCGTATGCTCTGTGATTACAACTTGAATAGAACACCAACTAAAAGACAAACAGCGGAAAGCTGCCTGGACAGGGCGGTTGAGTTTCTGAACCTTTAACGATGCGCCAAATGTTATTTGGACTGCAGCCAGGCCAATATTCGCAGTACTCTTATGAAGCCATGTTGTTGTAAAAGCTGCAGTTTAATTTTTATGCAGAAATACACAAGATTTTACCAGAATAGGTATAGAGGGGGAAAGCTAAAATCTTACCTGTTTACAGTTTGTGAACTTTCCATTGTTGTGTGTTCTTTTCTGGTAAATCTTTTAATTGCTTTGTGGTTTCCCAGCAATTTAAAGTTGAAAATAATCTTATATATATCTATGTTCTGATGTACACTAACTGACCACTTTATTAAGCACACCTGTCCAACTGCTTGTTTACACAAATAATCAACCAATCAAATGGTAGTAACTCAACACATTTAGTCATGTAGACATGGTCAAGAGGATCTGCTGCAGTTCGAACTGAGCATCAGAATGGAGAAAAAAGGGGATTGAAGTGACTTTGAAAGTTGTATGATTGTTGGCGTCAGGCTGGTCGGAGTATTTCAGAAACTGTTGATCTACTAGGATTTTGACCCACAACCATCTCTAGAGTTTACAGAGAAAGGTCAGAAAAAGAGAAAATATCCAGTGAGCAGCTGTTCAGTGGGCAGAAATGTCTTGTTGATTCCAGAGGTCAGAGGAGAATGGTCAGCTTATTTTCAGCTGATAAAACAACAGAAACTCAAATAACAACTGGTTACAACTGAGGTCTAGATGCACTTCTGCATTTCTGAACGCACAACGCGTCTAACCTTTAGTCAGATGGAGTGCAGCAGCAGAAGACCATAGTGGGTGACACTCCTGTCAACTAAGAACAGGAACTGAGGCTACAATTCACTCAGACTCATCAAATTAGACAATAGAAGATTGTACAATCATTGCTTGGTCTGATGAGTCTCTATTTCTGATGCAAAATTCAGATGGTAGGGTCGGAATTTGGCTACAACATGAAAGCATGGATCCATCCTGCCTTGTATCAATGGTTTAGGCTGATGGTGTGAGGAATATTTTCTTGGCCCCTTTGTACCATAAATCATAGTTACAACACCACAGCCTACCTGCATATTGTTGCTGACTATGTCCATCCCTTTATGAGCACAGGGTACCATCTTCTGATGCTACTTCCAGCAGGATAACATGCCATAAAGCTGGAATCATCTCAGACTGGTTTCTTGAGCATGGCAATAACCTCACTAAACTGAAATGGCCTACACAGTCACCAGATCACCTTTGGGATGTAGATGTACAGCCGAAAAATCTTCAGCAACTGTGTGATGCTATCATGTCCATGTGGACCAAACTCTCTGAGGAGTCCTACCAGTACCTTGTTGAATCTATGCCACCAAGGATTAAAGCCGTTCCAAAGGCAAAAGAGGTCCAATCCAGTACTAGCAACATGTACCAAATAAAGTGGCCGCTAAGTATATATAAGCCATTTAAACAAGTTTTAGCTTTTTTCTTTTTTAAAGCCAACTTTTGTGTCCTAATAAAATGTTCAAGAAAGAGGAAAAAAATAATTAAAATATGAACTTTTTCCTGTGCCTTCACTGAGTGCACAGCACAACCACATGGAGGCTGAATGAACGCCGACTAATGATCAGAAGAGTTTTTCATAAACAACAGCTGCCACTTAAATTTAAGAGCCGCTTAGCCCCAGCTGTCTACTTTATGAGACCTGCAATCATCTCCCAGCATGATAACTGTGGTTATGAAGTTGTCATTTGCCATGTGTGCCGTTATGACCACTCATCTAAGATCCAATAAAAGCCTCCTGGACAGTAGAGCAGTGTGAACTGCACACAACTTCTAATCAGCAGGTTGTGGGTTTGAAGCTACTTACGGTCACAATCTGGTTTTGTCAGTAAAAGTCATATGGTGTAAAACTTAATGCTGTGCTGTTGCGCAAATGACTTCACTGTGGTAAACCCTGCACACAGGAAGCAGATAAAAACAAGCCTAAAATCTAATTCAAAAACAAGATATTGAGAAAAAAAGAAGAAATGTGTCAGTTCAAGCAAGATCAATTTTAAAGTCAGAATACTGGCACAGCATCACTTTAGAACCAACGGGAATAGTGAACACTTCAGTAGACATAATGGTTCAAGTTCTATTGAAGTGCAAAAATGCTGCACTAATCCCTGACGGAAAATTAATTTGCTGGAGCAGTCAATAAAAACAACCAGGTCTTGGAAGAGTCTTTATAAAAAATGCTTGGTGCAGGAACTGTGGGTCCTGTGGAGATCAGTGTTGCAGAGACCCCTCAAAATCCTCTGACTGGAGACAGACTTATTCTCAGTACAGATTCAGTTTTTTATGAGATTGTACAAATTAAAGAGGGACTGAGTGGAGCCCCTTTCAAACAGCCCGTCTGTTCCTCCTTTTTTTGTACACTACTCACAATAAATTAGGGATATTTACATGAGGGCTTTTTCTATTTGGTCTGAATTTAATAAAACACTTAAGTTCCCTTTGATATTAATAATAATGAATGAGAAGAAACACCAGTTTTATTTGTTTGATATTTATTATCTTAAAAATGAAGGTGGCCTCCAAACAATTAAATTTGACCGTGTCAGTAGAGCCTATGTCATTGTGGTGATGTCCTATGCTCCTCACTAGCTTCATGATGTTGTTCTGAGGCAATGCACAAGTACTACTTGCAGTTCTGCCACTTAGAGGTGCGGTATCATCATCCATTCTTTGATTCAGCTGATGTTCCCAATGATGTTCAGTTCAGAGAACATTGCTGGTCATACCATATAAGATACTTATTTCCTGAAGTAGAACTGTAACAGTTCTGGCACGATGTGGTGGGGCATGGTCATTCATGATCAGAAAGTTTGTGGAAGTGGGTGATGATGATGGATTCTATGATGTCTCTGAGGTAAGAAAGTGCAGTGACTGGGCCATCTATAATAACAAAACTGGTTTTGGATTGACTGGTGTTGCCTGTCCAGACTGTTTCCCCTCCTCTAAAGCAAACTCTAAAGACCATAATGACCTTGTTGTATAACTCACTTTGTCTTTTCCAGCAACAGTGACGACCATCATTTCTGTGCAAAGTGATCCTGTTCTTCAGTGACCAAGACCACTGTTGCATTGTCCAGGTCACATGTTCTTGTGCCCACTGCAAACATTCTTTTGGCCTCAGTTGAGTCAACGGTCGTCTGGTATTCAAGTGAAGTCAATGAGTCGGTTGTGATTGTTCTGTCTGAAAACCCTAGTACCCTTCACATCTGGTAAACGGGCCTGAGGCCGTGCGGCATTTTTAAAACCATGTCTGAGTCCATAAGTCTTCAGACATTGGTCAACGTAGTGGTCTGCCACTTGTAGGGTTCCATCCCAGGTTCGGTTACAAACTCTGTTACTTGTGTGTCTTGATGCAAGTCTCCTGATGACCTCTTGAGACCCATCAAGTTCACCTACAACGTCTGACTGCCTACCAACCCCAAGGAGTGCCATGGCCGGATGGTGCTGCTCTTTTATCAAATGTGTTGTGTGGTCAAGTTTGTCTATATGATAAACTTGAAATAACCCACTAGCAAAATCAGATTTTTATACTCACAAAATGTTGAACATTTTGAGACACATTACCTCCCCATCCTGAAAATATTTGAAGTGGAAACAAAGACTGTGTGGACAACATCCACAGAGTTTTCCACAATATCCCAACTTATTGTGAGTAGTGTATGTGAAGTAGGTAACTCGAGAGCTGATGCGCTGGCTGAAAGGATTGACTGTCATTATGAAATGGGGAAGTTTTGCTTGTACAAAGTTGAGAAGTTTGCGAAAAATTTGCGAGAGCAGTTTGATCCCAATTCTAAAGATGATAAAATGCCTGAGTTTATACCCAATAAGCTGAAAAAAATGTGGGGTGGGTTGAAGAGAAAGAGAAAGTCAGCCTTGGTGCATGGTAGGGAGGCATCATAAACTATCAATCGAAAAATTGATAGTTTACACACGTTAAATAGAAGCAAAATGAATAATGTGAAGCAAAGTTACAAATCAATTACGAAATAAAAAACATCTAAAATCTTTAGGTGAAGTTTGTCATAAGGGTTTTTTTTTCCCTCGTTGAGGCCGATGACTCTGCAGGTACACACACGCATTCAGTTGTCACTTTTAATTTGATCAGTAGTGAAACTGTAATCAGTCTACTTTTGTCTAGAGGTCTTTACAAACAAATGTAATTGTTTTACTAAAAGAAAAGAGACAATCACTGCACCTGATCAGGAAAACATCTTCGATTGAAATTTAAAGTCACATTTGAAAACATTTTAGTTTCTTTTAGTTGCATAACTTTAACCTTCCATTCATCCATGTGTGATTGTATGTGCAAGATTTTGTCAAAATAGATGATACTAATGAGCTTTGATGTGCATCAAAGTAGGGCTGTGCATGTGGATGTGCACAGGAGTGAAGTGATGTCTGTCAGAGAGCGACGGAGTGTCGGAGCCTGTGTGGATCTGGAGGAGTCTGAGCTTCAGGCTGCGAGCCACAACATCTTTGGCAGCGAAAGACAGTAACAAAGACAGACAGGCAGCTATCTCCCCCAGCTGCTGGGCTATCACACCAAAACATACGCGTACACTTGCAAGTCATAGTTTGGCACTTTCAAATGCACAAAATTACATGAAATTGCAGAGCGTCCCTTCAGTTCCTGCTCTCTCACATACAGTAAAATGCTCGCATCAGCAAGAAAAAAAAGTCCATCTACAGAGAGGAAGGAAGAAATCTTTGCTGACTCTTTAAAAACCAAGTTCATTGTTATCAGAAAAGTGGAAAAAAAACTATGTGGTGGGCTGCAAAAGACTGCACAGCAAGGTACTAGTTTTAATGTGTCAGCATATAAAGGAACAAGCTTAAACATTAGATAAGAATAAAGAAAATAGTGCTTGATGGATCAGTAGATTGTTAGAATGATGCTTCCTTAATTGTTATATAGATTTTTTATGTTCCTTTCGAACAGTGCATGATTTTAAAGGATCATTTACGAATAAAGGTTAGATTTAATGTTAATATTATTACTTTTTCTTTTTTTTGGGACTATGTTTTTATTGACAGGTGGGTGGACCCTTCAGACCTTTACTTTTTTCTATGTTTTGTTGAATAGGCTCTATGCACAGAACTGTGAGACATATGTCAGGTTAAAGTTAAGACAGCTGAGTTACTTTTCGCTTTTGGCTAACTGCGTAAGTCGATTTCCTGAAAAAACAGACACCGAGTCTGTGTATTAAACTATTTCTGTTTGTCAGTTTTTTCTTTTTTTTTTTTTGCATTTTACATTTGTTTCACAGTGACATCAAAAATACAAAGTTTGCCTTCCAAAAAGGACGTGACATCAAGCTACCAAGGGGCGGAGCTAGAAGATTTTATCTGAAAAGGCGGGGAGAACACCCGACAAAATATTAGAATTGGTGGCCATTACAAATGGAAAGATCAAAAACACATATTTCTAATAGTTTTATTTATTTTATTTGAAAATGTTGCCTTTTTTTGCATACTTTAAGACGCTTGTATTGAATTGTGTGTGTATGTGTGTGTGTGTGGGAGGGCAGGGTAACTAAGTGTGGGGCAAAGCTACCCCCCCATAGCTCCACCCTTGAAGCTATTAATTACTGTGTCCCTAAATGTGCAGCATCAGCTAAGTGTAAAAGTTTCCACACTTTCCCAAAAGATCAAAGTTATAGAAGGGTCATTAAGGTTTAGCAAAATTGCCTTTACTGTTTTCCTTTTGACCTGAAAGTCAATTCCTGATGGGCGTTTCAGAAGAGGAGTTGTCCCTGTTCTTCATGAATGAAACAACTGCTTGCTTCCCGCCGTAAATTCTAGTGTCTGGGAACGAACAGAACGAACAGATACAGCCTGTGACGACTGGAAAGAGCAGACTATGGATGTCGCCTGTTCCGACCACAACTACTCTACCACTGAACTGGCTGCCCTGTATAAAGAAGAAGGGTTTTATCAGTTTTGACAGTCTTGTGCTGATAAAAAACCTGGTCCTTAATACAAAATGTTCATCAAGAAATTTGTTAAGAGGAGAAAATATGGACAGAATATCAAGATTAATACTGTGAGACTGCTCAACGACCAACAGCAACTCCGCTTTTTAAGAATACTGTAGAGGACCAGGCTAATAAAGAAGCAGCTGTCTTCTAAGCATCCTGAACTGTTTGCTTCCTACATCTACGTGGTTAACAAGATGCACCAAAGGACACGAGAAAGCTCAACTGGCCACCCTCTCCAGCTCTGTCTAAGAGGTGCATATAGTGCTATGAAGGGCTACACTCATTTGGGACACCATGTGTTCAGCCTGT
Organism: Oryzias melastigma; assembly: GCF_002922805.2. Classification (NCBI taxonomy): domain Eukaryota; kingdom Metazoa; phylum Chordata; class Actinopteri; order Beloniformes; family Adrianichthyidae; genus Oryzias; species Oryzias melastigma. The sequence continues at coordinate 15,605,093 of NC_050516.1, read as the reverse complement.
AGACCTGCTCAGGAGAATTGAGCTGCTAAGATCATGAATGAATAATCAGGTATTAAGAATTCTAGAATTCTTCTTACATTAGAATTATCAGGGAAAACAATCGATTTTGGCTGATATGTTTCTTGTTTTTCCTTGAACACGACACAACCATAATTTTAGGGACATTATATTGTGTTTTTACCAAACATTGACCAAAAACATTAAAAATGCAAAGTTTAAAAATTATTTCAATAAAAACACAAGAATGAAAAGATCCAACGATGTAGCTGCAATATCTCAGCTGGAATAGCAGAATTGAAGTGACGCTAGTGTTTTTTTATCTACTACAGGGTACAAGTGTACGGTATTTGGGTTTCATGGTTTTGGGGTAAAAAGGTAGCGGTTGAGCTATTTGGACATTTACTTTTTTCCTTTTTCCTTTCAGAAAACCTGACCAGTTTTTGTATCTTTTACATGAAGGCTTTGGGGTGTACAGTCAATGGGCTTTTGAAGAGAGCGTGATGTTAAGAGATGCGGTTATCTTTTATTTCGAGTGTGCCTATGTTAAATGTCTATGAGAAGTGCACATCAGGAAACGCTAACCCTCTCTAGCCCTTTTATTGCAGTTTTCTGTAAACATTACCTTCAAGTGGCTCATACTCATTTGCAGTGTTGGGACTAACGCCGTTTAAGTATAACGGCGTTACTAACGGCGTTATAAATCAAGTAATTTAGTAATCTAACTAATTACTTTCATCCTCGCTGTAACGCCGTTATAGTTACTTCGTGTAAATCGCGGCGCGTTACTTCAAAGTTTGATGATCTTGCTGGAGCTGGGTGCTTCGCACCCGAAAGTTGCTTGTGTTGCGCGCCCCAAGTTGCATCAAGATACATGAAAAAATCCGGTTTCTTTTTTAAAATATAACCAGTTTTTCACAATAAAATGCCACGATTGACAAATGTGATCATGTTTTTGTGTCTAAACAGGCGGTAGACACGGATAT
>NC_050516.1:15603492-15603721 GCF_002922805.2 Oryzias melastigma | reverse complement strand
TAGGGACATTATATTGTGTTTTTACCAAACATTGACCAAAAACATTAAAAATGCAATGTTTAAAAATTATTTCAATAAAAACACAAGAATGAAAAGATCCAATGATGTAGCTGCAATATCTCAGCTGGAATCGCAGAATTGAAGTGACGCTAATGTTGTTTATCTACTACAGGGTACAAGTGTACGGTATTTGGGTTTCATGGTTTTGGGGGAAAGGGTAGTGGTTGAG
>NC_050516.1:15584848-15603351 GCF_002922805.2 Oryzias melastigma | reverse complement strand
AGTTACTAACTCAATTACTTTTTGGGAGAAGTAACTAGTAACTATAACTAATTACTTTTTTGAAGTGAGATGCCCAACACTGCTCATTTGGCCCTCTTTTTTTATTTTTTATCAAGGCCCAAAGCACTTCACAATCACCGTCCCATTCATCCACCAATACCAGCTGAGTTGCCATGTACAGGTGCGAGCCATGTCCTGGGAGCATAATCCTGCAACCACGTGGGGACACTTTCCAGTGTTTCCATGTGCTGGCGCCAAGTGTGAATAAATGTGGAGGGTTAGTTCAGGTCGGCCATTCACCATGAAACTGGAGCGAAACCACATGTGACAATTTACTGTACTGACCTCTAAAGTGAGAAGCCAAAAATAAATAAATAAGTTTTTTTGTTGGTTTGTTGAATCTTATTGCATTATATTGTCTTATTAAATTAAAAAAAAGTATTTTACCCCATATTAAAGTTACAACAATTATGTGTTTTGCACTGTGTAGACAAATAAATAAATGAAAAAAAAACGTTGCCTGCGTACCATAAAGCTAAGCCAGTACAAAAACAAAGCAAAAAAAAAAAAAAGTTTTAAAGAATGTGGTTAAATGTGGTTAAATAGGGAAAAATAATACAAATGTGATCTTTTTTTTGGTGAAATTCAAACATAAAGCACTGTCTAACATCCTAGCAACAGTCATACTGAAAATTTGGTTTAATTGTCAGTAATCGTTGGGTCTTTTGTGTCTATGTGGTGGCCAAGAAGAGTATCTAGTGCTGCCTAAAACCAAATTCATCTAGTTTTATAGCATTACCTGCGAAACCACTGATGTGACCAATACCAGAGCTGGCACCTGAAAATGCTGAAACTGAAGACTAAAAATGCTCAAGCTGATAGATGAAAAGCCTGAATATGAAACCTTGTCAAAATATTAGCTAAAAGACCAAATTAGCCCAAAAAAAATTGGAAATATGTCAATTTTTCCAAACAGGTAGCATAATGCTCAAATGTGATCTAAACTCAAAATTAACCAAAAAAACTTTTAAAAGCCTAATTTTGAAAGAAAGGGGGAGAAAATAGCTAGCCTAATGCTAAAATATTAGCCACACTCCAAATTAGCCTAAAAACTGGATAAGTGTCTAAATTAGCAAAAAAAAAATAATAATAATAATAAAAAAAATAAATTAATTAATTAAAAACAGATATATTACTAAATTAAAAGGTAAATTCCAAATTACCCTAAAAAAACCCAGTAGTTGCTAAACATTTTCAAGTTTGATTGGTGTCTCTAGATGAAAATATTTGCAGAACTTTAAAAACTTTTAAAGTGTACAAAAGTTTTTGAAATATTTCTCAATCATTTCTTATGGATTCATTTCCTATTGAGCAAAGTATGCTCAATATTTCAAAAACTATAAAGTTTATAAATACCAAAAGTACAAGCATTAATGTACTGAATGTGCTGATCCTTTTGATACCAAGATTGCTGAAATCGCTGAAAGTGTGATTGAGATTTTACGTGTTGAAAAATGTACGGGAAGGAGATCAGGAGGATCACTATAGCATTCACACAATTAAATCAAATGCATTTCTTCATTTCTGACACATTTAAGACAAAAAAAATATATTAGAAGCGTTTTCAAAGCATTGTGAGTTGGATGGAGGAGGAAGATCTTGGGGAGCAAGAAGGAATGGAGATGTGGAGGAAAGTGAAGAGATAAGGAGAGGCGGGGTCAAGGATGACTTTGAAGACATAAATGAGGGCCTTGAAATCAATCCCGTATTTAAATGGGAGCCTTTGGAATTCCTGAGGGATGGTGGAGATGTGGGTAGAAGGAATATTAGTGATAATGTGGGCAGCTAAGTTTTAAACAAGCTAAAGCTTATTAAGGACTTTCTGAGGGAGACCAAAGAGTGGATCATTGTAATAATCAATGTGGGAGTGACAAGGGCTTGCAGATAAAATACAGGCAGGGAGGGGTAGAAAGTGATGTCTTGTTGATGTAAATATGCTGACTGGGTTAGGTTCCTGATATAAGTGGAATGACTTGTCAAGGATGACAACGATGTACTGTAGATATAAATTTTAAAGAAGAAACTGTGAATTTAGGATAAAATAGACTTATTGACAAAAATCTGACCCCCCGTTTAGGTTACGGATATTGGAGGTCAACCAGAAGAAAAAAAAAAAAATAGAAGAAGGAAAAGGTTGTAAAATTAGGTCTACCTAAGTAGAACTGGGTGTCATCAGCATAGCAATCAACATATATTTTTATTTACGGAAGATATTCCCAAGGAGGAGAAGGTACAGTAAGCTGAAATCTGTATGAGACTTACTTTTATCAAACTAATATATTTAAATATTTATTGAGAGATACATTTCAGTTCCTAAAACCTCACAACATGTAGTTTGCAATCCTGTAAAATCCAGTTGTTCTAGAAATAAGATAATTTAAAAAATAAGCAGCTGCCACTATCGTATGTCTTGAAAAATGATTTCTCTACGAGTTTTGAAACAGCAATCCATCCATATATCGTCAGAACCCACCAAACCCCCTTCGGGGGGATGGGGTGATGGTGGACAGAACAGGTGAACAGGTCACCAGTCTGTTGTAGGGCATACACACTTAGGGGCAATTTGGAAACACCATTTAACCCCATGAAGCATGCTTTTGGACTGTGGAAGGAAGCTAAATAAAATATATATAATTAAGAGTAGCCTCTTCTATTTTAAATGCTTAAGACCACACAAAATTCTTTCTCCCCTACTAAACTAGCTGGAGATCGTAGAAAGTCCCAAAAAATCAAGATTACAAGAAGTAAATGAAACAAGCCAAACGCAAATCCTCTGACATAAGGCAAAGACAAGTGTGGCAGGTTCCACAGACAAAATTGGACAATTATGTGATTCATGTGAGGCCACGGATCTATAAAATCTTGGTTTTATTGACAAGGTGGACAAAGAAAGTGAGAGGCATGAGTCCAGAAAATGACGGCTCATTTTCTCTTCAAATCGCCTTCTTTTCAGCTGTTCTGTCATTTTGTCTTTTTTTTCCCTCAAGTCTTTTTTGAAAAGAGACAAAATAGTTATTGATTCAGAGAAAATGACAAAATTACAATTCTAAAAGTGAAATTACAAACTGAGTGGTCTCTGATCTGCTTAGAGAAACACACAAAAATCACTTAAATATTGAGATTTGTTCAAATGACGAAGGAGTCAAACTCCTTACAAAGGTGTTTAGTCTAGTCAGAACTTTTTGAATGTGCTCTTTATCATCAAATTGCCTAAAATGTTTTGTGTCAGTTGGGCATTTAACACACAAATATTTTAGTTGAAGATGTTGAACTGAAGGAATAATACAATTTAGATAAATTTTTGGAGTAACAGCTCATATTGGGCAGGGAATAGTCGTTTTTTTTAATTGTGTGATCACAACTAAAGACATGTTTTTAGGGTTTTATCAGTGAGGAAAAAGAAATTAAATATGTTCATACCTCCTTTATTAAGATACGCTCTAAAGATTTTTATATTTGAAGAACTTATTGTACACACAAGTAGACTTAGTTCATTTAAGATACTAATGAGTATTGGTTTCTGTGTAACAGAGCCACAAGTCAAGACAGCTAATTTGTATGATACTTTCATACACAAATGAATACTTTACAAAGAAAAATAAAAAGTTGGCAACACTAAAAAGAAAAACTTTCCATTAAAAAATAAAATATTATGACAAGAAACAGTGAGAGTTCAGCATCTCTAAATTGTTGTCATCCAAGACGCACATTTCCAAGAGCAATGCAAAGTCCAACCGCAGAGGTTTAAATTCCATGTTCTGAAATGTGTGCAAACAGTTTGTGAAAGATCCACTCCTGTCCAACATGACAGTGCACAAAGAAGGTCCATAAAAACATGGATGAAAGAGTTGGGTTTAAAAATATAAAAGGCTAGTCTGGTAATCCACTTGACAAAGCAAATTTGCCTTGAATGAGAGCAAATCACATGAAACTCTGTATTAACACACGGTTATTGACAAACCGTAACTCTTTGATGGTTTATGAGATTTTTATGTAACACGCATTACAACTGTAAAGTGCTACGTTAAGTGTTGCACAGAGGGGCTTTTATCTGTGACAAAATCAGCTGATTTATTGATTGTCTAAACAGTTTAATATTATAAATTGTTGCATATCAGCGCAAATCTGCTTTTCTCCACTTCAAAATCCACGGGAATTACGTCAATTGCACGAACATTTAAGAGCTGAAATGAAGCAAGATTTGGATTTTAATGTAGTCTTATTTTGTAAAAGCTCTCCAGCAATCAAACATACAATCTGTAAAATGAAGAATATTTGTCTACATAATTTATAACTACAGTATATTTCGGAGTGTAGGTTTTTTTTTTTTTTTACCAAGTCTGGTCCGGGGTGTGATTAATACTCATGTTTTTTTTTAAATTATTTTTATTTATTAGGGATCCCCATTAGTTGCAACCGAACAGGTGCAACTATTCTTCCTGGGGTCCAGACTTGTGCGACTCATACTTAAAAAAAAAAAAAAAGGCTCAAATATTCTTTTTTTGACTAAAACCCAATCTGAATTCTTCCCTTCTCCCTGTACCCCTCCATTTGAAGGGTCATTTGCAGTCCAGTTTTTGAAGAGCCCATCCTCCAAGCAGAGGTATACAGAGCCCTCTGTCGTGTGGGTAAACCACGTTGCGAAATTGTTGCATTTCCATTAATTTAAAATCGCAACAATTTGTGCAATTTCATAGTCAGTGACAATGCAGCAAATGACCCATGAGATATACAGTCCATGCTTCCATGTAACGATGAGGCTAAAACCTTGACAGCAGTTTTTCTAACATGTGACAGGAGCTTTTAGTTTATGAATTCATCGATTATGACAAGCGTATAAAAAGAGGTTGTGGACGCATATATGATGTGAATCATGTTTGGTGTAAACACAGCTTAAGGCCGGGCTTGGCGGATTGGTTCAGAAGCGTACTTTTCACCAAAAAGTGAGATTTGTACTGCAATAAGGATTGTTGGGTCAATTTTTTTTGGCTGCTGTGATTTATACTCCAGAGCGACTTATAATCCAAAGAATATGGTTATATGAAATTGATGCAATCAATAAAATGTCACTGCAGCTTTTCAACTTTTAAAAATGGCACCTGGTCTGTCTCTGATCCAGCTCTCTTTCTGCTTTTAAAAGGCACAACCGAGGCGGAACTGAATATTACCTCGTGACAGAATGGGTCATTTCCCACAGAACAGCGAGGAACAAAGCGGCTCTATAAAAAAAGATGTCACAACTATCAACTACAGTTGTTTTCATGTTATATATAAAATAATTCATTGTTTTCTTATGAAGGACCTAAAACGAAACAGGAAGGCTTCTCAAACATCCATAAAAATGAGAGGAATTTTGAGCAGCATGGAAATCATCCCAGAGCATTTGCCAAGAAGTGTTTACATGAGTTTAAAAAATGTAAAACTGCAATATGAGAAACATTATCACAACGTTAAATTACTTTTCCCTCCAGGCTGGATCAACTCTATATGTAAATCCTTTCAAACCCATTCTGAACTTAACCTGCTGACAGACCGAGCCTCCAGAGTACGGCTCTCACATCTATTAAAATGCTAATCAATTCATTACTGAGAACATCATTACGCTCTCACTGCAGTTCACCACAAATCATGTCACTCTGTGCAAACATCCGGGATAAGGAGACAGAAAATGAATGATGGAGGAAGAGATAAAAACATGGGGCGGGGGGCATTAGTTCTTGAATTAGTTCTGAATGGATCCCCGTTCTCAATTTCCTAATGAAAGTTTTCCCAATCTGCGTTCCTCGTCTGTCTTTGCTCTTTTATTTTTTTCTTTCTCACAACATCCACCCTGTTGCTGAGTCGATAGCAGCATGTAATGAGGAAGCAAGGAGCTGCACGTGAGCGGACACCGACACACAGCCAGGCCCCGAGCCTCCGAGGCGTGCAGCACTCACGCTGCCGATAACACTAACTCAGATGTCAGGGAGAAATTAGCTCTCTGTTAATTCAGTCCCATTGTTTAACTTCACGGTAATTTCTTGAGTGTGTGTGAGTGTGGTGGGGGTTGTGTTGGCAGAGTGAAACATCAAAACCTTCAGAAGGCTGCAGGAATATAGGAACAAACGGTGCATTACGGCCCTGGCATAATTATTATGCTAATCAAGCTGCCTCAGGGGCTCAGAGAAGTGATGTAACACACAGAAATAAATATATAAATGCACTTTAACACTCTTTCAGCCAATTTTGTACGTATTAGTGTGTAATTTAGTCGCTTTATTTGATTATTGTTGCCTCTTAAATGGGCAGAAAAGCTGTGAGGTGAGACGGTGCTGAAAAGAGGAGAAACTGATTAAAAATGTTTAGGTCTAGATTTGATGAATTTCTTCGGCTTATTTATGTTGTGCCAATTTATATGAATCGACTTGTGCACCTGGTCAGGTAAAAAGCAATACACTCATTTATTATATCACAGAAACTCATTAATATTATGGATTTTTAACCAACCAAGTCAACTAAAAATTGATTCAGTGTCCTTCAGCTAAGCACATAACATTTAATTAAAAGTTCTTAAAAATATTTATATATATCTATTAATATCATTTTGGTCTCTGATCCAATTGGTCTTTACATTTGCCCTCATTCACCTTTCAGAATGTGGTAGAGGGTCGACATCCCAGCCTGCAACGTGTTTTTAAACCCTGTTTTTGTTAGCATCTTCATGGTGCAGATGAAGAAACTGAGCAGTACAGTAGAGACCATTTCATTCTAAAAACAACATCCCAAACAAAGATTAATATGTGGCAAAGAAAACTATCACCAGCAGATTTGTTGCTGGTAAAACATTAGAAAGAAAACTGTAAAAGACAGAAATGTAGCAGCAAGTCTGCAGATGCTACAGAATGTCAAACATAAGAAAGAAACAAGTACCAGAGAAGAACGAAGTCTTAGATTGGAATTTTGATGAGAAAAATTTTGAGCTACAGTATTTTCTGCATTGTAAAGCACACCCGAAAAGACTTGGTTTTGTTTATTTATGTATTTATTAAAAAAAAAATAACATGGAGGGTTTTTTATATATATATATATATATATATATATATATATATATATATATATATATATATATATATATATATTAGATCTAGTTAACGATTTTCAGAGGTACACAGGACTCGGTCAACATGCTTGTTTGAAAGCTGTTGTGACTATGCTAATGTGGCTAACGTGTAGCAGTGTCACAATGTGATTTTCCTATTTTAATTTATTTCTTTATCATTACTAACAAAATTGGGAGTTAGCACAGTCACATCTGTTTTAGCTGTACTAGTCTTTTTATTATTTTACCTGTTTAAGGTTGTAAGTTACAAGTATTGTGAACATGCTACCATGACTGACTTGTAGCAAAGTCGGAGTGTGTTTTTTTTTTTTGTGTGTTATCAAAAAGGTTGGGAGTTAGCATACTCCCTGTAATGTTTGTTGTAACAAGTATTGTGAATATGCTAACGTGGCAAACATGTCAATAATGAGCTTTTTTACGTATCGGGTTAGGAGTTAGCTAAGTCACAGTAATGTCATTAGCAGTATCAGTCTTTTTTTGTGTTTTGTAAACAAGGCTTTTACAAGTGTTTTGAAAATGCTAACGTCGCTAATGTGTACCGTGTTACAAACAAGTTCTAGAATTACAGTGAACCCAGTTAATAAAGTTTGACTGACAAACTTATCTGACTGTTTTGTTTCGCTTAATACATCTTATAGTATGGAACACCCCATTTGTGACAAAAGTTAAAAAATAGACCATTCATTGATTCAGCCTTATTATGTGGAAAAGATGATAATCAAGAAGTTCAACCTGTGATTCTACCAGCTGATTGGAGATTTCTGAGCACCTCTGAGTTCCAGCACCATGAGGTGATCCACACCACTGAGCTGCTACACCAACAACCTTTTAATTTCATCTTTTGGTCATTTATTGGCTATAATTGTGAAACAATTAGGCCATCTGTCTTTATTGAAATATTCAGAACAAAGTGGATTATTATGATCAGGACTATGTGGAATGACTTAGACTATATTGCTAACTAAATTGAACCTTTTTTATTTAAAACGCCTTGAGAAAAACTCTGCTGTTAATTGGCGCGTCATAAATAAAAGAAATAAGATGATGTGGTCAGTTCTTCTGCTTCTGGATGAATCTCTGGCTGTGGCTTTTGAATGAGCTACAGCTTACAACCTTTTTAGGAGAGCAGACAAAAGACTATTACAGCGTTTCAGTCTGTGAGAGATAAAAGTGTGGATTCTCTACTTTAGACCTTGATCAAGCATGAGACCTCTGAGCCTCACTTTGTGATTAAAATGTTACAAGTTAGATTTAGTTTGGGTTGGATCTGTGAGCCCTGAAGCTCAGGCCTCTGATTTTTTATTTTATTTGTTACCAGTCTTTCAACAGTCCGCGGTTAAAAGGGGTGGGAGGTTTGAGGTTGACTTTTAAAAAAAATATTTTTTATATGTTTAATTTTGGTCTACGGCATCAAAAAGTGTATAAAAAGTGATTTATAGCTAAAAATCGATTTGATTTCAAACTTGATTTTTGTCCTTTTCCCTATGAAGCCAAACTGAAGTAAGTTTCCTTCTTGTTTCCCAAATTAAAAAGTTATTTGTCAAATAAAGAAGATTTGACTTTCAGCCATTTATTGTTCATAAGAACAATCCGTAAAACAACATAAACTAATGACTTATCTCTTTTTTAACCTGACCAGAAATTCCCAGACAAACAGACAGTCCTCTCCCATGATGAGTTCCGGTGTGGTCTCCAGCTGACCCCCTTAACCCTGAACTGAACGGTGCAGGTATAAAAAATGAGTGAGAGAGGTTTGGATGCAGTGCCTCAGATGATTAGCGTCCTCCTTATTGGTCATCTCAGGATGCCCGCTGACATCAAGATGGGGGACCAAATTCAAAAGTGCCAGTCAAAAAAATTGGATCCAAGCAAAAGGTGAAATTGAGCGGAGCTCTGCGGCCCTCGAGGTGTCAGAGACAACAGCCTCTTTGAATTCGGTTATTGCGGTGTCACATTTCAGTGTCTGGATGTGCACGTGCTGCTGCCAATCATTCTCCCGGAGAACAGAGCGAGGGAAAGGTGCTTTTTTTGCCTCTGTGCGTTATGCAAATGAAACTGCTGTGGATTTCAGCAACGCTGCAGCCAATGCCGATCAACAAACACTGCTGGTGAGCAGAATGTCAATACAAAAGGACAAGATATAATAACGAGTTAGTCATGCACACTGTACTATACTCACATACTGATATAGATCCAGAATTTCAGTCTATATAGGTTTGTATTTATGTTAAAATCATGCCTGTAAATGAATGTACTCATGATGCATTAAGGTATTTGTTTTAATTGCTTATTTATTTGCAGTCTTTGCACCTGTTTAATTCTTTCTGCTTGTTAACATCATAGCTTTAGCATTGACTACTAACAGGACAGTCCTGCAGTCTGGAGTGCAATCAGTGTTCATTGCAATTCTGCCCTGTTCTCCAAACAAACCACTCCAACCCCAATGCCGAGCAGCAACAATTGGGTCCCATTTTCAGTCTTTAGGTACGACTCACCCATAGATTTGGATCCCCATGACCCTCGAGTCTCAGGGCAGACACTCTACCACCAATCTACTGAGCTGCAGATGATGATAATGTAGAGATGCAAGGTATAATAAAAAACAAAATTATATTTAACCCCACACAAAGACATGTTTACTACAAATGAAAAAAAAGCTACAAACAAAGAAAAGACCTTTTAAACTGAACTGATCAAACATGTATTTTAATTATTCTTATTTGAAATGATTTATAGTTGTTCCTTTTGAAACCAGCCCCAAGTGGTCTTTGGAGGAAATGCGACTTCAAAACGTCTGGGTTTGTGTGAGAATTTGAGAACGGAAAATGAGGACTTGATCAATGTACTTAATTTATTTTACTATTACCTACAGTTCTGATATTTCAATTTTGAAAGCCCATTAGGGTTTTAAACAGTATCTCCAAGAATACAAAATAATTCTCCATTATTGAAGGGGTGTGGATGGTTAGGTGACGATTGTCAAGGTTGACAATTCAAAGATTTAACCAGGATTTTTTTTTTTTTTGTGGACCCCACCTCTGACTCATCAACTCGCATCTCAGAGTGGGAATGATTCCTGGTGGATCGTCTGTGCTTCTATTCTTGGCCGTGGACCCCACCTCTGGCTCGTCTCGGCTGTGGACCTCTGCCCTACCTGTCCCCCAGTTCTATCTGGCTAACTATTCAAATGTGTAGTTGTAGAGTTAGATGAGCTAATTCCACTTTAACAGTCCTGGTAAATCGCCCGTCTGTCCTTGGAGAGGATCTCTCCTTCATGTGGGCATCCCTGAGGTTTCTTCTTTTTTCCTGCAATCAGATTGTATATGAGTTTTAGTCTGTTTAGTTTAGTTAAGCAATCAGCTTTTGTTTATATTTTATGACTGACCTTCTGCTTCTGTACAATAACCGGCATGAAGCCCAATGTGGTATTCTAATAAATATTGGCCTATATAAATAAAATTTAAATAAAATTGAATATTTTTTTAAAAATATAGTTTATCCTTTATACTGTGTATGGGTCAAAACTGACCCATTTTCACACTTCAAAACGGGTCAAAACTGACCCAAACACAATACAAGGGTCATATTTGTCCCAAATGGTTTTCTTTCAACTTTCTGGTCAACTTCAGGAGCAAACAAAGATACAAATCATAGTTGTTTTGGATAATTTTACAACAATCCCTGAAACTGTTCCATCCTCAAAGCTACGCTGACTAAAGTTCCAGTGGATTGAAGAAAAGACAATAGTAAATGAAGACACAGCAACGCCTGGATAAAATTGTAACAACCTGAAAACACTCACTGTCCTTTTATTTAAATGTACATTGTTTACATCAGATTTGTTTAATAAACTGTCTTTTTTTCATCTTTAGAGGAAATAGATCAAATCAAACTTTATTTATAAAAAGCGCTTCTCATATTTTGGGCAACTTGAAGACAGACAGTAAAAACCCAACCCACCCTTCACCCTTAAAAGATTTTGATGATATTCATAAATAAATATGTTTTTCATTCTATTTTTATTGTGATCATTTTTACACACAAACACACACTTTATATATATATATATATATATATATATATAAAACAAATTCTTTTTTTTTGTTTGTTTTATTTCTAACATAACTTAGTAAAATAACCAAAATGAATCTATTTTATATTTCAGACAAGCAGTGCACCACTGGAAGACTAAAACAGTTTGTATCTAATTTGAATGTGACATTTTAACAATATTTAGAGACATAAAAACTTGAAGTAAATATCCAGATTAGACCTCAAATTCTACCAAATCAGAATTTACATTAATGCTGAATCTAGACTACAGCTGAAATATGGGCTAAAATCACTGCCAACAACACATGTTATCAGTTCCACATTTATCAGTATACAAACTTAACACAGTAGCATGAAAGTCAGAGATTTTACAAACATTTCAACAAAGAAGTACTTAAAAAACTGACCTAAATAGAAACGCAGTGTAAGAAACTTCAAGACTACATCTGTAGAAATAAGTCTGTTTTTGATGTTTATGGTTTCTTTGGACGCCAACAGTGAAGCAAATGATGAAACATATGGAACTGAGATATATGCACAGAAGGACTACTCTAAATTACACCGCATGTCGCAAACAGCTTTCTGGAAATACGAAGCAAGCCTATTAGCTTGTTAGTCTTCAATGATTTCCTTCAGAACATTTTGAGAAAAAAAAAACCCTAAATGAATTTCATTTTCATCTGAAAGCAGGGGCCAGACAGATAAAACAGTAGATGTAAAATTATTTTTTGTAACAAACAATTCACATTACATATTCTGGACAGAAGTCAAACCTGATCCCTGACCATGCATTTCAAATATGACAACCAGCGACACAAACAGGTCCTCTCTGAGGACCTCATCTTTGTTCCTGATGACGGTTTGGCACATAATGACAAAGTGTCCATGCTTCATGTTAGCTAAACTGTCCCCACTGAAAGAGGAGCTCATGAAATATGCAGTGTGGCATAGCCAGCGTACTAGATGGCAGAACAAATAGCTGTTTTGCTTTTTGTAATAAAACTTCAGTTTACAAAATAAAACTTTATAGTGAGTCACTGAAATAATACAAAAAAAAAAAAAAATGAAAACAAAAAATCAACAAAAAATCCTAACTGAGATCAAACAAACCAAACTAAATCCCCACAGAAGATGGAATTAGAGAGGAAGAAAATCATACTCTGACCAAGTTGAGTTTTAAACTATGACTACCATTTCAATATCATTTTATTTCTCCTCCAAGCTTAATGAATCTGGTTGCCGGATAAACATGTAAAAAATACATAAATTATGTAAGCAACTGCACAGGCCCCCGGTAAATTATACACAATTTAACGTCTTAAGTTATATAGACAAACAAACAAACTCTTCTTTTTTTTTTTGATAAAACCAACAGATACATTTTGTAAATTTGCTGGGCCATATTTTAAAATTAACAGTCTATTTTATATGATATACAGAAATTGAAGGTTGATTTTAATATTTGAGGTAAAAAAAAAAAACTTGTTTCACATAAAATAGTGACTTAATTACAGCAACCAGATGTTACAGTCTTGGATGAATTGTTGTATTTACAAGATTGTTATGCTAGTTTATACAATATTCTGTAAGGGGATTTACATTTTTATATAATGTATTTTATTATTTTCATTTAACTATTTTTTACTATATTATTTTTTCCTTTCTAATTATATTTTTAATCGTGATTTTTATTTATATTTTTTATTTTTTTTGCACTGGGAGACTTTTCATTTCTTCACATAAAACAGAAATACCTAGAACAGCAAATTTTATATTTAAAGACCAGAAACTAAATAAATAAAAAGTCGTCTGGGAAAACACAACAAAACAAAAACAACATATGTCAACATGAAATCTAGGTTCACATGAAATATTACATAGCTTAGTATTCCCCCTCATTTGTGGAGGTTTGGAACATCTATGAATCCACCACGTGGCCAATGAATGTCTGTTACAGATCCACACTCCATTAATTAAAGAACATTGGACTATTGCTTGACATAAAGAGTTTTTTTTTATTTTTATTTTTTTATCCAGAACAATAGACCGTGAACTTACACGAGCTGTCACTCTGTCTCTGTGCCTTAAAAAAGCATGTTCTTCCTCCCTCATCAGTTAAGTTCCAGAGGGCATCTCTATTCAGAGTTTGCCATTTTCATTAATAATTAACACCTTCTCTGGATGATTATTATCTTCCGCGACTATCAGGATATTTTTGAGCCGCTTCTGAGTCAGATGATACCATTTCTCCATGCAGGCTCACAGTGTGTGCACGCGCCTGTGTGTGTGTAGCGGATGGGTTGGCGTGCTCTTTAACTGCGTTCCCCTCCTGGGAAATTCCCGGTGCACCTTTGGAAGCAAAAGTTTTATACAAGTATCTCGAGTTGTCTGAGTTTTTGTGATGAACTGGAAGGATCACGTGACTGAAAAAAAATCATCGAATATGTGAAACCGCAAATAAAATTGCGAGAATAAGCGGGGGAGCACTGTAGTCATTACGAAATGCTGATTAAACTATTAAATGCTCACACTGTAAACTTCTAAATGAGAATCAGGTGAAAAGAAAAATACATAGTTCTTATTGAGAAGCACAAAGACTGTGGATTTAATCAGAGAAACAACTGCATTTATTTTGTTTACAGTCAACATTTTAATAATGAGTGGAGAGTGTTCCTGAAGGGTCAGTTTTGGCTGAACGGACACTGGCCAATCACAATCAAGAAGTCATAAACACTGTTTTTACAAATACCTGGGGGCCACATATTATTGATTTAAAGATAGGACCTGGTAGTAATTAGAATGTGGGGAGCATTTGGACCATTGGCCAGGCTTTCGAGATGCGATTGTCAGGGCTGCAAATTTAATTTACACTTTTTAAAATAAACTTCCCAACTGAAGACAAGGGGACCAAAATGGACATAAAAAGACCACAGCGTCTTTGGAACTTAGTCTGCGAAGCGTCAGGGCTTCAGCTAGAAGTCGGGTAACTTGGATGAAAATAATGATTCAACAATCTTCAAGAAAAAAAAAGTTAACTGAAGGTGCTCATGAAGACATTTGTGTCAGCTTGTGTGACTGCGTGTGCAGGAGAGACATAAAGGCGGCAGTAAAGTTGCAGAGCGTGAAGGTTGTTTCTGTGCTAACCACAATGTTTATGAGCAGACACTTTTTATGTCTGTGTGTCCTACTCTCACACATGGAGACACAAACACACACTCACAGGCTATTGCATCATTTTCCATTAAAAGGGTTACCATCACAAATGTGCCATGTGGCAGCTTAAACTACCGTGCAGACTTTGACAAAATGACTTCCGACATCAAAGTAAAACTCTTAGTGGATTCCTAATGATACCCCTTCCTCCCCTATTTCTCACCCCCACACACAGATTTCTTTCTTTGTATGATATTATTTATTAGGGGAAGACTGGCTCTACATGTTTCTCTCAGAGCCAGGATTGCTTACATGAAAATCTTGCCAACAACAACCATCTTATCTATTGGCTTAGATGACAGAAGTTCGAAGAAACACGAAACTTTGGCAATGATAATAATGTTCTCCTTGTGCATTTGTGGGTTTTTTTCCTCTTACAGCCCAAAAATATGCTTCACAGACTGATTGAAGGCTCTAAAATGTCATGAGGGGAAAATATGGTGAGATTATTTGGCCCGGGCACAGACCGACACACTGTTTAGGCTGTGTCGCCCCTTCACCTAACAGTCGTCGGGATTGACTCCAGCAACCCCATGAGCCCAAACAAAATTCAAAGAATGCACAGTCACAACAGCCTGGCACCTCCTCCTCATGCTGGTCCCACACTGTTGGGGGATCATCCTAATTTTCAGCCAGCGTTTGTCGCAGTCACTCTGGAACAAGAGATTAGGACCAGCCCATTCTATCCTTTCCTCTCACAATTTCCACAGGTAGTCTCTGATATTCATCCCTTTGCGGAGGGGGATTGTTGTCATGTTAGAGGAAAGCATTTAACCTCACATTGTCAAAATGTTGAATTTCCAAAGGTTGCACAATCTCATCTCAGTGTCTCTTTGCACTCTGATTGCCTTGTTTTTACAATGAGAGACAGTCTACCACACGCCACCACACTTCCTCCACTAGAATATAATGCTCCTCTGTCAGTGCAGCAGTCAGTTTAGCATTCCCTATACTATCAAACTGCTTTGATCAGAATATGGACTTTGGATTGTAGACAGTCTCAAACATTTTGGTGAAAGGCTCACAGTGGTAGTTTGGCAAATGAGAGTACTAAAAGGTTTGCAAAAACAGCTTGTTGCAATTGTTGTCTACTTGGACTCCACATGAAAATTACTTGAAAAAAGGACAAAACCAGAAAAAAGGAAGTATGAAATGAGGTAGTATGTAGCACTCTTGCCTCAGAATGAGAAGGCCGTGGTTCAAATCCCAGCTGGGACCTTCCTTTGTGGAATTTGCACGTTCTCCCCAAGCATGCTCAGGTTTTCTCCAGGAACTCCAGCTTCCTTTCACAGTCCAAAACATGCTTCAATGGTCAATTAATGACTCAAGAGCCTCGTTCAGTTAATTCTGGCAAGCGTCTCCACCCTCTTTAGATTCGCTTCTACTAAGCGTTTCGTTTTCATGACGCATGTGTGGTGTAGACCGCCAGCGTGTCATTGCGTCAATGTAGAGCAATGACTAGAAAAGCAACAACATCTGAGGTCATCCAGCAGCTCGTCTTTTTCTTGCTGTTCTTTTTGTACATCATGCATAACAGGAATTAATGATATGTGAAAGAAGAATACCGGCATAAAGAGGAAAACAGAATAGCTAGCTTAGCGCTAAATTGGTGCTCTCTAATGTCCTCATCACTTTCTGCCAATCAAACGATAGCTACAGCAGCTCCGCCCCAACCGTCCTGTTCCATTTTTTATGGTCCTACAACGGATAGAGGCCCTCAAGAGGTACGGTTTGGTACTGTTAAATGGGTTCATTTTACAATGGAAACACTCACAAATACTGGACCGTACCATTCTGTACCAGACCGTTCAGTGGAAATGAGGCTTAAACTGCCCCAAGACATATAAGTGTGGCCCTGCATCAAACCGGCAACATGTTGAGGGTGTGCTACACCTTCATCCAACAGTAGCTAGGATAAGCTCCAGCAACACTGTGCCTCTGAAAGGGATTCAGTGGGATCTGAGGATGGATAATTAATGAAGTTCCCAAAGCATCAAACTTAAAACAATGTGAAGTTTACCAAGATTTCATGATTATTTTTGACCTTTACTAACATTTTGCTTTTAACAACTGGGATTTGCAACATACTAAATTATGAAGATAAGAATGATAAAATAAATTACTTTAAAGGTGTACTTTAGTATAAAGTAGGCATTGTTTTAATAAAGAGGCCCCTCCTACAACCACCTCATCCTCACAGGATCATTAAAACACTGCTATATTTAATTTGTTTGCTCAACTTGTAAGTCTCAACATTTGAGGACAAATCTTAGAGAAAACATAGTAATGCTGATGATCTCTTAGGAGGAATCCCTTTAGAAATCAGGGCTCATCTAGAAGACTGCAGGATAAAGTTCACGCCTGTAAAATAATTGACAATTACGAACGAAGTAATGTTTCCCTGTGTGAAACTAACATTTGATAATTTTGTTCTGTTCATGCATATTTGAACAACTAAATAGGTTATGTGTGCTGTATGTTTTCCCCGAGAAGGGCTGTAGTAATGTGCATGCTCAATGGGCCTGAAAATGCAGAGCAAAGCCAGAGAAACCTTTTCTGCTCAAGTTCCCCGACAGGAACGCCGGAATAAATCGAGTCATTTCTGAGCACAGCTCCTTTACTGCTTTCAGGGTTCACTCGGCGCTGCAGCAATAATGTTTACTTCAAAAGATTTATTCTGCAGCAGAGTGAGGAATCTATTAACAACAATAATCAGGCATCTCACCAGTTTGAACACATCGTTTTTTTCTGTGCTGTCACGTTCAGCAGCTGTGGTCTGATTTCCAAAAACTTGTCTGTTTCCCTCCATTCAATTCACCCACCAGTTTCCCAGAGTTCCCTTTCCACCCCTTTTTCTTCCTTGCAGTTTCCTTTTTCTCCTGGTCAGCTCTCATAATGTAGCATATCGTAAAAAATTCTTATTTCATTATTTCAGTTACCATTTTCCTTTTTCCTCCCTTTGCCCTTGTCTTTGCATCTTCTGTCACGCCAGTTTTTGTTAGCGTCATCACCCGTTAAAACACTGAGGCAACCACATGTGTGCAGGCTTCAGTGCGTGAGCGTGTACACATGTGCAACGCAGCTTCCTTTGGTTATGACTGAAGAGTGCACACACTTCCAAGTCATCTCCACGCATCTGTGTGTGTCTGAATCCGTTGGGATGTTTTTGCATTTGCACGTGTGTGACTGTAATGGGCCTGCAGCTGTGTGCTCATGCATGGCTGCCAATGAAGGCAGCAGCACCCTGATATTCAGGACAGACACTTCATTGCATGCACACCCACACTCAAACCATCTTGACCATTATTCTTCTGCTGCATGATAATCAGTTTTTGTACCATTCCCCTGCCAGATGATATATCTGTTGCACTTTCGTTTTCCTTTTTTTATGTATAAGCCAGCAATGGAATGCAAATATACCACAAAATATTTGTTAGTAAAATTCCCTGTTTTAAGCTCCAGGTTTAGGTTGATTAAAACATGACTTTATAATGATTAAATATTATAGCATTAATATTAGGAATAGATGGAATTCATTGGGTCAGTCTTCACTCTAGTCTGATTAAACTGGAATGTGTTCACCATGTAACTTTTTAAGCAAAATATAATGATATAGTAATGTATTTGATTGGTTTATAGCAAGCCATAAAACAATGAGATAATACATTTAAAAATGCATAACCTATATACTCTCATTGTCCACTTTATCAGGTAAAGCTTGCTAGTACTGGGTTGGATCCCGTTTTGCCTTAAATCTTGGTGGCATAGATTTTACAAGGTACTGGAAACATTTCTCAGAAAGTTTGGCCCATAGTGACATGACAGCATCACACAGTGGCTGCAGACTTGTTAGCTGCAAAACATCCATGATGCCAATCTTCTGTTCCACCACATCCCAGAGGTGCTCTATTGGGTTGAGATCTGGTGACTGTGTAGGCCATTTTAGTCCAGTGAAGGCATTGTCATGTTCAAGAAACCAGTCCGAGATGATTCCAACTTAATGATATGGCTGGTTACCTGATATGTTGTTTTCAGTAAACCCTAGAGATGGTTGTGGGTGAAAATCCCAGTAGATCTG
>NC_050516.1:15576603-15584783 GCF_002922805.2 Oryzias melastigma | reverse complement strand
CTTTCTTCTCCATTCTGATGCCAAGTTTGAACTGCACTGAGAAGGCTGTCAGTTTGTGCCTTGAGCTTGACATATTCATGCATGTTTCATCCTGGATAGTGGCTTCTACGCTCACTAGTCCTCGGCCTCCTCTCTTGCGGCTAGTATACAGTTTCAGGGTGCTGGATTTGGGATGGAACCCTCCATGTATGGTGAGGAGCTTTCATGTCTTAACATCCGTGGTCTGTATCTCTTCCTTTGGCCATCTTATTATTCCTGCAGGGTATCTGATGACTGGCAGTGCCTAACTGTTTATTACCCGGGTCTTGTTCTTGCCATTGAGCTGGCTTCTCAGGACTTGCCCTACTCGTTGGAGGTATTTGGCTGTTGCAGCTTTCCTTGTTGTCATTTGTTTTCATCTGTGGAATTCCAAGGTACTTGTAACTGTCCTCAATGTCAGCTATTGTTTCTTCTGGGAGTGAGACCCCTTCTGTGTGGACTACCTTGCTTCTCTTTGTCACCATTCGACTGTATTTCTCAAGCCCGAATGACAACCCAATGTCAGTACTGTAGATCCTGGTGCGGTGGATCAGGGAGTCAATGTTGTGCTCACTCCTGTTGATAGCTTAATGTCATCCATGTAGAGGTGACTGGTGGTGGGGCCATTTCTGAGTTGGAATCCATAGCCAGTCTAATTGAATATTTGGCTGAGGGGGTTCAGACCGATGCTGAACAGCAGTGGGGAAGAGTGTCACCTTTCTGATTGACACTTGTGCAAGTGGCTTCCCATTGGTTTCGGGGGGCGGGGGGGTTCCACAACTTAATCGAGTTTCCTAAGGTTCTTAGAGTCCTGTTGATGTTGTACAGCTCCAAGCATTCAGTGATCAAGGTGTGTGACATTGAGTCATAGGCTTTCTTGTAATCAATCCAGGCTGTGCACAAGTTGGTGTGTCGTGACCTAACCTGACCACGTCTCTTTAGATTCCAACCATTTCTTTCATGGTGAGCATTGTTTTCTCCCATGGTTGCTCTCCGCATTCTCTGCATGTAACCTCTCTGAGTAGGATTACTTGAGTAGTAGCATTCCACCAGATCCTTATTCTCACATCTAGTCCATTTCCTTCTTGTTCCAGTAGCCCACTTTCCATCAAGGTGCTCTGGTTCCCCAGCACCTGATGCAGACCTTGTTTAGCCGGGCGACATCTGAGCCGGCATGACATCAGTATATGAGGTAGGTGGTAGCGTTCGGGGTCCTGTTCAAGGACTCCCATTGGGTTATGTTAATTAGCTCACCATTGTGTTGTAAATGTACACATCAATTGCTCATTGCACCCGTTGGGTATCAACTGGGAATTGAACCCTGGTTTCCTGAGTGCCGACCAATATATATATATATATATATATATATATATATATATATATATATATATATATATATATATATATATATATATATATATATATATGGGCTACTGACCAGCTCAGTTCCCTTTGGTAGAATGTGAGCCCTGAAAAGTCACAAATTCAAGTCCAGGCCGAGACATACTAAAAAGTGGGAACCAGTGTCTTCCTGCTTCCCACTCAGCATTAAGGGGTTGGATTGGGGGTTAAACCACTAAATGGTTCCTGAATGCAGCTGTGTCTGCTGCCCACCACTCCCCCAGGGGATGGGTCAAATGCAGGGAACAAATTTCACACACCCAGGTGTGTGACAACTAATAAAACTAACTTTATATAAAGTTTTCATAATCTGGTTCTCATTAGATCAAGTGCAGAGTGTTTATCAAGTAACAAAACTGACTCTTTAGTGATTATCCTCATAAAATCAAAACAGTAGCATATTAAGTTTAATCAGTCAAACCAAAAGAAAAAAAACAGAAGAAATATGTTGTTTTTTTTAATTACAGTGCAAATATGTACACAATTTTAATCTATACTATTGTAATTATGCATTTCTAAACTTGTGTCAGATATGCAGATTTGTGAATGTCCAACTTACCCCCAGTTGGGATACAAAAAGAAACTAATTTGAATACAGTTGTAGACATAAATAAGATCTAATAAAGGGGAAAACAGCATGATAATGTTTGGATTCCCATAGACAAGAAAGTCGTTAGATCAATGAGGATGGAAGGAGGCAGTGACCAAACCCCACTTTAATTATCTGATCAAGCTTCCAGTAGTTCCAGCCAAATGGCTCTGCTTTAAAAAGAAGGCAGCCTGCTGTGGCTGATAGCTTTAGCTGAGGCTGGTGATTATTCACTGCGGATAAAAGCTGTGGATAAAATGTTTATGATACACGAACTTGCAAATACAGAAGAAAAAGAATACTACAATAGCCAAGTTCAGGGGAAGGTGAGCACTCTGTTTAGCTAAAGGCCCCCTCCATGCTGCTACACACCTTTGAAGTGAGGAGTAGAATACACCTCCAGATGATTTTCTACCACAAACTTTAGTCCCTAGAATCACATGCTGCACTTTTATATTGCATTACAAAAACATTGTAAAAAAAAGAAAGTCTCCATTTATAATGTTGGCAAGTGATTACATCATCACTGACAGTACTACAAGAAGAGAGCACACTTGTTCCAAGTGATCCGTTTTGTTGGTCGTTGCCACCACAGTCGTTTTAACCAATGTTGCCATTTTTGTTTGGACCACTTTAAACTTGTTGACAGTTCTGATTTGGTTTTCCTCATTTGTTGATTTTGTTTTACTGCAGTAGGTCTGTGAAGTTCAGCCTTTATTAATAAAGTTTTTTTAGTGTCTGATTACTGAGAATGCCACAATTCTCAGTTTAAAACCTAACTGCATGTTACACTATTGAACCAGGTCATAGGGAAAGTACATCGTTTGATCCTGAATTCCAGTGAGATTACATTAAAAGTGTTAAATTTACAAAGGGTGTATTATTTATTGTTTTATTACATTACACCAGGCTAAGTATAAGATGACTGGAAGAGTTTTCTAATTTTACTTGCTTATTTGCATATTAAACAACAGATTATTTGGATTTCTTTTTGTTAGTTTGTTTTATGTATTTTGGTAAAACTAAAGCAAAACCGTGATCCAAAAATCAACGTTTGAACTAAATCACTGGCAATGTGAATTGATGCATCTCTTCTGATCACAACAATATTTATTTTACTCCAGTAGTTTTACCGTGCTAATTTTCTATTTGAAGTTTTTGTCCACGTCTTTGTTTTGATTTTAATCCTCCACCACATCAACCAGGCAAGTGTTTTTCTCTGACACTGAAGATTCATGCATTTATTACACCCACTTGTGTTATGATTCATTCCCTCATTCTGATTCAAGGGAGAAGGACTTAGTTTGCAAATTTTCCCGTAAAGCATTCAGATTAAAACAGACCCCCAGCTGATAACTATGTACAAATAATTACCTTCAGATAGTCTTTTTCAGGAGGCTTGTTCAATGCTGATCCACCTTTTCAGTAATGAAAAAGCACTTTCCTCTAAAACAAACAATCCATATTTTAGAAAAGATTTCTGTCTTTTCCCCACAGCACCAAAATGCAAAGTATCCAAGTCTAAAACACACACAGAAGAATCACAAAATCCCAGATTCTGCTTGAACACCAGAATTTAGTATCGATCAAATTAAAAAGCAACAAATTGCGTGTCTATTTGTATCTCTTTAAGCTGCTGTGTTATTAGTTTTTGTTAGCGATCTTCTCATAATAGAAAAGATTTTAAGTATCACAGCAATTTGGGAACAGCCATTACGGATGTTTTGATGGCAGGTTGTTGATAGATCTTCACAAATACAGATCTATTTAGATATAGATTTTGCTTTAGAAACAGCATTGAAGTCTTTGCCAAAAGGACAAACCTGATCTCATCTCTGGGGTCTGGCTACACCTTAAGCCGAGGTCACATGCACTTGTACGATGGGTGTTAAGCAGTAAGGGTGCTGAAGGATTTTGGGTTGCCTGGGCCAGTGGAGGGTTGCAGAGAAGAAAAAAAAGGAAAAACCCGTACTGCTTATGTCTCACCTACTTCTCAACTTCAACCTGTCGACTGCAGCATGCACATAGAAAAAGAAATGTGCATGAACCTTTTTGCTCGATGGGCTACAACCTTGATCTTTCAACACATTCTCACTCCCAACTCGTCACATATTGACGTTTGGTAAAGGACCCCACCACGTCACTTTTTGATGTTTCGGGTATCCCCAACTCGTTTTTTGACCTGCTGGCTCTTCCCATTAACTCAAAAACCCACAACCTCTGGGCCATAAAACCGGAGCCGGTCCAATACTGGGACCCTGACCCGGTTCATGTCTAACCTCGGTTCGGGCAGGACCACGACTGGTACCAGTTGAAGTGCGGTGCCACCTCTTGTATCACGTCCAGTACCAGGTTAGGGTACCAGTACTGGGTTTGGGTACAGGTACAGAAAGTGACACGGGGGGGGGTCCTTAACCAAGTGTCAGTATATAACGACATGGGGATGAGAATTTGTTGTTTTTTGTGTATCTCACCTGCATATCTATTCAGGTTTGTCGCCCACAGATAACCCAGCCAGTTGTGATAATGTATTAGTCGTTAAATGGGAGACTGCCTGGGACTACTAAGAGCTTTAAATTATTGCAAAGACATGGGGAATACTTTCCAGTGTATCCATGTGTCTGTCCTGAGTCTGGGTGAATGCAGGGGGTTGGGTCAATAAGGGAAACAAACAGCAAAAATTGAAGCCAATTCGTCTAGAAGTGGCTTGATTTGCTGTGCTGACTCCTGAAGGAAGAAGCAAGAAAGGAAAAACACGTAAATCACATTTGCACAGGGTGGTCCTTTTAATGGAGCTTAGGTTTATATTCCTTTATTCGTTTTCTATTGTATCTATTTATTAATCCTCATCTAAGATATGGCCTTATTTCCTTGTTTTCTCTTTAGTATGTTCTATTCTCCTCTTTTCTATGCCCATCTGGTTCTGCCCTCTTGTTACAGTCCATCTTCTTTCTGCTTCCTCGGTTTTTCAGAGCTTCATAACAAATGATTGGAGAGCAGAGCATCCAAACTAAGTTGTCATGAAGGTTGTGCGTGTTTATGTTTTGCTACATGGATAGTGAAGGGAAGACTCAGTCAGGAACTGGAACAGAGGCAACACATACAAACACACAGGCACCATTGAAAACACTCAAACATGAACAAGAAACACAGATAAATCTTCTATACTCTCCTTGTGAGACTCTTTTCTTCTTTTCTTTCACAAACATATAAAAGCACAAAGAATCATCCGCTGGAACTAGAACTGAAAGCCTCTCGGCCAATGCAGGTGTTTTATTCAGCCAGTATCCATATAAACAAGTGTTTTTGGGCTTCCACGTAGAAAACTCTTGCACTTAGGCATAGCTGTGCAAATTTTTATGATGTTTTTCAGGCTGTACATACAAACGTACCGCGTCTTTCATTTATCGGAACAGAACTGTGAAAGAAAAAGCCCGGAGAAAAATTAAAAAGATTTGGACCGCTTTCACATTTTGCTCCAAGCCTCTTCCATATGCGAGTACATGGGCTAGTATCGAGTAGCAAAAGTCCAATGTGAACACCATATACTAAAAACACATGCAAGAACCCGGGTTCAGCAAGTTCTTGAAAGCATATCACATGCTTGGTGTGAATTTAGCATTGGATTAGGTTTTATAGCAGATACTTTTATACAGAGGAGCTTATCAAAAATGACTCCTAATGTTTCTTGGTGCATTTCAGTTATCTAGACATTCTACATGGGAAAATGTAAGACTGACCACCTAATTGCTGATTAGACAGCAAGATGATTACATTTGTATTACTGGGTCAGCAATTTATCACTTTGATGACAATTAACTTCAGATCCCATCATGCAGTGCGTCAGCTGCCTTGCCGATCACCAGTGTTGCCAGAATCTGCAATTTCCTGCCCAATTGGATGGTTTTAATTCTAAATTTGCAGGCAAAAATTGCTTTGGACGGGTTTAAGATCGGTTCGGTGGTTCTTTATTGAAACACGTCTCAGCAGGGACCTACGGTTGGTTTGTTATTGCAGAGAGCACACATTTATTTTCACACTTTGTTTTCTTCTGCGACATGTTTCTATTTTTATAATATTGACAGAATTTATTTATATGGAGGGAAAAATTTGGGACATTTAGAATTTAAGTTTAATATATATATACATTTATCTTTGGCCCGCGACCTAAGATGTCTTTTAGCCTCCTTGAGTTTGACACCCCTGTTATGGATGAATCAGTTTTTCCATTCTCTAGGGCCATGAGAAATGGGTGATGGTAGAAAGGTTAAGAGATAATAGATAGAACTGAGTTTCCTTTACAGGTTAATTGGTGTTTTGCTTTTTTTGTATGGTAGGCAATGCTCAGTTTTCTGAGAAAATTCCATCACTCTGATCCAACTAGGAAGAGGTGCTGTGGCAGACACTGGACAAGCTTAAGATGTTATATGTCTATATCCTCCAAGGTAGATATAAGGTGTAGATATAAGCTATGTCCGAATTCCCCCCCTACTTTCTATATAGTGCATTCACTATTTTCTAGTGTTATCCGAATCTACTAATTTCAAAACTGAGTGCACTGGAAATTTCCCAGAAGTCTAGCATGCATCGATGATCACTAGATTAGCAAATTTAGACCACAATGCATTACGATCTAACAATTTCAAACAGAAAAAAAAAGTATTTAAATGTAATTTTTTAACAATAAACCATCCACATTTTTTCCATCAGAACACAGTTGAGTCATAAACATTGTGAAATGTTCGTATTGATTCAATTATGACTTTGTGAAATCGGTGGTCAGATCTGACATTTGGAAAAACAAAAGAAAAATAGTGAGCATCATGTCCGAATTGCCTTTAAAATCCAGGGCACTATATAGTATAATATACTATTTATTTTTTTTTAGTAGTTAGGGGTTAAGGGGGGATTTCAGACACAACCATAGAGTTCTGGCTATTCTTACGGATACGCCACTATATGCAAAACCCAGTGGCGGGCCCTCAGGGCCTGCAAGGCCTTCTCTGCTGGCCTAAAAATATCTGAATCACAGACTGATATTAATTATTATTTATTTCCGTGAATACGTATTCTATAATTCCAAATGCTCTGTCTTCGTCCTTTCATTGCTGTCTCCCTGGTTGCGCTGCTTCCAGACGTGTATTTTCCTATTTAAGCATTAACCAATCACATTGCAGCACCATTTGTTGCTAGGGTCAAAGAAATCTGCCCGGAGGCCTTCACAATCAGTTCTGCGGGCCCTGTAGCATAAAATAATTGTCGACCAAACTGTTGCTTCAACCAATCAGATCTGGAGGAGACCACGTGCTAGGCCAGCTAGAAGGCCCACGGAAACGTCAGGATTTTCACGAGCTTTGATTGGACAGCTCGCAGCTCGCTCTGGTTCTGCGTTATGTGACGGACACAGGTGCCGAGGAGCGGCGTGTCAGGTTTGAAGATGTTACCAGTGGAAAGCGTCTCATCGTCTGATTTTTGGTGGAAAATGAATGTCTGGGTAAAGTTGTGGCACAGTTTTGTCTGGCACGGGTAAAGGAGTTCCGTGACTCCATTGAGCGGGAGTGAAGCTGAAATCTACGAGGCTCCTGAACGCACCGCGGGCGCGTGCAGCGCAAAATCCTCGCGAAAATATTATTTTCCAGACACAGACCTTGATCGATCACAAAAACTGATGTTTGTCTCCCTCCTGGACCACAAGAGGCTTCAGGAATACCAGAACATTTCCCGCATGCAGCCTTTTCCAGCTTATCACAGCCACGGAACACTTTCCATCTGCGAAACGCACGGATTCTGCACGACAGAGTGATTGAAATCTTCTTGAGGATAGAAAGGATGGATTTTGTGTTTAAATAATCTGGATTTTTGGTGAGTAAAATTTTGCTATCTCCCTACATAATATTGAAATTTTATCAGGTTATTTTTTATGCTTTTGGTGTGTGTGTGGCAGCTGTACCTGCACTAGAAGTTTTATTGCCATAAAATAGTTAATGAGGGTTGGATTGATTCAGATGGAGCACTACTGAAGGCCTAGGTGTGAAATGCACGGCCCGCCACTGGCAAAACCCCCAAATATTATTGATAATGGCATGGATGGAAATTTAAATAAAAACCCTCCCTACTCCCTTCCATTAATACTTTCATCCCACGATCCCCCACACACAATGAATACTTCTTA
>NC_050516.1:15570577-15576571 GCF_002922805.2 Oryzias melastigma | reverse complement strand
AAGCCTTTTTTGATCATTTGCAGAAAATGCTGCAACTGCTGTTTCAAATGTACTTGAGGCCTAATGCTTCACTCTCACCCTGAACCACTGAAGATTGGCAAACATGTTTGCTTGTGCATAAACAGAAATGAGTTTATGGGTTAACTATTTTTTTTTTCCTGAATATTGGCTTTGTGCTGCAAATAAAGCCAGCAGCCAAGACAAAGACAAGAAAAAGAAGCAGGTAGAATCCTGCCTTCTCCCGGTACAGTCATAGTACAAAGTCATGTACAACAGCAAGTACAGATGCAAGATAACAGAGAGCTTCAAGCAAATCCCACCAAACGAAGAAGAATCCGTGCACTTCCCCCTTTATGCACATTATGATTCACACAGCATGACAAGGGGATAAGGGGATTTTAGAAAGTTCAATGCAGAGCTAGCCAAGTTCACCAGAAGAGGCCTTGAAGGCTGACACACTGACAGAAGCTCTAATCCTTTCAATAAAGGTGTAGGTGAAGCTGTGGTCAACTGTGAGGGTGGAATGAAAAAAATAACCTATTTATTTAAAAGGAAATTTCTCTGAGTAGCTTATTCTCTTTTGATATGTTTTTGTAAACTTCATTGATTATTGTTTTTTTTAAACTTCATCTACTATTTTGACATAAACATTTTAATGACGCTGCACAAAGGACCATAGGCTGAACTGAATCTGACTCGGCATTAGAATGAGAGAATTCTTTTGCTGCTTCACGTTTTCTGTCTGGTTACCTTGATAAACATACTATGTTTTAAACATGTTCTTGTATCATTTTTCCCCCATGTTGACATATATCAAGAAATGGAAGCACAAAATAGCATTTTTGAGTATTTTTTTATTTAAATCATGATGGATCAGGAGCAGATAAAAACCCACGGTTTGAAAAAGCTCATGTTTGTTATGCAGCAACTGCAGCTGCCATCTGGATGAAAACTGTACGGCTGCATAGCTCCAATATTATTTGCTATTTATTTAACTATGTTAATGTTAGAGTTGTTGGGGGCTGTAAGCTAGTGGGAGAGCGTGTAAACCAGGGGTGTCCAAAGTCTGTCCTCGAGGGCCAGTCAGTGTCCTACATGTTTTCCAACCAACCTGCCATTGAAGCTCCTTATTGGCCAAACACACCTGATCCAGCAGATAAAGCAGGATTTCTGTTAAACCAGCCTGACTTTGGACAACTGGGATACTGGGATATAATACAGCAGAAAAGACGTATTTTAAAAACCATACAGGATTTTTTCTAAAAACTGCACAATCATAATTAAAAGACCACTGGGAAGGATTTCAAAATGGAAAAAATAGTTTGGAGTACAATTTTAAGAGCTCAGTTTGATATTAAAAACACATTTGTAAAGTGAGCAAAAATTGTGGAATTGTTTTTTTTTCTAAAAAACTATTTGTACATCTAAACTTTTCTGGTAAATTGTGACGTAAAAGACATATTGCCACTTTGTATTCAACAGCATGAAAAATATTAGTTTCTGCTTGAGAGCCGAGGAACAAGACTGAAGCACAATGTGCTAGCGGAGGTTGGTGGTGTTTGTGAGTGTGTTAGCTTAAATGCATTACTCTTCTTCATAACCCGTGATTAGTTTAGCCTATAATTGAGTCAAAAGCTGCAAGTGGGTGTGCAGTTAGGTGAAACCTAATTAAGAAGAGGCCTAAAATCTGTGCAGGCAGTCAAGCCAACCCAGAAACTGCAGTCACGCACAATGGGAGCACTGAAAGACACGTTGAGGGCCAACAGCAAAAGTAAACATAGCCAATAAAAAAATCATTCAAATGAAACTCCAATGGCCTAAAAGAAAGAGGAAATAAGAAAATAACTGACATCTACTGTACATCGTGGGTGAGTTTACCCAGGATTTCCAGTGGTGCTGGTTACTCTGTCTAGAATCCACATGTTGATGCCATCTGTTGCTGACCTGATAGGACTTATTTGGGCTATTTTCTTGCACAGAGAAGATATCTACTTCCCAAAAATCTCAAATGTCCCCTATAAGTTTGTGTGGCGCGACCAAAATACAGAGAAACAGACGCAAATTTGAGAGAAATATCAATCATTTCTTTTAAAATGAGGTGAAACATTACTTTAAAATAGAAACAAACAGATAAATGTGTCAAAACCAAACATGACAGGAAGAAAAGAGTGACGGAAAAAAGTACCACAAGAGCCAGGAACCAGATTTTTTTTTTTTTTTTTTTAATATAAACTGAGAGTAATTGAATGACAGAAAGTAGATGTAACAATTAAAAACCTAAGACTGGTGTGACGGTGGAAAAGTCAAACCTCCATTTAATCCACTTAGACTAAAATTATAGAGTAAAAATAGTCTCATCCCAATTTGTGTGTCTTTTTTGTGTAACATTGGAATTGTGTGTGCGTAATTCTTTTTTTGTGTAACTTTGGATTTTTGTGTGCATTATTCTTTTTTGTGTAACTTTGGATTTTATGTGTGTAAACCTTGATTTGCAACTCATATAATACATTTTGCGCATAACTTTGTGTATTTGCAATTGTGCAGGTACACAAAGCGCAGCCTCGAGGGAGCAATGGAAAAAAAAGGAACTTAAGTGTTGAATTAAAAAAAATGCATATTTAGACTTTTTTGTATTATTATTATTGGGCATATCTGTTTAAGACAGTGGGAAAATGTAAAGTTTTCACCATATAATGTTCAAAGTGGCTGGAAAGAAAACTCAAACATATAAATCTTCGAGACATGAAAAGTCTTACATAAGATTTATGTGTAAATGTGGTTTTGTGTCCACGTAACAAGTGATTTGTGTGTAATATTAAAAGATTTGAGTGTTTAGTTAGTTTCGAGCTTTCGTAATTTGAAATTGCGCATGTGTAAATTTATTATTATTATTATTTTTATTTTTGCACATGTGAATACACAATTGCAAGTGCACAAAGTTATGCACAAAATGCATTGCATGAGTTACAAATCTAGAATTACGCACACGCAAATCCGAAGTAACGCAGAAATCAAGAATTATGCACGCGCAAATCGGGGTGAGTCTATTTTCTCTCCATATAAAAAAAACTAAACAAAATGTAACCAAACACACAGATTCTTACCTATTAAAATAAAAAAGAATTTTCACGTAAACCAAGTTCATGATATGTCTGAGAATTGTACAGTCACAGCTACAGTGAAACTGCATCTTGTGATACTATCTGCACATAAAATAGAGACAGGCGACTCGGAGTTGTAGAAAAGGCCAAAGGCAGGAATCTCTTGGGGGTTGCCCTAGTCCTCTGTAGGCTCGCCAGCCAGCTCTGCAGAGCAGAAGGGGCCACACTTATGGTACATGGGCCACATATTCTCAGAGCAACACATGTTCTTGCTTTTATCTCCCACTTTCTCACCAACACACTCCCAGGCATGAACATACACTGAGAACTCTGATTCTTAACATAAAGAGACAAAGCTTCAACTCAATACATGTCTGGCTGTTAACTGCAAAAAACAATCTATAAAAATGTTCTTTCACTGGCTACTTTCAGAGGTTGAAAAAAAAGAGTTGGCGCTGCTTTAAAAACCAGTAAGTTGTAATTGCGTCTTCTGCAGAATTAAAGTATATTCTTTAAAACTGTGCATTAGAATAGTAGAATTCTTGCAAGGGTTCTTCTCAATAATTGTGGAACCAAAGCAATCAGGAAAATGTTTTTCAATGCAGACTGGTTTCTGTGATATGAACCCCAATTATACTCACCACAAAGCACAACAATTTTTAATAGCCTAGGGGATTTGTTTGTTTCCTTTGGCACATTCCTCTGTTTTTTGTTTGTGTATTTCTTAACAGGGTTGGTTGCCTAATGCAAGTCATCAGGTTTGTGCTGATGGAATTTGAGGGTTGTTTGATTCAAAAGATGACAATTTGTGGTCATTTAGAGACCCAAAGTCCCAATATATTTTATTGTAAATTCTATTGATTTAAGATTACAGAAATATGTAATTGACTGAGTACCCCTTGGCTTCAGGGTGTGCTACAGTTTAACTGAGAATCAACTTCAGTTTGACTACAATCCCTGCATATTGAGCAATCTAAAGGAAACAAAAAAGATGATTTCCCCTTTTTTGACTCGTGAAAATATGATCAGAAACAGTTTCAGACATTTTAAGACGTTACTTACCCCTCTGTGTGTTTCTACGGAAGAGGATTAGGGCCACTGAAAAAAAAAAAAGCCCATGAAAAATTCTGACTTTAATCTCAGAATTCTGACTTTAAAGTCAGAATTTTTCATGGACTTTTTTTTTTTTTTCAGTGGCCCTAATCCTCTTCCGTATGTTTCTGTTAAAATCACTTAAAATTTCATCAAAAGACAGTGAACTCCAGCTAATAACTTTAAAAAATGTGCAACTTGCACTCCTAATTCTCCTAAATTACTGAACACGAGTTTAAGAGCATAAGTTGTTGAAAACTTGAAGGTCTTCAAATTTCAGAAAAAAGAAAAAAAAAATCAAATCCACAGTTTTTGTTAATAAGTCTCAATTTAATTCTCCACAGTTTTTGAGTCCAGTAAGGTGTGACGGTGGATGGATCCAAACTTATCTCTGTGACAAGAAGTAGAATCTAACTTTCAGCCATTGACTGAGAATTGGACTGAGCCTCCCCTCTAGCGTTCCAAATAGGAAGTATTTGGTGGTCCAGGAGGCCAAAATCCCCCAAAAGCTACTTCTAAGTCTTCATATTTGTCAGAATAACCATTCTTCCTCTACTACTTTTTTAAACATGCTCTTACTATTCCTAATTATCGTCATGATAATTTGTGTGCAAGTTATTTAAGTTATAAACTTATCAAAAAGCTGGTGGTCTCACATCTAACACTCAAAATGTTTGAGTGTTGTTGAGAAGGGTTGCCATAGAAATAGTCTCAGACTGACCAATCACTGCTTACTGATGATTTCTGGTTCCAAAATGGTGACGGCATTGACTTCATTTGGTTTGAGGTGGAAGTAAACCATTTTTTATGGGTGATGCTAAACTCACTCGATCCAGTTCCCATATACAGTCAAACCCTTCAGCCCATTCACATGTCCTGCAAAAGTTTACAGTTATCATTTAGAATAAAGTATAAACTTTGAGTCCCAGAAAATTGGGACAACTATGTGGAACTCCTGCTTTTTCTATAGGAAAATTATTACAAATATCTGTTTTCTTTATTTTTTTTTATGTCCACATCATTAGATATCTTTAGTTATTGTTGTTTAAGTTACTGTAGACTGAGATTGAAGCATGAGGGATACATTGAGCCTTTTTTTGCAGTATTCCTATATATGATACAAATAAGAATTTGTAGAGATGCTTTTTAAAAAATATTTACTTACAAAGACAACTTAACATAAACCATACTTTCCCTTGCTTTTTCTATATAGGTAGTTATTTTTTGAGAGTCATGTTAATTTTGCAAAAAATCTAAAACTATGGAAAACAGGTAAAATGTTTAAATTAGGAAAATCTGCATTACACTTAGGCCTTTCAACCCAATGAAAATCAACAATGAATCGCTTCCACTGACGGTTTTGGTTTCAGCTTCATTTTACTTTGACAACAAAAACAAATGATCTTTGTACTTTTGTATGGTTCCATCTCACAGGTTTTACAACAGTTTTCTTGTGTTTATCAAACCATTTTGTGCTTTTTAAAACTGAAGTGGCATCAAGTAGATCAATGTGGGACTATTTTAAAATTCAATTATCCTTCTTTCCACTCTTTTTCTTCCTACTTACTCCCTAATGTGTGTTTTTCCCCTCCTTGGCTGGAGATTACTGCATTTTCAAACTATCTGGCACTCTGCCCCGTGTGATGGTGCTGAGTATGCAGTGGAATTTGTGACAGCAATGTAACTGAGATGGGCAGCAAAAGAGAGAGAGGAGCAAAAAAATGGTTTAGAGCAGGGGTGTCAAACATATGGTCCGCGGGCCGCATCCGGCCCTCCAGATGGTTTAATCTCGCCCAGTCAT
>NC_050516.1:15569744-15570515 GCF_002922805.2 Oryzias melastigma | reverse complement strand
ATTTACTGATTAATAAATAATCTAAACGAGAGTGTGAGTGGTGAACTGGAGAGAAGGGTGGGCAAACCTTTTGATTTGTGGGCCACCGTTAACACGATCAACGTCATTCCAGGTGATTTTGAGGGAGAAAAGCGGCTTGTGGCAAGTTATGGCTGCAATGCACAATTCCGCCACTAGGGGAAGCAAAGGAAACGAAACAGCACCATAAGAAGAGACAAAGAAATAAACAGCATTTATTTGCTAGCGCAATACCACATAATAGAAAAATTATTAGGCGAGATTCCACAATTACCAAAATTTCATCAAAAATATAATAATAACAACAAGCGATTAGGCTATCAGGATATTAGTTATTTGGTTAATATGTTACCAGTCCAGCCCACTTGAGATCAGATGGGTTGAATGTAACCCCCTAACCAAAATGAGTTTGACGCCCCTGGTTTAAAGGGTTAAAAACTGGTATAAGAGACTGAATAAAAAGCTGCTTGTTTGACTTTTTGCATAAAGTACATATCACCCTGTTCATGGCACTCCCACTGCTTGAAACAAAACAAAATATTAAATACTTTGAGCTAAGGTAACAATGGTGGGGAAAAAAAGTTATTGTACCAAAACACAAGAGCAGAGAGACACTGTAGGTTTTTGCTTTCAACTATAATGATTTGAAGCTAAGAACTGCCGTGTCTTACAAAGACAGTTGTCATTTGATCTGTTTTCTGAAGTGCAAATGTCAAGAAAACAGGGAGGAAGCCCAACAAATAAAGCCAGATT
>NC_050516.1:15569451-15569727 GCF_002922805.2 Oryzias melastigma | reverse complement strand
AAAAAAAAAAAAAAAAAAAAAAAAAAAACTCATGAGTTTCACAGACAAATAAATCCACAAAATGAGCTTAAACCCAAGTTAGACAAAGAATAACCTGGCTAAGGAAATGTGTGGGTCATTCTAATAATCCTGCATTGAGCTGTAGTGTTAGAGTGAAAAAGTGGCACATGAGAAGTTTATAGATTAGAAGAACCACTGAGGCTGAGAAACGATATTTGCAGCGTCTCTGGCATAGATGTGGACTGGATAGTCTGAGCAAACTCTAAGAATCCTGGC
>NC_050516.1:15556225-15569297 GCF_002922805.2 Oryzias melastigma | reverse complement strand
ACACAGAATGTTTTGTCTTTTCCACCAGATGACACCACACTGTCATCATGCATCTCTTCCAGTCTAACAGATCTACACAAAGAAAAAGAAGGTATCTTTGCATAATATGAGTCTTTAAATTACTGAAAGAAGAATGAGTACATCAAGATGGTTGCCAGGATTATTGAGGACTATAAGGTAGATAGTGGTGACGGACATTAAGGACTTGCAAATTGGCTCATTTTTAGCCACAGAGAATGGAATGATTATAATGCAAAACTACCTTCCAACTGGACAGCACAACTTGGATGCTTCAGTAAGCATCCCTACAGTAAGTTTAAGAAATGTTGACTTTATTTCACAGTGAATACCCCCTCTCAATTTTCTGAAAATGCAGATTTCCTGCTTTGATCTTTTAACAAAGCTACTGGCCTGTAGAATCAAGGATTTACAACTGATCCAAAATGTCTCATTTATTCACCTTTGTACCTCATCTTTACACATATGCACGACTGTACCATCCTGGACTTGTTGGACTTGTCTGATTTTGGAGGATAAGCAGTAGGGGTGTAGGGAAAAATCTATTTAGTGATATATCACGATGTTTAATTCGGTGATACTTGTGTCTATTTAAAATGCTGACAAGACGGTATTTAATTAATTTTTTGTGGGGATCCTTTAGCGTCTTACTTTTATATCCTATCTAAACCCCTGACAACTAGGTGGCAGCACAGCACACTTTGAGCGGCTCAAGACCGCACCAGAACAACAAAATCTCAGGAGAACCAGCTTGTGTCAGATGTCCAGTCTCATTGGTTCAGTCAGCCTTGCAGATTTGTTGTTATGAGACAAGTACTGCTTAGTATTACATAGTTCTTTTTCTAAGTCTTACTATTTAAAAAAGTGAAAAATTGTTCTGGTACAGTTTTGGGATATATTGCAATATGTATCGTGAGACGTGTCGCACCGACAAAGGATCAAGTCCCTGTCTGAGACGTGTACCTGGAGGAGCTTGAAAGATTGACTAGGGTTGACCTGTGTATTCTTTTAAACACCAAAGTCGATCTTTTTGAACTAAACTCTAAATCACTTGTAGGAATGCTTTCTAACATACCTTGTTCTGGTATGTTTCAAATGAATGGACACACCTCCTCCAGATAATCAGCTGTGGGTAGAAGTCTGTCAAATGACTAAGTATAAGTTAGGAAAAAGAGAAACTAAAAAAATGCTCATGTATATGTCAGATCTATCACTTTTCCTCAAGTCCTTCAGTTGCGTTTGTTCTCCCTTCTTCATTAAAGTGTAAAATATAAAAGAGTAACAACAAACAAATAGAAAGAGGATTGCTCTGCATTGAAGCTAGTGAGACTATTGTGATTTAAAAGATTGGTTTCTATTTGAAGTGATAATGTTTTGAAGCAGTGTTGCGTTGCATCCGTTGTGCTTCAGCACGGTAATGGGGCTTAGAACATTCAGCATCATTACAGGTTCATCCCAGAAGCAGGACATGAAGGAGAGGCAGTCAGGAGAGCAGAACAGATGTTGCAGGATTCAGCAAAGATTAAACAGATTCAGGCTGGTTGCTGAGGACGTTGTGTAGAAAGAGCCCCTGCAGCAACTTCAGTCTAGGGTGTAGAGAGGATGAATGAACAGCGTGAACACACAAAACAAATGATTGATCCTGTGAGCAGATAATGGCAGCAGAGGTGCACAAAGACAGAGAAACAAAGGGTGTACAGTACGTCAGACAGACGTAGATTGAATGTTTGTGTTTGCATGAATGCGTTCAGAGGTACTGTGTGTTTAAAATGCATTCACAGGATGATAAAAATACAGAGAGAATTATGATGTGTGCGTTAAATCTAACAAGAAAATCAAGAAAAGATAGAGGTGGAGAGGAAGTAAAGAGGTGGGAAGTGAAGCCGGATGAAAACCGTTATTTTGCACCAACCTGCAGCTGCAGGTCAAGATTTAGCCATGAACCTTTGTCATATATCAGCCCTTCTCTTTCACCTTATCTCCAGGAAACCAGTTGAGAAAAAACAAAGTTGGGGGCCTGATTAGTTGATGACCTCAGTGATACAGTAAAGGGTAGAGGGCTTTTTTTGATGAAGTAGAGAGAAAACAATAAACCTAAAATCCCTGCAACAGTAGTCTTGGTAATGAAAAAATGCTCTGCATCACTTTTGAAATGGAGTGCCTGGGTCATGTGCTGACAAAAATTTCATTTAGGGGATCGTAAATCTCTCGTCCGCCGGGAGAAGGCTAATCCCAGCTTGGCAAAGAAAAATACACACCTCTGCTAGAAGTGTTTTGTTTTCTGAAGGAAAAAAAGAAAACTTGTCAGTAGCAATGGGTTTGTAAAAATCAGCAGTGTGACTCAAAGGACTTTAAGGACAGAAAGATCATGAAATAAAACACTCAAGCATGCAGTGTTGCTTCTGGGAGCAATCAGCCCGATACAAGCCCAACAAATTTTAAATCAAAAGTACAACAGACAAGAGGTCAGCTGCACAATTACATCCACTGTACAAGTGAGTGTAGGAGAGCGGCTCTTAGTCAGATGAAAGAATTATGTTGGTCTGCATTAACATGGTTGACAAAGTTGGAATATTCATTTTTAGTTAAAGACAGGTAAAGGATCAGTGTTTCAAAAACCTTAATCCGTGGTGATCATTAGTGCCGGTCTCACAGTTTGACTTTTTTTTTTTTAACTTAACTTGTCGCGTCCAACAGCTGAGCAAACAGATAAGCGCTGAGAGCCTCCTGTGTCAGACATATTTCACCTTTCACAACAGGGGGTTAGTGATCTTCTCCGACGTAAAGTGTATATTTGTATAAACCCCTTTTGTAATTTATGCTAAACTTTATTTACATTGATTATGTTTGGCCATTTTCTGACCGTGGCATTGCAGGTTTGGCTCCACTCTGCATGCACAGGATCATAGTTTTCTTGAACAAAACTCTAACCATACATTTCTCAGTGGTTTCCTTGGCAGCTTTCATGGCACTTCTACTAAATGTCTGTAAAATGGGAGAGTGACTGTAAAGTACTTTAGAGCTTAAAGAAAGAAAAGTGCTTTGCAAAAATGTGCCATTTACCATTCATTCATAAAAAAATTGGAGACCTCTTTTAGCAGCAAAGAAAGCAGACGTTTAAGGCTGAATCCAAATTCTTCTCCTACCCCTCCGCCTCCTCCCTACTCATGTAGAAAAGACTGGATCCTTATGCCTCATTTCCACTGAGCGGTACGGACCAGACCAGTCCGTTTAGAATGGTCCAATTGAGCATTTCCATTGAGCTTTGGACCATCAAGGCGCATGCCGGGTGTAGACCGATGACGTAGCTATGCGTCAAAACGGTGCGACTACAGTGAAAGAGAAATGGGCAAAAAATTTAAAAGATAACCGCGGAAGATAACTATAATCCAGATCAGATGTGTATTATGGATGAAGCCGGCCTCTACACTACGGAACAGTCATCAAAAGTGTTTTTGATGAGTATGGATCGGTAATGGACATTATTCGGCCGCGGTGGTCGGGTGAAACAGAAGGTGGGGGTCTCCGTATTTGTGGATCCAGCGCGTCTCCAGTCCCCAACCTCCACTAATAAGGGGCAATACAGTGTGTAGAGAATTTATTTTTCTTTGCTAGATTGCAGGTGGCGAAGAAGAATACAGATGAAAGAGGACAAAACTTTCAGCTCTTGAGTCTGGAGAAGCACTGGTCGGATGGTTGCTGCTGTCGTAATACTCTTCTGCTAATCAATGGGTTACATCATGTGATGACAGAAGCTCCGCCCTAAAGGGTCTATTCCATTTTTCTATGGACCTACGACCAACGAGGTACCAGAACTGGTACCAGTAGTAGCAGTGCTTAACGGGGCAATTTTGTAACTGACCCGTCAGGTCCAATCCAGCCTGGACCGCTCAGTGGAAACGAGACAATAGATTGAGTGACTTCTATTGTTCAGTATGACAACATTGTGTATCATTAACATTTTGCACATGAACCAGTTTGATACAACTAATACAACTAAAAGAGACATTCGTTCTGAATATATTATGTTGCTCTGTGGAAGCAAAAGAAGCAATAATGGATCATGAAAAGAAAACTGTATACAAGATTTAGTATTTCTGCAGCAGGAACATGTGGATTTCATGTCACTTGGAATGTAAGAGGAATCCTTTGGCCTTTACTGGATATGCAGTCTTTTTACTTAAGGGGTCGACAGGATGAAATTCTGAGACTCACGTCTACTAAGCATGACCCAAATTTTAATTTCCCTTTGGGAATTTGGGCTACACCTTTCTTACAGCATTACAAGACAATTTGGGCCACAGCTGGACCGAGTACATCACATGCTACAACCCAAGATGAGCTCAGTTCATGACAGCTGTGTTTTCTTCTTATGTATGTGAAGTTTTGACCCAAGAATGGTTCATCAACATACAGATGTATAGCTTGGATTGGAGAAACCACAAGAAACTTTGGGGTGAAACGGATCCAATCTTTCAGAGACCCAGATACAACGGGGGAACTCAAGCCAGGAAATCTTTACAGTGCACATGATCATATGTCTCTGGAGTGGCTGCAGCAGACCAGAATGATGGTGGATATTCCAAAGTAGTATCTAACTTTTGAATTTACTTTCAAATAGCCATAAAAGACAAGAAATACATACAATTTCTTTATAAGGTTACATGGGAACAAATAGAGACTGATTAGAGACAAAAAAAAACCTGCATTTGAACCCTTGGTAAGGTGAACCCCACTTTTTGCTCAAGAACATGACGTTCCTGCAATAATATTTTGTATATAGACTTCATTTCATGGACTGCAAAAAAGACCATTATGATGTTGCAAAAAGTAAGCAAGCATCTGCATATAAATAAGGTGACCTAAGCAATGCAGTACACAAGACGGAGGAGTCAGTGAGGCATAAAACCTTGATTATGCATCATACAGCTGTAAACTACTTTGCAGGATTATCTTTTACCAGCTCAATGTAAATGGAAGCCAAAAATATTATACAATAATATTAATTGTGCAGGCCAGTAATGGTATTATTAATGGTAAGACCTTAAACAAGGCAGATTAAGGAGATAACAGCAAAAAAAAAAAAAAAAAAGCCTGGATTTAAAAGACAAATGGCTGCAATAGACGGAAATAAGTTTGACGCAAAAAAAAAAAAAAAGAACAACTATCAAAGAAAAAAAACAAAAATAAAACAAAAGCTACACAGGATTACAAACATGATAGAAAAAAAAAGTCGTGCAACTATAGGCAACAGATAAGATTCAAAGGGGGGATAATGCATGATAAGAGAGATGACAAGCTGGAAAGATGGTGAAAGAGGGAAGTCAGAAGAGGAGGAGAATACTATTAAAGGATGTAAGAGAAAAACAGAGACAGAGATGAGACTATAAGGAGTTAGAGGAAATAAGAGGAGGAAAGAGAGAGTGTTTGTTGTTTTTGCCGAGCATGAGTCATCGTCAGATCCTATTATGACTGAAGCAGCGTTACTGCTCTCGCCCACTGCTAACCTACGGCTACATGCCTTCTACACGTGTCTCGTGCACACATGCACACTAACATACACTCAGGTTGCCACGGCTATTTTATATAGACATCACAAAACACCAAGGCTTTCTTTTATAATACACAAACACATTAACACGAAAAGATTTGAGTGCAGATGCAAGGACAAACAAAAAGGATTTCACCCAGGTCCTCCTGGACAATATAGCTACTGAGACTAAAATATTCCTCTTCTCACTACACATGCATTTGTTTTCTAACCTTTTACCCTGACGATTAGATCAATACCTTCACCTCCACTGTCGGCATTGCAGCAGTGATGAACAACAGGCAATCAAATAACACTATTGATGGGAATGGAAACATTGCAGCTGCTCTAGAGAAATAGTGGAGAATTTCAGGATGACTATTAAAGTCATACAAACAAAAAACAAGTTTAAAGTGCTTTTAGGTTCAATGTAAGGAAGAAAATAAAAACCATACAGCATTTTTATACATCCTTTGACACGTTTTGGCTTCATGCTCAATTTGAAATGTTGACATTTATTGGTTTACTGTAACTGTAAAAAAGGAAAGATTTGCACGTGTGTTACCGTCAAAGAGTGTCCTTTTTTGTCATATCTTTTTGATCACTGTTTACCTTTGATAATAGTTTCAATGTATTAGAGCCAACCAAATGGTGGAAAGTGGTTAACCCCTCTAGGTCTTGCAAAAAAGTACCACTTTAGTGTCTTGTATTTTTTTCCAACTCCACTTGTACAATCCTTTTACCACTCTTATTATCATGAATGTTTCACACATTAAGTATATAATACTAAAATGTATTAGACCCTATTGTGCAAAATATGTCTCTAACGTAGGTCACACAATACACAGACGCTATGCATGAATATCTTTATCCAATTTCCTTTTAGCACCAACAAAGAAGAAGTCATTTTTATTTCAATTGCATATGAAATGAATGTGG
This sequence comes from Oryzias melastigma, assembly GCF_002922805.2. Lineage (NCBI taxonomy): Eukaryota > Metazoa > Chordata > Actinopteri > Beloniformes > Adrianichthyidae > Oryzias > Oryzias melastigma. The sequence goes on along the minus strand of NC_050516.1, from coordinate 15,562,810 downwards.
GCATTTTGAAAATGAATGAAAGCATGGAGTAATCTTTAAAGTAAGTAACATTTAATGCAGAGATTAGAAAAAGAAGTGTTGAACTTCTTAACATAGACAGATCGGGTCCATCTTCCATTGGGAAAAATGTACATGTGTACTGTGTAGTAAATTCAATGTTTTTAAAGTTGAATGAATCATACAACAGAGGAATAACTACACACAATGGATTCTACTTAAGTGTTACAATGTGTTTGAAGTCACAACGGAAATGGTAAGTCTTGACTAAACCAATGTTTGCATTCTATGATCAGAGCTCAGTTGCAGTCACTTTGTCAGCGCGCCATGAATCATGCCTTTCACACAGACAGTGTTGCCCACAAATAATGCAGCATCTACAAAGGAGGACATTGCAGTAACAGGTATGTATTTTTGGTATATAATGTATGCCATTTATTTTCCATTCAACTGTTGTGTTGTAAAGTAATTGTTCTCTCATGTTCAGCCCACAGAAGGATAAGCAATCGATTCTGCATCATTGCAGATCATTTGTCACTACATGTAACTCATTTGGAGAGCCCGATAATATGAGAGGAAATCCATTAGGGACTAGTCATTATCAATGAAGGTGACAAATCTAAAAACTGTCTTACTCCTTTCTTATTTAAAATGCATTCTTACATATTTTGAAAGAATTTCTCTCATGAAAAACTAAAGTAAAACCAAAAACATTTGCTTTAGACCAAGAAATGAACAGGAGGTATTGTGTATAAAAGTGGAGACTATTGTGAGTTGATGCGCCAAAATCGTTTTTTAGCTTTGTTTTTTCTTGCTTCTCGTATGGGGGTCCTTCTTGGGGGCACTACTTGGGCCTCTTTGCTAGAAGTACAACAATTTCAACAGCACAACGTAGACCTAATAATAGTCTTTGGACTAAAGAATCAAAGAAAACTTCTTAATAGTCACCTTGAGGTTCCATCTAAGATCAGAAGTCTAAGGGTGATTATAGATTCAGACTTTTGACAACTGTAACTCTTCAACCATTGAAGATAAATCAAGTGTATTTTGGAGCGGAGAAAAGCAGCTTTGAACCAATACGCAATACTTCACAGTAGTGAAGTACTTAGGCAATCAACTGATTCTGTAGCAGAGAAAAGTGTCTTTGCACCAATATGTAACCTGTTGATCAAGTAGATGGTCAAAGATTTGCGATATATCAAAGAGTGTGTGTTATTAAGGGGTCACCAGTGATAGCTCTGGTATTAAAGAGGGAAACAGCCAAACGTAGGGCAAAGGGGTAAATGAGAATTCTTTTTATTACCTGCAATCTAGCTAATACCTAAACATAAACATGTTTGCTGTATACTGAGCTTTAAGGTTGTTAGATGTTGGCAGCAGCTTGCTAGTTGTTGCATACCTCCTGCCAGTCTTTTGTTTCCTCTGACCTTCTTCTCTCCTCCTTCCTTACCCCTAATCCACTCCCGATCTGTCTGCGATAACAATACAATCCATTTTAAGGGAAGACCGAGGACTCCATCACACACTTCTAGGTTTATTTCAAACCAACGCATACACAGGGTTGCTATTCATCTGCCAGCACATTATTTGATCTTCTAGTCCCCTGATTAATAGTGTCTCCTCTTATGGCTGATAAGGACGAGAGACCAGCCTTCTATCTTTCCCCTTCAAACTCTCCTCTGGTTTTATCTAATCTCCTCTTGTGACTCCCTGTCAGGTCTACCTGCCGCTCTTTTCATCCGCCTGTTTGTTGAATTTCAGCTTTTGCCACAATATTCACGCGCAACATGAAGGCCATTATTATTTGCGCCCTTAGATTTTCTTGACATTGTCACTAGGATGGCTGACTGCAACGCGCACAAAAATCTCCCTTCCATTTCGTCCCTGCGGTAACCTAAACAAACATTCATTCACGCTGGTTTGCTTATCCAAAATCTGTCCTTCAACAAGGGAACAAAACGCTCTGATCAAACAATTGTGACACAGTGGCAGAAAAAGGCTTTTTATAAATGCATTGCTGTGCAATCATTACCGTCTCACGGCACACAGCCAATACTTATCACTACTCATGTTTTAAAGATGGGACTAAGTACTCTAGGAGGACATTTCTTTCCATCTGTGCATTGTCTAACTTTTTCTATTTAAAAAAACTTGGGGTTAAGGTCCCAAACACGATCCTCAAGATGTTACACCTCCCTGAAGCTCCGCTGGAACAAATCCAGCATTCTAATGAGTTTTGGTCAGAGCAGCTTTGCTGCAACACCATTAGGAGACGTACATACAAAACAAGAGCAGAGCCAAGATGCTACACAGAGAAGAATGCAGTTTACTGCAACCAGTTTTTCATGTTCTGAGGGGTCGTAGTCCTTGAAAAGGATTTTGAATTCAAACCAATAATGGGGTCAAACTAGGGAGACTCCAAGGCACTGAAATCTTTGCAGACAATGTTTTAGCTTTGTGGCTACACTGAGATTATATTAGAACATTCTTATCTCTATACAACTTCTCTTATGTTTACATATGTGGCTTTCAAAGTTGTGTCATGATCCTCTTATTTATCACAGCGTTTAATGACAAGATTTATGAGGAAGTAAAGAGGTATTAGTCGAGCATTCTTTTTTCTGTGTGGATTCCTTATAAGTGTGATATTTTGCAGCTCTAGAGGCAATCACAGAGCTAAAACAGAGGTGGGACGGTGTGATGCGTTGGTAGCTTCACACCACTAAAGGTGTGTTTTATCTGACACTGGACTTTGGTCAAATCTGTCTCATGTTTTGAAACCATCTTGATGTTTTCACTATTTTAGTAGGTCATCCCTGAATGATCTGGGAAAGTGCGAGCAAGGACAGGTGTGACCTGTAGTTAGCAACCTTTAAAGCTGAACTTTAACTGATTTACCCTTTAACACCTGCAACACCTAAATAATGCATACTCTTTGACTTACCATTAATCATGGACCGTTCATGCGATTAACAAAAATTGCTAAATCTGATGCAGACAAAAGCGACTTTACAAATCGGCTTTGCATTGGGGAGCACAATAGTTTTTACAACGGCACAGAAAAGGTTTCTTAGAAACAGCTAATTTATGGCGATTGTGTAAGCACTTCACTAATGTAAATTGTTGCATCTCAGTATAAGACTCATTTCCTTGGCTTTAGAATCTGCTAGAATTTTGTTAATTGCGTAAATGGTTAAGGATCTGTGACAGTTTAAAAGAATGTTATTGCTGGAGGTAAAACTCTGGTGTAAAAGGGTTAAAGGCGAGAAGAAGATGACATTCACAAGTTTTGTATGTTCAAAACCCAAGTTAATACAAATATATGATGTATTTTTGCACATAGATTTGTATGTTCCAACTGAAAATGAGAAATGCTCTGATAAACCAATTAACCCTTCACAGTGATTTTCTATGTGACTGGTGATCAAGCAACATCACATATTTCTAAATCTGAAAAAGTTATTTTTCTGATTTTTTTAAACTTGTATGTGAATGAGAAGCTTTTGTTTTTTTTTGCATTTTAATATAAAGTTGCATGTTGCAATTCAGACCTGAGCAAAAAGAAAAGAAAGTTGAACAGTGTTCATAAATTTGACAGATCTTCAGACCCTACAGAGAGTGTTGTTTAAAGCAGCAACAGGTGGCAAATGTAATGATTTTTCAGTTCTTCTGGAGACTTTTGGTGACTTTGACATTGAACTTGTATCGATCTTACTCTTCTAAAAGAGCAGCTGCTGCTGTGCTGCCCTGCTGCGACCCCGATGTACTTGCAGTACAGACCAAAGGATGATGAGCAGACCAGTTTACAAACTTCACAAAGCAGAAACTTCTAGCAGCAGTCAGGGCAGGAGGTGTTCACCAGTTGACATTTGAGTCAAGCTTTACTTTCCAGCTTCAGAATTACAGGGATTGCACTTGTCTGATGCCGCCACATTAATCACAACTCCACCAGAATGCAGCTGTAAATGTGCATGGCTTTGTTTTAAATGACACATCCAGATGCAGGAGATCACAAGCAAACTTTCAGTCATCAGAATTTTAGCGGTTTTCCCATTTTTCTACATCCTGCTTTTATTCATTTAAAAAAAAAAATCAGCACAAATATGCCCCAGCTACTTAATGCAGCTTTCTTGCACTTATTGTATGGACTGATCAAATACAGTCAGAGACCCCCACGTTAACACGCTTTAGATTCTGTTTTTCACACAAACATCACCTCAGATTTAATCTTTCCATTTTTAAGGAATAATTGGGTTAGGGAGTTTAGCATGTGCTTTTTTTGGTACGAGATAACTACCATATTAACCCTTCGACCTTTAGCTTTATTTTCTTATTTTACAATTAGCTCTGTTCATTTATTTTTAAAACAGTTTGTTGTTGAAATTTTGGTATATATCTTTTTGGTAGTTTTTAAACAGTTTTTACAGAAATTTTGTTTTTAAATTAAATTACACATTATTCCCCAATAAATCTGAAACTGTAAAAAAAAAAAAAAATAAATAAATAAACACGTAATTATGCGTTGTAAATTCTGTAATTAATTCATGTAAAAAATCACAGAAAATGAGTTATGTTTTATAACAGGAGATCAAATGAGTAAAGATAAAAAAAATAAATTAAAAACAATTCAAACACAAAAGCTGTTAAAAAATGTCTTCAAAACAGAAAAACAACAGGCGAGGCTCTACTTAACTATATAAAATGTTCAAAGTATTTTTTTACTAAGGTATTTCTCAATCATGTGTCGTAACTCTGGTTATGCTTGTTGTAAACCAATAATTTCTAAACCAAAAACATTTTGAAAACTTCACATCAAATATTGAATGAAGACTATATTAATGGAGTTGGTGTCATTCCTACATCACTGTAAATACTTTATGTATATAATAAATAATAAAGCGAGTCCAGAGACTCAGGTTAAAGAAGTAACAGGTGTGTGAGGATTACACTTCTTATTGATGCTAAATATTTTTTTGCACCATTATACAAATAAATTCTTTAGAGAAAAAAAATATACAATGTGATTTCCTGGATCATGTTCTTTACATTCTGTCTGTCACAGTTGGAGTGTACTCTTTTGCCTCAAGGTGCAGTATATCTAATCAACAAAAAGTGAAGCCAACTAACCAAATGCCACCAATGCAGGGGCCCACAGGTATTCAGTGGGCAGCAAGATTCAACAGTTTTAGAAATTCAGAGACAACTTCTAGCAAGAGTATAAACACCAACACAGTCTGGTGTCATAGCAACGTGTAACAGAAAGAAAAAAAGCAAACGGTTTAGTGAGCGCTGAGCAAGTGAGCGCTAACAGGAGTCTGTGCAAACTACATTTTTGAGCTGAAATGTTTCCTCTTCTATCGTGGTGTGCAAACATCAACCAAACAAAAACAAAAGTTGAAACAGTGTAATTCAAAGTAAACTATATTTAAAGCTGCAGTTTTCAAGACCTCCAAATTAAGAATATTTTAGTTTGTAGAAGTTTTGTTATGAACGTGCTATGCAAAAAAGTTTATTTTTTTTGTATTTTTAACCAACTGAGAAAACTTTGACAAAGAAATGTCTGTACAAACTCTTTAATAAAGTTTTTGTGAGGTGATTTTACTGCATACACTTCAGCTGTTTTCTGTAAAATATAGACCATATTAAACTGTCAAAACAAGCTAAAGCACTAAAATTGTTAATATGAAAATTGGCCAAATGTCCTAAACCAATCATGTTACTGCAGTACAACGTTTTTTAAGTCTGGAAAGCGATTGCTTAAGTTTCTCCAGAGAAGCTGATCTTCAATCTTTAGAAAGAACAATTACAGATAAGCTGCAGACTGAATCAGACAGAGCTGTTCTTAAAAGTAAATTAGCAGTCTAGGCCAAGCTAAGTCTCTCGTAGCGGTCCTGTGGGCTGATAAAGGACAACGTTCACGTTTACTTCAGGCTCAAACTGAAACGGAAAAGTTTAGGATTTCTTTTAACAATTTCAATTAAATTAAAATATTTTTAATTAAACAAGTAGAGTGAGTTTTATTTACAAAATAGCACATAATTTAGCAAATCAACAAATGACATCTATTCATGTTAAGAATATGTATCTTTGAGATTTGCAAGTGATGAACTAACAGGTATGAACATTTCAAGAACAAACTATCAAAATAAAGATTTAAAGATCCAATCTGATGAAAATTGAGTTTTTCATGTTTCTAACATGTTTGTGTAGCCTTTTTTAATGATAGAGGACTTACATAAATAAAATTAGGCCTCAAATTGCATTTCTGAGTGTTTCTTATCCAAATTGTTGGGAATCTGGTGCAGATGAATAAAATACTGTTTGAAAACGACCTTATTTAGGACAGAGAATACATTTGATAGGTGATTTTTTTTCTGAGTTCTCAGCAACATTTGTCAGTTTTTTTTTTTTTTTCGTTTTTGGTTAAAAACTGCATAATCAATTTCACAATCGATAAAAAGATGATCGGAGGGGTCCTGCGATAGACCAGCGACCTCTCCAGGGAGTAGTCCGTCTTCGCCCAGCAGTGATGCCGAAGGGTTCCGAACATTTGGCGGATGGATGATCAGAGGGGAACTTTAAAGTTTG
>NC_050516.1:15554392-15556168 GCF_002922805.2 Oryzias melastigma | reverse complement strand
CCAAATTTGCACAGATTTCATTTTATATTCCTTAAAACAATTGGACAAAAGTTTCAAAAGAAACAAAAAATAAAGTGACTAAACAGTTACAGCTCAGTGTAACTGAGTAGGAGGTTCTGGTTTATCATACTTAAAGTATAAAGTATAGTGCAGAAAAATATCCAGATAACTACTTTTTATGTATTTATTTATTTACGTAAGTGCTACTTTTGCAGATATAAATGAGTAAATGTTTGCACTTTGGGGTGCAAACAGAATATCAAGGGGTGATGGGACAAGTTTGGGGCGTCTTTAACCCTTTAACACCGGAGCTTCAGTGTGTGTGTTCTTAAAGCTCACGTCGCTTTTCTCCTTCAAAATCTCCTGAAATTGTGTTGATCTCATTAACAATTGAAAAGTTATGTTCAATATTTTTTTGTTTAAGCATCACCAGTGATGGCTCAAGTGTTAAAGGGTTAAAAGTATGTTTTTATTTATTGTTTGCAGTCTTTTTGTGCCATGGTTGTCATATTTGGGAGGGAGGGCATTTTTATCCGGCCCTGGTTACTATTCACCTCTTCTCTTATGATTTGAAAGTCTACCAACTTTTTTTATGTATTCAAATTTAAAATGTAAAAAGATTTCAGCTTGTAATTTAATTTTCCAGATTTATGCTCTAAAACTCTCAAATGAAGTGAAACCTCCGATAGTCTGGAGCAGTTTGACTGCAGTGAGCTTCATTTAAAGAGACTGGAGCAGAAAAGTCTTTGTCAGCAGAGTTCTGTCTCTGTCAGATGTCACACATGGCTTGCTTTCTCTTTTGCACACTTCAACAAACGAGCATCATCACACGCGCACGTGCACCCTCTGGCTGACCATCAGGCTTTGCGCCTCCTCCTCTGCTCAGCCGCAGGACCGACACGCAGCTCCTTTCCCCACACAGACGCGCACGCGCGCTGACCTGCCCGCATCTCCAACCATCTCAGCCGAATCAACACATACGCGCACGCGCATACACACCGGATCACTGAAGCTGCTTCGAAGCCCGCAGAGCACGTGAGCAAACAGAGCGCCCAGATAACTCCAAAACAGCAAAAATTCAGAATCTTCTCAATCAAAATCAGTCAGAGGTTCAAATCACCCGCGCGCGCGCTCTGATCCACCACGCGCGCACTAATCACTTCTGCTTTCCTACCTTCCTCGTGCATCCGTTGTAGGCAAAAAGTGAGGTTCCTTCTCCAACCTGGCATCTTTGTGATGAGAGGGTGAGATGCTGATGAGGGCAGTAGATCCTGTCCCGTGGAGGTGATGGAAATGTTGTCTGATTATTCCTTTGTAGTCTTTTCTTCCTCTTCTTTCTCCTCCTCTGTGGCTCTCCAGCTGGTGACCTGTCGGGAAGCGGAGAAGCTGCGGCTCTCTCCGGAATCGACCCTGCTGACAGTTCAGTGTGACAGTCGGTCCCGCCGCAGCACCAACGCGCGCGCGCTCTGTCAGCGCCTCTCTCTCCCTCTGCGTCCACACTTTCATTCATTCTTACACTTCTACTCTCCATGATGTCACTCCGCGGGGATCTTTCATTGATGAATCGGGAGTAAACAGTATATTCCCACGATATTCCCTTAAAAAATGAGTGAATACTCCAGAATCTAACTCACTTTATTTTAGGGCTGTGATGATTAATCAATTCATCTATGAATTGATTTCTACTCCTACAATCTACCAGATTGATGTCTGAGACAAATTGTTAATCAATTCAACCTTTACCTTCATAAAATTGTTTCTAAATGAAATAAACCG
>NC_050516.1:15547371-15554196 GCF_002922805.2 Oryzias melastigma | reverse complement strand
GCGTTCCATCACAGCAGACAACACACATGATGGCAGCAAAAAAATAATCAAACTATCATTACAGTCCACAGTGGAAACACTTTCAATTCTACAAAGACATGTGTCCCCACGAAAATGAGCGGGTCTTATCGTGCCGACGTCAGCATGATTTGAACCACCCCCTCCAGGAAGAATATTTAGTGTTCTGAGGGTAGTATATGATCATATTTAGGGTTATAGTTTACTCTGAAAGGCCTAAGAAAATCATGGAATGGCCCATTTAACGTAATGTTCCGTTTGTATTATTTTGATGTGGAAAAACAACAGTAGGCTGAACTTGATGAAACTAAAATACGAATAGATTTTCCATTAATTCTTGTTTACTTGTTTGTTTGTAGAGATATTCAATTTATACGAGTAAGAGAAAGAATCTGGAAAACTTCACCTGCACTTTGAGTCACATTGGTTGAATTTTTGGCTAAAAACGTCCTGGATCAATTTTAGGTTAGTCAATCAAATCAAATTTAATATGAATCGTTTAGTCAGCCACAAATTATTATATACATATCAAATTGTTGAAATGAATAATTACACCCCATGCCTTCTTTTATTGATCCTATCATTTTTTATTATTTTGCACTGAGATTTGAAAAACATTTTTAACAAAAAAAAAATCAGCGACTGTAAAGCACTATTGAAGTAGCTTTTAGTGAAAAGTATTTAATTACATTCAGTTTATCTTTTATTGTTGAAGACATTTCACCTGTTTTCAGAGAGACTTCTCTATGCTTTTTATACTCCTTTACAATAAAACATGAATTAAAAAAAAACCTCTTAGAAAACAGGGAAAACATCAAAAAATAAAAGACAAACCAAGTTCTGCTGACTGCTTTTTTCTTTTTCCTTCTCCAATGTACTTCAATGAAATCAACCTATGAATGAAAATACAGACATAAAGCACCACTGTTAAAAATTAAATGAATAAATAAACTTTAACTCTGGATCGTAATGACTTTATAGCAGATTTTCTTGTGTTATGAGAGTTATCAAAGAAAAAAAAAATGTAATTTTAGTTTTGGAAATACTTTTCAGACGTGGCAATTACTTTGAAGTTAGTGAATTTGGCAAAATATTTAGTAAAATAATGAAGTTTCTTTTAATTTACACCAGCTGTTGGATACATTTTACACATAGTTACAACAATCAACATGCTCAATAAATGTGACAAAAATAAGTGTGACTGGAAATATCTCTAGTCTTATACATACAAAAATATACTGCAACACAGTGTAAAGCATTCAGCCATGTTGTCTTTTAAAACATACAGCACACGAAATACAGAACATTAAACATCTGAGATTTAATGAGGGGGAAAAAATCCCTTTTCAGTGATAAATGCAATTTCTGCATGAATTTTCACACAGTTTGATTAGTCTCATGTGAGTCCAGTTTTATGTTGGGCAGATTCCTAGCTCTTTGTGAAGAAACTCACTAGATCAATAGCCAGGCACGGCAGCGGAGGTGTCATGGTTTGGCCTTAGTTCACAAAAAGGATCACTGCAGTCAGAATCAAGCATGAATTTTAGAGTCCACCAAAGTGTTAAATAATTAAATGTGAAGCCAACTTCCATTAAACTTTGATCTTTTCAAAGTCTAATATTTATTTTTGACACTTAAAAAAAATAATTTAATATCTGCAAAGGTCAACTTTCAGATCTCAACCAAACTGAAATTTCAGTGACTATATTAGTCATTTTATCAAAAATAAAAATAAAAATGAGGGAAAAGACATTTTATATTTATTTTTGAACATCAGAGTCAGTCTGTCACAACATCATTGAACTACTGCTTCAAATTAGTATTGTTAAGGGGGGGTTAAATAACCAGTTCCCTCAATTAAGATCTACTATTTCTCAATTTCTTTTAGATTTAGTATAAACTTTGCGTTTCTGTTCAATAGGATTGTTGACAATTTGAGTTTAAATTTCTGAATGCGTTTTCACAGCTGCCAGGTTTTACAGTAAAGCTGAGTCAGGTCCCAGCAGGACGTCTGCCTCGGTCATGGTGATTGCTTTTGTCAATATGTCATCCCAGCATGACAATAGCTGTGTTGTTATTGCATATTCAAGTGCATTGATCTCTGCCAGGGTGCAAACAGACAAGTGGAGTCTTTAAAGCTGAAAGGACGATGACAGCTGTGTCTTTATGGCTCATGTATGTCATTAAACTGATAGTAAAACATTAATCTATAAATACAGATATTATCAAATTAGATGAAAATAATGTAATTAAAAAAACTATATGCTTCTAATATCTATTTAGATTAGAGCTAGAATTTAAATCAATGTTAATTCAAAATAATATTAAAAGATTTAATTTAAAGAATTAAAACATATTTTTAACAAGAGTTTAGAGACTTTTCCCAATACTTTTCTTAGTGTTTATTGTTGCCTCAACTCTACACATTTTAAAACAGCTGAACAACTCAAAAAAGCTGTCAAAATGCTTGATCAAAAAGAAATTGCTTTTCACAATTTCCAACCTTTCACAAAGTACAATCTTCAAAGTCAAGGTTTTTTTTACTGTCTTGCTGAGGTACACAAGTGTACTGTGGGAACTTATTCCCTAACTGGTCTAAAAAACATTCACCAATCTACCATTGCCAGGACAGCAGCTCTGTGTTCAACCAAACAGACTCAGGTTTCACACTAAGCAGGTAGAATAATGACAGAGCATTCAATATTTTGTGTTTATTTGACTTGTTTCCAAGACACTTTGATAAGACAATAGTGTTTTTTTTTTCTTCTTAATTTTCAGTTTGTGTGGTGTGCATTGTGATTTTTATCAGTGAACAAGGATACCTTGGCTAAAAAAAAAAAAAAAAAAGGTTGAAAAACCCTGATCTAGATTTCGGCGGGTCCAATGACAGATTAACCCTTGTGTTATCCTAGGTATATTTACATTAAAAGTGGGGCCATCTGGACCCCACAAGACACGCGCTTAACTTTTTTGTTTCCTATCTTCACTGGTGCTGGTGTCCATGGCAGACAGAAATCCTTTCCACTTTTGTCGTGGGAGGGATCACACATCAAAATTAGGGTGGGGTCATCTGGGCCCCTTAAGAGAGTACGAGGGTTACCAGTTATAAACACAGAAATATACGAGTACAGGAGTTCTACAATAGTAACGTAGTCTGTTGAGGAGATGAGAAAATCCAGACACAATGATCCAACAAATACTTTAGAGCTCAAGTAAACTGCTTATTTAGGATCTAATCCTGACTGTACTCATCCTAAACATCAGATCCACCAGTTTTGAGTGAGTTAATATCAGAACTATAGTTGTACATGGGCTGCACGGTGGCGCAGTGGTTAGCGCTCTCGCCTCACAGCGAGAAGGCCCCGGTTCGAATCCCGGCTGGGACCTTTCTGTGTGGAGTTTGCATGTTCTCCCCGTGCATGCGTGGGTTTTCACCGGGGACTCCGGCTTCCTCCCACCGTCCAAAAACATGCTTCATAGGTTAATTGGTGACTCTAAATTGCCCCTAGGTGTGGATGTGAGAGTGTATGTGTGTGTGATTGAAGCCCTGCGATGGACTGGCGACCTGTCCAGGGTAAACCCCGCCTTCGCCCATCAGTAGCCGGGATAGGCTCCGGCACCCCCGCGACCCCGAAAGGGATGAAGCGGTCAAGATAATGGATGGATAGTTGTACACCAAATTGTTTCTAAATCAGTTTTTCCTAACCCGTTTTGAACAAAATAATTGTGAAGAATACAGTAGTACTTGTTTTTTTTTAAGGTGGGGTTGAGGGTGTACTACTGGAGGTTACTACAAGCCGTTCCAAAGGTAACCTCTAACACCAGAGCTGTCACAGCCGACATTTAAATAACACACGCTAGCACACGCTGTGATTCGGTGTCAAAAACTTTTCAGCCGAATCCAAATTCTACTCCTACCCCTCCAATTGTAGAGGTATTTTTAAGGGTGGGGATATACTTTTAAGGGAAACCCGTAATGCCTTTTGATGCTGTATCCCTCCACCGTGGGGGTGTTCCGCATCACGCTGTTCCGGGGAGGAGAAAAGTATTTCTTCACGTGGATGAACTCTGAAGCAAAGAAGTTTACATTTAAATATAAATAAGGACTTCTTGTTTTAGCATGACTATAAAATTGATGTTATGTATTTTGGAGTGTTGCCAGCTACGCGCTAATGTAGATGACTGGCGAATAATGATGACATCATGGAGGGGTTGTGTTGTCTGAATTTGACACTATTTTCCATAACTCTCCACTTTGAGGGCTAAACGTAGGGGTAGGGAGAACTTATAGGGGTAGGGTAAAAATTTGGATTCGGCCTTCATATTAGCTCGACATTACTAATGTAAAGTATTACATAACAGTGCAAAATCGCTTTTCTCTACAACAGAATCAGCTGGTTTACATCGATTACATAAGCACTTCCTCTGTGTAAATATGCTGGAAATATACGTTGTTTGCATAAAATGGTTGAATAGTTACAGGAGTCAAAAAAATATCAACACTAAAGCTACGGTTTAGTGTTAAAGAGCTAAAAGCAAACCCCTAAAAGACTAATGTTGTATGTCTTTGAATGACCATGAAAACTGGTTTCTAATGTTAAAATGTCCAAATTTACACCAAATATATTCTGAACACTTGCAATGAAGCTTTGTCATAACTTCATTAAAGAAAGATTGTAATTACCTCCAGATACACCGGGTTGTTACATCACTCAACTCTACATGCCATCAACAATCATCAATTCACTTTGAACCAATAGTTGGATAGCCCGTCTTTCTAAGCCAGTTACGATCATATTTTTACAGGATCGTCTCTCTGCTTGACCTGGAGCGATGCTCTGGTGCAGTCTGGCCTCAAGTATCAGGATCTTCCTCTATGGTTTGATGTTTATCCCAAGCACGCAAGTCGTCATCACCCAGAGCATAAATACCTAAGATCATGGACTTACATTATTTACATTTTCTTTAACACAAATATGTTAACACATATATCTAATTACTGTTTTAATATGATTTGCTTTTTTCCCGAATCATGATAATAACAGATATTCTTAATCTGTCTGGATTTGATCAAAGCTAAAATTTGTTTATAAGTAGAAGTGTTTTTTTATTGTTAGCACAGTTCACAGTATGAATAATACCCAAAACGGTATGATAAATCGATAAATCTACAGGCATACTTACACACTCTTGTCATGTGGTCAGTGAAGGTTGTTGTGGTAATTTTTTTTCTGCTTTTTTTCCACAGTGATCAACTTGTCATCCTCTTCAAAAGATTGCCCTCTTTCAGCATAATTAAGATCATTCTAACTTCTCAAACTCTCTCAGTTCTCTGCAGCGGATTGACTAATGTAGCCCCGCTGTTGTTTTTGGGTAATGTGTCACAGATGAGAAGGTAGAGCGTGAACCTATTTATTTGATGACTGCAGACCAACAAGGCTGTTCAGCAAGTTCAGCTTGTGGTCCCTGAGGCGTTAAACCGTCTATTTCAGCACACGTCTTACTTTTAGACCTTTCAACTTTCAGTGTAGATGAAAAAACAGTTGAAGGAAAATCATTATTGTCCAATTTAAATGATCATTTTTGTTATTAATATAATATTATTTACAGCAAATTGGCATTTTTTTCTTATTATTCTTCATAAATTGGAATCATCTGTCTATTCACATTAGTTCTAAATAAATTTTGAGTTTTTACAGATTCATTTGATCAGAGTTAAGAAAATTTCAACATCTTGTTCAAGAAGAGTTCTGCTTTTTATTTCTAAATTGTTTATTTACTTTTTTTATTATGAATGTGCAATAACACAAAATGATGGCACATATTAGTTGGGAATTGCTCCCTGATCAGTGAATGCACATAGAAACAAGTGGACATAAATGTATCAATGGAAGTTTATTTTAAATCTCTTAATTTAGCATTTGATTGATTGTTAAAAAAAAAAAAGTTTACGTTACATTTCTAATTTTATTCTTGTTTATACATTCATTTTTCTTTACACTGATTTGAATGACACATGAATTATTAAACATAACGCCTTTCTTTCTGTTTCCTCACATGAACAAGTATTGGTAAAACAATCAACTCCTTATGTCAACCTTACACAACATTAGTACACAGAAACATACTTCACAGTAAGAAGAAATCCACATTATCTCACCTGCACTTCAGATCCTATTACTCCTTACTTACAGGATATATCTCAATGACTAAAGCGATTCAGGTTGACTACATGAACAATTGCGACCTCTTGTGGTCTCTTGGGAACACTGCATTTATCACCAATAACAGGTTTAATGAATTACAACATACTAAGTTGGTCAAATCATGCAAGCACACTTGAATCTAAGCTTCCATCTGTGCTAGAATGTGCACACCAAATGTTTTCCCCACATATAAACTCTGTTTTTCTGGGTCTTAAATATGCTCAGCAAAACTGCCGTTCCCATAATACTGGATTAAAATAAAAGTATCGGCGTACATAATAAAACTGATGTGTGGTATAGGCCTCATTTAGTTATTTATTTTTTTATTCTTAGCAGAAAAGGAAACTGTTTGGGTAGTAAAAGTACAGTGAAAAACAGCAGGATGAAAGAAAGTGGTGAAAGATCAAAGACATCCAAGATGAATAAAAATGTAGTCATCTGTCCCATTGACTTTTCTTCAGTCTTTAGACAATTGACATGAAAGCCATCTGATTTCTACAGTCACCACGGCTGGATATATTATCATGGACCCCTGGACTTTATAAAAGGTGGGACCTTCGACCTTCTGTCCCCTACCCCATCCCTGGCGGGGGTGCGGGGA
>NC_050516.1:15543820-15547309 GCF_002922805.2 Oryzias melastigma | reverse complement strand
GGAGCACACGACTGTACCTTTATCCGTTTTTCAAACTTGTGGCTATACTTCAGTTCTTTTGTCAGTAACTGGTCATAAAAGACTCAATTCAGACCAAAAGAAATGATTCAGAGGTGATAGAGAATAGGATGATGTCATATGAATGAAGTACAAAACAATGGGACAAGTTTTTGCAGACTCCAAAGGAACAAGGTTTCCTGAACATACCGTCTATGGTGACGCCCTCCCAA
The DNA here is from genome assembly GCF_002922805.2 of Oryzias melastigma. Lineage (NCBI taxonomy): Eukaryota > Metazoa > Chordata > Actinopteri > Beloniformes > Adrianichthyidae > Oryzias > Oryzias melastigma. Next base: position 15,547,079 of record NC_050516.1, on the reverse strand, counting down.
AATCTTCCTTGTTGTAAAGACTTCATTATAGCTTTGAAATTTTTGTTCTCTTCGATGAGATCGCTCTTCTTGTTGGTGAAAGTCAATACCTTGATATTGTAGCACATTCAGCTCAGGCTGTGAGGTATTACACCAGTAAACAAACTCCTGTAAACCAACAATGTTGGATAGTACAAAGTAAATAAATAAAAGTAAAGCAAAAGTATTTTTAAATTATTTAAAGAAATAAATTAAATAATACAAAAGTGTTTTAGAAATAAACACATTTCTTATAAATGTAATTAATAGTAACTAATAGCGAGTTTGATAAAGGCAACATCATAAGCTTCAAATCCTCAAAAAAAAGATATTCTTGTTTTAAAAACAAACTTCATAGAGAAAATTTGGACACAATAAAGTAAAAACATTACAAACAAGTACTGTAAATGTTATGTGTACATTTATTTGCATGATTATACATATCTAGTGTAATACAATTAGGTTTTGAACTTTATAAAGTGCATTACCTAAAACTTGTCATTCTTAAAACTTCATTAGCAACATCTTGAAACAAATGATTTAACAATAATATCTATAATTCCTCGTTGTGAAACACTGATAAAACTGGAATTATCTTAATCTTTTTTTTTATGTTTGAGACCCTTTTTTCCCCACTTTCTTAAAAACTATCAGACTTCCTGGTATATTCCCAACCGCCCTGAGTCATTATGGAATTTACGCCGTTATTAATTTGTACATTTAACATGTTCAGGTATGCCTGTAAAAACTGCCATGTCATTCTGCTCGTCACAGTTTAACCTAAGGGTAACTTTGTGGATGTGTCAGTTCCTGGATTTATAGCTCCTCCTGGTATGAATTCTAGAAAAAGAATGAATGCATTCACAAGCCACGTAAAACCCAAATTTGCTTCAACGCTCATTGCTACAACCATTGCATGTAATGGAAATTACACATTTCACCCATGACATTTAATGAGCAACCTTCCTACACAGTTAGAAGACACAAGATGTGTTTGTTTCTTGCCAGGAAATTCTATCAAAAATGTTAGAACATGTAAAAACGTCTTGTCCATTTTTAGATTTAGACTATCTTAAGTTACTGATTCCTAACATGCAGATAATCTGCAGACTCCTCTCCCAGCATCTTTCCAGCATGAATCTCTCCCTCATTCAGTTAATTCTCAATAAAAAAAGGACATTAAAAAACATCTAATTTCATTTTTTGTTAATATATATATATATATATATATATATATATATATATATATATATAAAGACTTTTTTCTCGTAAGTCGATTTTTTTTTTATCTTTATTATGCAATTTCCTAAAATTACTGAAGGTGTTACGTCACTCTAAAAGTTTTTTTTCTTTTTTTTCCCTGAAACTGGTTCTGCTACATAAATTTAACTTAAAATAAATAATAATATAAAAAATACTAATAAATAACGTTTTTCTATTTTTCCAGTTTGTCAACACTAGTGGAAGTTCCTAGAAACCACCCCCGTGGATGGGGAACTGGAACATTCCGAGATACCTGTTTGGACATGTGTACAGGAGGACTGACGTTCACCACGTGACTGATCAGACGCCGGCTGGCAGAGCGGTGATGACAGACCTCCCGGTCTTAACAGAGGAGCTGTCGGTCACCTAGCATCATTCCGCGGAGGCAGCATCTTTCCCCGGAGCGCCATTCCTTCCTCACCCGGCCCTAACCCTCCCGCCGTCCCGTCATCCTTCAGCATTTTTCGTAGCTCAGTTGTGGATGGGTCGGCCGGCTGCGGCAGTCTTCGCGGTGCTGGCCGCGGTCCTCGCATGCGCGCCGGGGAGAAGCCAGCAGCTCAATGACCGGCCTATTATCGGTAAGATGGTCAGAAAGCTCACGTTCCCGTCCGGGCACATCATCATGACAGCTCTTATGTAACTCTGCCAGAATGTTCTAGAGAAGGTGTGCGTGGGTGGGACTGCGTGAGCCCCGTGGATGTGACTGCGGGATTTTGGGATTCCAAACGTTCACTTTCTGACTAAACAGAGTTATGCGGTCTCGTCATGATCCATGCGTGTCAGAGCATCTTCCTAATAGACGATCTTTAGGGTAGACTACTTCAAAAAGTTAGGGTAAAATCAATTGCACGTGAGTTTATTGTATAAAAAAAAATAATAAAAGAAGCAAAGTTGATTTCTAATTTTGTGTTTATTTCGTGCTTTAAATTATGATATGTTATATAAAGAACAAAAAAAAAACGCTTAAAAACCTGAAAAGAACAAAAAAAAAAAACGCTTAAAAACCTGTTATGCCTGTAGTAAATACAAGATATGCCTCTAAAAATCATGAGTTGATTATAATTATTTAAAGTTTTGTGAGTAAAACAAACAAAAAAAATAGATAAAATAAAAGGATGAACCCAGTCGGGTGTTACAGAAACCATAATAATGAATTGACACTATTAAACTCAATCTAGTCAAAAGATTAATACAAAAAAAAAAAAAAATCTACTTTCAATACAACTCTAATTCATGTAAATTTATAAAGGCAAAGGCAAGGCACGTTTATTTGTATAGCACATTTCATGTACAGAGACAATTCAAAGTGCTTTACATAAAACATTAAAAGAAACAATCAAAAGAAATAGTAAAAATGTCATTCAAATCGTCAGCGTGGCCTTGTGGAAGAGTGTCTGCCCTGAGATTGAAAGGTTTTTAGTTCAAATCCAGGCCGAGTCATACCAAAGATTCTAAAAATAGGACTCAGTGCCTCCCTGCTTGAACCACCAAATGGTTCCCACTATCTTTATTGTTAAAAGGGCATGTTTATTTTCATGACAGTACCCCTTGGATCTGTTTCTCTCCGTAGGTGTGTTAGCTCAGGAGAATCTTCCATATGACGCGTTTGCTCGTGGCTCCTCCTACATCGCCGCCTCATATGTCAAATACCTGGAGAGTGCTGGAGCCCGCGTTGCACCCGTACGGTGAGGCAACTGAAGTCACACTTTGAGCTTTAATGAGAAAAAACCTATTCACTAAATTCTGGATTTTTATTTGTATTTTTAGATTTTTTATGAAGTATCCTGGTAGATATGTACTTGTTTTTGGTTTCTATTATGTAAATATAGAAATTGTAATGTTTACAATCTGACTAAACATCTTTTGTCATGTGGTGAGACGGTTTGCAAAGAGTTAAAACTTGAATTTCAAGACTTTTTATGGCCCGCAGCAGCAGTCTACTGACTGCAAGGACCATATTGTTTTTGCTTAAACATTC
>NC_050516.1:15536875-15543776 GCF_002922805.2 Oryzias melastigma | reverse complement strand
TGCGGCTTTAATTTTCTTTTTGTGTTTTTTATTTACCAGAATCAACTTAACAGATGAAGAATATACGAAGATTTTCCAATCAATAAATGGGTGAGTGGAGTTTTGTATTTAAAAAATACTTTATCTTTTAAGCTGTTAGTCTTCAAAGCTGAGGGGATACTTTTTGAGTTTACAGCTACAAAGAAAGCTACTTTGAAAATGTTTGCATGTAATTATAGCATTTAATTCCTTGCTCAGCTCATTTTACTCTCGTGTACAAGGTTCTTAGTGTATTGTTTTGACTTAACTAATGTTAAAGATTGCTTATGCACAATTTTAAAGAGAAGTGTCCTTTATTTGTGTTTTTAACATTTATCTCTGTTTATGAAACTCCATCATTTTCTTTGCTGTTTTCTCAGGCTTCTGCTGCCAGGAGGAGATGTAGACATTCAGACGTCACAGTTCAGTCGAGTCGCCAAAATCTTCTACACCTTGGCTATAAGAGTATGATATTTAACATGCAGCTTCTGATCTTCAATACAGCCTCTATACAAGTTACACTCTGAATTCTGACGGAAAACAAACCTTTTTAGATTATAAAAATATGGGAACTAAATAACTTAAATCACAATTACATGTTATGACAACAGAACATTGATAACAGTATTTATTAACTTAAAAAATATATTGAGAACAATATCTTAAAATTGACACTCATCTACAAATTCACTTTTTTATGTGATGCCTGCTGCAGGTGTCCAGTAGTTTGGACAGGGATGTATTTATATGGTAAACCAGCTCTTCTTTATAAAACTAATGAAGAGCTCTGGGTATTTGCAGTTTTGTTCCTGATGCACAGAGATTTCTCCATTTTCTATGACTATTTGTTTAGCTCTTTTGCTTTGTAGATGAGGAGATATGAAACACTTCTGCAATGTTAAAAAATATTGTTTACCATATTTTAACAGATGTTGAAGCCACTATCCATCTTAACTTTCAGGACATTTTGCCTCTCAAAAACATCTCAATCTAGTAATCAGTTGATTAATCAGCATTTCTCATTAAGATCTCTAAAGGTTTTGTGTTTTCCCACCATTTTCACTCCCTGTCTTGCTATTTTATAATCTGTAAGCATCACATTTGAAATAGGCTTATTAGGAGAACATTTTTCAAAATCTAACATTTGTTTTGTTTTCCGTGTCTTTTGTAAATATGAAATTGGTTCAACTTTTTTCAGAATTCAGGTTTTAAAGTGTACCTTGAGTAGAAGTAGCCTAATACAGTTTTGCATAATATCTCTGTTCATCGATTACTCCTCAACTTCTTTTTTTTTTCTTCCCGTTAGGCCAATGATGCTGGAGACTACTTTCCCATCTGGGGAACGTGCCAAGGTTTCCAGCAGCTCACCGTCCTCACAGCCAATAAAAACCTGCTCACTCTGACCGACACCAAAGCCGTGTCCATGCCCCTCAAATTCACAACAGGTTTGTCCTTTAATTCATTTTCACTCCTTTAGTAGATCATTGTCTGCTCCTTTGTCTTAGAAACAACTCAGGGAACAGTCTTTGAATAAATATTTACTCATCATCACTTTAAAAGGAGCCATACCATGATTTTCTTAAGCCTTTCAGAGTGAACTATATCCATATATATGATAATATATTACCCTTATTACACTAAAAAAACAAATTATTGAATATTAGTTATTTTCGTGAGTTTTTTCCTACCTGGAAGTAAAACGACTTGATCTCTGAAGCTCCACCTGCAGCTCCGTGCTGGTGACGCTCATTTCATGACTTCATCCTAGAGCCATTGGCAGCATGTCTGATTTTTCTCTCAAAAAATAAAGTAAAATAAACATCCAATATTTTTCAAAGATGGATGCACATACCAAATATCTGCCTTTAGCAGGCACGGGCATCTCTACACTGGTTCACAAATACTCACAGCGTCTGCTCGGCCCAACCGAGAACACTAAATGAGAAACACAAAGATCTCAGTTGAGTCAAAATTTTGTAAACATTGTCCAAAAGTAACTAGTTACTCCTGGGAGGGCATAACACTGCTGTGACCCAGTTAAAAAAAAAATAGTTGTATTTGATGAAAGCATGTCAAGGAAATGTAGCAGCTCTTTTTTGAAATTAAGAAAGCAAAGATTTCTAAGCCGTTCGGGATTTAAACCTGACATTATCCTGTTTTCACTTCACAGCAGCCAAGTCCAGCCGATTATTCCGGAGTTTTCCCAAAGACCTGCTGCAGTCTCTGGCTAATGAAAACATCACCTCCAACTTCCACAGCTGGAGCCTTTCGGTTCAGGTTCTTGTCACTTTTTTTCTTCCTAAATACTGTTGTAAAAATGACATGTGAAATCCCTTAGATATAAGCCAATTGATTAACCCCTGAGATTATTGGTACCTCAGGAGTAAACAAAACAGAATTAAAGCAAAATTAAAACAAATTTAAATCCAGGGGTTGAGGGAAGACATTGCTGCAAAGACCTTCACAGAAAGAAAGAAAGAAAATTTGACTTTTAAACATTTAACATTATAGGTTCTACTAAAAAACAAAACTTTTGATAGACTTATAACCCAACAGGTCCAAAAACAAATCAGTCTTCATGTTTAAACCTACAGAACTACACCAAGAATGCCAAACTAAAGAGGTTTTACCGGGTCCTGTCAACAAACAGCGATGGGAAGAGAGAGTTCATCTCCACCATTGAAGGTACCAGACCTCATCATATTCTAAAGACAGGAGCACATCCCTGTTGCAAGCATATTTTTTTGTTTTTGATCATTTAAGAAAATGAAACGCTGACAGTAATTTTGCATTTTCGCAGCCAACCGTTACCCGTTTTACGCTGTTCAGTGGCATCCAGAGAAAAGCCCCTTCGAGTGGATCGATAAGGCCGGCATGGTTCACTCCTTCCCTGCTATAAGAGCCAGCCTCTACACGGCCAGCTTCTTTGTGTCTGAAGGTAAAGCACAACATGGCTTTTGGTTTGCCCATTTTTACTTTAACTGTGGGAAATTCATAAACATTAAAATCGGATATAAAATTAAATTGGTTGAAATCGTTCTGGATTATTTAGTGAGATGGACCAAACTGTAAAATCATTATACATTTGAATTTTTATCTGTGAAAGTCATTAAAAATTTGTACATTTTTCCTTATTTTGTTGCCTAATTTTAAATCTTTAAAATAATGGCAATTGTCATGATGCATTAAAATGACACATGACATAAGGATTAAAGTAACTCAAAAATCTATAAAGGGAAAAAGTAAGCTATTATTTATTACTTTAATTGATAAATGTATAACTTATTTGATGAACATAGTCAAAACAGAGATTTTTGTTCATTAAAAAAGTAAAATAAAGAAATTATATCAGGTAAAATATTTATTAATTCAAAAGATTTTCATCTTTTCCTTATAAAGTTAATGTGTCTTGATTTGTCATGTTTTAAGATTGTAAGGAAATTCTAAATGTTATTTCATCAATACTTTTGTATAGATGAAGTATTCCTTTATTTTGCACTTTTTTTTAAGATATACATCCAGTTTATTTATTTTATTTTATTTATTTAATCAAATTATTATTTTTTTGCATCTGACTCACTCCCAGTCAGCATGAAGCTTCACACCTTGTTTCAGGACATTCAAGCTGGTAGTTTCTATGGTTCCTTGTGCTCCACAGAGACAAAAACAGCTAAAAGACGGATTCCGTCTGTGTTTATTCTGTTTGTCTCTTCCAGCTAAGAAGAGCCAACACCGTTTCTCCAGCGCGGCTGAGGAAGAGAAAGCTCTCATTTACAACTATTCACCCGTCTTCAGAGGCACCACCAGCATCTTTGTGCAGAACTATTACTTTGATTGATGAACTGGGCTGAAGGTTAAACAGACGTTTGCTCGGTTATTCTGGGAAAAAAAAGGAAAAGTACAACCTTTGTTTTTATAGTTGTTTTTTCAAAGGCATGAAATGTTTAGGAAATGTGATCTAACAGCAACAAAATGTAATAGTCAACACTGGAGAACAAGAACAAACAATCCAGTGTGGTAGAAAAACATGTTTTTAAAAATAATTATAAATGTATGCTCTAAATGTGGACAACTGTGAGCCAGAAGTGATACTTAAGATTGAAAAATAGCTGAATTTATTAGAAATTGTCCTTTTTTTTTTTTTTTTAAATAGAATTATTAAATTCTCACATCAACTTTTAATAGATTGAAAGCAGTTTGGCAAGATGACAACAATGTTCACGTCCAATATATTTGATTTTATTTTTTCATAATTATTTAGTGATGCGTTTTTACAAGATAACACACTAAAACTATTATTCGCATTATCTTAAGATCAAGTTTGTGATCACACAATCAAAAACAGATTTTCATTGGAGATTTATGAATGTTGCTAATCTTCTGGAATGACCTCAATCCCGACTTAATTACTTATTTTCCAAAAGAAAACAAGCCATAACTTTATTTTGTTATCTTAAGACAACCATTGTTAGTATCTTTTATTAATAAATCCTTATCTTAAATATGAGAAGGAAATAAGTTTGGTTCTCCTATAGTTTTACATTCTCATTTACTTTGGAAGTCTTTGACCAAAAACAGTGAAAATGTGATTCTGTTTATGTTCTTTTGTCCCCAAATTTAAGAGCTTGAGGGGCAAAACTGTGAATCATCAATGTGTTGGAAAATAGCACCTTTAGAGTTTTAATAGTAGACAGTTTTAATGGAATAGAGACATTTACAGTATAGATCTGTGGGGACACCCAAAGCTACGAAGACTTGAAGTTTAAACTTAAGTTCACATGACAACTTTTTTTTTTTAACTGAAGATTGATAAAAAGTGAAGTAAAATGTTTGCAGTTTGTATGGGTCTTTTCTTTGTCACCCCCTTTAACATCCGCTTTTTGTCAGGTTGCTAAACTTTTTATAAAAAGCTTTAGGAATTAGAGGAGTTGAAAGTCACGAAGAGGAAATGAAGACGTATTGTATCAAGCCTGATAATACTTATGAATGAGCCATGTGAACAGGACTGTTAAGATTTCAGCAAGAACAAAAAGTTAATTTTTAAGACATGTAGCCCATCAGAATTATGACTTATAGCCGTTTATCAAGATATCTACTTTAGTGAAGACGAAATCTAGACACTAAATCAGTTTCTGATTCAAATAACTAACTTGTTGAAGTCTGACCCCACCTAAAATAAAATTACAAATAGAAATACACAAAGTAAATGAAAAGTTGTCCAACGACAAAGTATCTTCTTTGTGTCCTAGATCCTCAGTGGAATGTATTGCCAATGTGAAATTGTTGGCACCAAAGCGCCTGTCAGTTTTTGTGGCATCATTCCATTCAGTAGTTTCTTCCCTTGTGTGGGACTGCATAAACAATGAATAACAGGATTCATTTCTTTGTATTTGTTGAATAATTCAAAAGGATCTAAAGACGTTAAAACTTGCATCAGAATGCACATTTCCTGTGTGTATGTTTGGGTTTTAACGGATCCTTTTTCTTAAAATCCACAAAGAAAAGAGTATTCTATTGCACAAATTGAGCCTTGTTCATTTTTATAGCCAAAGAAAGTGTACCAAAGTTAACTGAATGTTTCCCTATGCTTTTCCTAAAACTGTCCAGAGCTTTCTGTATCTAAAATGCATTTGTTCATGGCAGCTCAGTGAGTTTGTATGCATGAAACCAGCAAATGTGCAAGGGACCGTGTTGTTTCTATAGCCTTGAATGATGTAATAAAGGAATTCAATTTATGCAGGTGTGCATTTTTGTTTTAGCTTGTGCCTCATTTGACCCCCAGCTAGTTTGCATTCCAGTTATAAAAATCTTTGTAAATACTTGTAAAAATAACAGAAACCCCAATCCCATTCCTGATGATGTCCTGGTGTTAAAATATTTTGTAAATTTGCATTTTAAGTGTTTGGGGAACAACAAAACAAGGGCCCTTGATATTTCATTTTTTTATGAAGTTGCTAATTAAATATTCACTACAAGAAAGTAATCCCTCCAAGTCTAGAGCTGCTATAGCAAAGAAAACTGTTCTTATTTCCCATGAGGCACCAAATGTACATTAAAAGATGTTTTCAATTACAACTCTAGTGTAATTGTTCCATAAAAGTCGAGGACAACTGAACATTTGCTCTATTTTAGATTGCTTTATTTTGCTGTAAATATTTGAGTGTTTTATAAGTTTTGTGGTTATATGTTGGGGAAGAAAAAAATGTTTTAAAAACAAGTTAATGCAAAACGAGACTTAAAATCATTTTTAGACTTGATTAAAGTTAGTTTAAGTGCAACTATTAACAAAAATTCTTACATGTATTTTTTGAGCGTGGTGTTCTAAGCTTCCACTAGATGTCACCGTGACACCATCTAATGTAAATTCAATATAAACAGCAATAATTGAGCACAAAAGCCATTAAGTTATAAGAAATATCGACTATAATGAAGGCATCTAACTAAAACATAATATTAAAAAACAAGTAGTAATGCTTAATGACTCTAAAAAGTATTGTTTATTCAAATTAAATGTGGCACTTATTTTTGATCAGTGTTTTATTTTTATTTTTTATAACCAACTTTAACAAAACTATTTGGAAGAACTCTTCACTATACAATGTAAACACTCAACAAGCACATATTGTCCAATTGATTTTCAAATTAACCAATTCATCTAATATAACTTTAATCAAATGTTTTTGGATTATTTATCCTTGATTGTGTGTTTAGAATAAACTTTGAGGAAGTCAGTAACAGGCAACAGTATTAAGTCAGGAAAGCCAAGAGTAAATGTTTGACTTCCTTATAGCGTCTGGGGACAAAACTCTGCCACGTGCATCACGACTCACTGAGGCAGACAGTGAGACAGGCTGAGGAAGAGCAGCTCAGAGGACGAGGGGAT
>NC_050516.1:15529200-15536790 GCF_002922805.2 Oryzias melastigma | reverse complement strand
GAATGTTAACTTAAGTATTGTGTGTACCCCGTTTATAAAAAAAATAATTACTAAATAAATAATAATTTTAATAAAATGTATGAAGACTACGGAGCGGCTCTGTAGCAGACAAAGAATTTGAAAACGAAATAACTTTTTATATTTACACTTAGTATTACAGCTTTTTATAGGAAGTAGATTTGCTTGAAAAAAAAATCTATAATTGAAATACCACATGTCAGATACCATTGTATCAAACTTGTGTTTTATTTGCACTTACCACTAAAGTGCTCATTACAAATGAAGGGGGATTTGGATGACGGCCATTTTTGCTCTCCCTGATGACGTCACCATGTGTAGAAACAAATCTACAACTTCCTTCTCACTATAGCTCACTTAGTTGAGCAACCATCTGTTGAACTGGTTTGGGGTTCAAATCTCAGGCTTGACAGTTGAGCCTTTAGGCAAGACACCAAAGCCAAGAAAATGCCACACACTGCATTTTAAACAAGTTATTTAGATGCTTTTTGTTGCATCAAAAAAAATAATATCAATGATTAGAAAAAAAGGGATTATTTATCATTTGGCATAGTAAAATGTGTAAAATAAATGTCTACCTGTTCGAGTGAACAGAGAGACTCGTCTTTAAAGCAGCAAAGAAGACGGAGTTTATGGTGCATTAGAAACATTTTTTCCAGGAAAAACATATAAAAAGACAGAAGATGGTGACAAAGGAGCAAAAAAAAAAAAATCTCATGACAGAATCTTGTAATAGTGGTATTTGCTTGTAATAGCGAATACATAGTTCTATTATTTAACAGTGGAAGCACTACCTTTGGTTGAAACTTTTCACACTAAAAACCACTAAGACACTTCCCTCCAACTCTACTGCAGTCGAGGAAGTAGTAAAAATCGGGGCCACACTGTGGTGCACACAACAGTGGAATTGCCTTGAGCCAGACCTCAGCCATGCACCGAGTTGACCATAAGGAGAATGCAACATTAATGTACAAGTCTCCCTCCTCAGACCTAATGGTCACATTTCTTCACAGTGACCCAGCAAACAACCCTACCAAGATTTGTTCTACAGAGATTAAACACATTTCACTTTTACTGGTCTCTTTAGCCCTGCTAAGTCTACCAACTATGGCTTTTTACTTAAGATACTCAGTAAAACTTTTTTAAGTCATATTTAGGTAACTGAATATTCTTTCTATTCAAACTGGAGACTGTGGTGGAGAAAAGAAACATTTCAAGTCCTTCACTTTGCAACATTAGTCATCCTCTGCACTTGGTTTTCCTTCAGCAGAACAGTTTTTCAGTGGTGGGTTGTTGCTGTGATGCTACATTCACACCGTGCTCAGCCACACGCGCTCAAGTAGCCATTTTCAGTAAAAAGTCTATTTAAATTGGCGTTTTGAGCTTCCAAGTTCAAAACTCGTGTGTTTTTGGCTCTCTATATAAAAGACATGGTCATCTGATGCGCATTGCCAGTTAAATCAGGTCAAACTTTGAACAATCAGGGATGTACAATGGGTAGTAATGCATGGTTAGCATCCTGTTTAATTCATGCAATTGCCAGCTGTTTGAAATGGCATGATGGAGAAATTTTTAATAAATGTGGTTTGTAACTGGCTGGAATTATATGACACCAAGTCACCAAAGCCAGGAACAAGATTTACACGATTTTCACCACTTTGACATTTCACACTAAGCGTCTTTCAATTCTTGGTACATGTGCTACCATCGGGAACGGACAGTCCAGTGTGAACATCATATGCTTGAAGCACAATCAAAGACCCATATTCAGTTCTTTTCAGAGACTCAAACTTATTCGTTTTTCATCCAGTCAGGCCGTATATCGGACAGACCGATTAAAAAAAAATCTTTGTTCCAAAAGCTATAACCACTCCAAACTACTAAACATACATTTATCATTGACTGTATGAGAACTGGACAGAGTGACCCCTTCCTCCTCACCTTCCAAATAGGAAGTACCCACTGCTCCCAAAAAACCTGAATCTTATGAACTTCTATTGGAAAAAAAAACAGCTATTATTCAGTCATTTTAATTGTCAGAATAACCGTTTATGCTCTGCTGCATCTTTCTAACACGTTCTTGCTAATCCTCTTTAATAATGAAAGTTTTGCTTCAGCTTAAGTTATAAACTGACCACTCAGATGCCTCAATAAAAGTAGGTGGCCTTGCGTCAAAATTTTGAAATTCTTTGACAGATTCTCCTGGGCCCTCTTTCAGTGGGTGTGGCCTAACATGCTCACTACCGATTAGAGAGTGGTTGCCATAGATATGTAGACTTGACAGGGACCAATCACAGCTTAGTGAGAATGTCTAGTAGCAACTGGGCAATGGACATATCACGGAAAAATGGTGACTGACTTTACTTCATTTGGTTGTAACTGGAAGTACGTTATTTCTAGAGGTGACATCTCACTCTGTCCATTTCTGTATATAGAGTCAATGGTATCTATACATCACTGAAACACTGTCTACAAAAATGGACAATACATTTAGAGCTATACTGCATCTTCAATCGCAAGGAACACTGAAACTGAGTGCAAGAATTAACATTTAGATTTAATTACTTTAGTCACTGTACATGTGTCTGCAAATCAACTCAGGGATGCGTGCACCTTGAAAATGTTGTCTGCATCATATTGTCTATGCACATTTGTATTCGTTAAGGGGGTTTTGCACTGAAATAGTGGCATCTTCAATATCCTTGAACATGTGAATTGTGGTGCTAAAACTCACTCTGATTTTGATTCTGTAATACCAAGTTTAGAGAAAAGTTGGGGGTGTGCCAGGAGTAGAAGATTGTGTAGTACTCAGCCATTTTGGTGCATTGGACTTGTTTTTTTTCATTAAAATATGCAAATATATACATTAATTTAATCTGCCCCATTTATCTTCTATCATATTTATCATTTAGAAATTGTTTTGTTTACATTTACAGGTATAGTTTGAAGTGCCAAATACATGCAGATTAAATTTAGACTGATTTAGACAGAACACTATTTATGGTCAAATATCTGACTTGGCCCCACAATAGTGTAGTATAGTAGTACTAGTATTCCTCGCCGTCACTTTCACAATTCATTAGAATTTCTCTGCACTCATCCCTGAAGGCAAAGCGGACAGTTTTGTCCCTGAGACGTGGATCGACATCTATTCAGGCGCTATAAGTCAGGAAAGGTGAGTTTTTGTCGCTGCCTTTATCTTCATTATGCAGACCGCAGCCTTGGCCATTGATCCTTGGATACGACATGCGCATTACTGAATGCCTGTATCTCTGTATGTAACTCTGAATAATAAAGAAAAAAGTCTTTCACTAAAGCACACAAAGCTGATCTTCTGTCAAGCCAGAGAATGGGCTCACATTTGAATATAAGCAGGCTCACACACAGAATTATTTTCTTTTATCTGACAAACTGAAACTTCAGTGATCTTCAGAAAGATGAGCCGTTCTCCGTTTTGAACAGAGATGGGGATATGTGAGAAAAGTGCTTTGAATCTAAGAGGGAAGAAGACAAAGAGGGAAGAAAAGGACAAAAGGTTTGAGAGGAAAAATAAAGAAATTTGCCACAGTGGCAGCATTCGGCTAAGAGCAGCATAAGTATGAATAGTGACCGTCTGTTGCTTCATTCCTGCTGTTCCTCTTCTGCTGAAGTGAGACATAACAGTAAGAGTACTGTGTTATTTGATTTAGAGCAGGATATACCCAGTTGCTCTTACTCTCATCTTCATTCATCCAATCAGAACTTAATTTAACACCAAAAATACAGATTATAATTTCAGGACAAATGATCTCCAACTTCACCAAAAGATTTACAACGGGGAGAATGGAGGTTAAAGTTTTAAGCTAAGCTTTGGTAAACAGATCACTTTTTTCCTTTTTGACCACACTCTTGTAATTTGTAGATCTGCCGCATTTTGAAATGTTTGTTTTTGGAATCAAATAGGGAAACAAAAGCGAAAGGCCGAACATGTAAGCAACGTTACAAATACTCCTGTCACTTCTGAAGGATTTCTCAAATCAGAGCGAAGAAAATGAGTTTGTAGAGCTAAGTGAGGATCACTAGCAGTCATTTAAGTGCACAAAGATGTGTCATTTACACTGGGACACAACAGAAGCTGTGTTTCCACAGACTATTAAATTCAGAAAATTGGATTTGGGATAATAAATGTGTCTAAAGGAAACATCAATAAAAAACAAAGAAAAACTTGCATTTATTGAAAAAAAAAAGTTTTTGCACTTAGAGGTGCTTTTTGAAGCATATCGAGATTTTTACAAAAATGCAATGTAAACACCCTTTATTGAATGAAATGTATCAGTGTCTTGGGCGCTGCACAGCGACACCACAACAGGTCCCAGAGCATTACCGGACACATTAAAAGTTGAGCTTGTGAATCAAAGTATTGTTCACATCAGTCGCTGTGTTTTGAATGATTTATTTTGTGAGTTGGTTTGTGTTTATTCACACAATTATGAAGTAATGTAAACAGTTAAATTGCAAAACTTTTTTTTTTTTTTTACCTTCTAGAATTTCAGTTAAGTTTTGCACAAATGTATAATGGAATGGCAGCTGTTGACAATACCCTCAAGTTAAAGGGTTTGTTTGAACCGGTGATCTTCATCTGCAGACCGTTATAGGTCATGGCTCAGTGACAATGGAGCAGGATGTGGGAACTTGAAGCAAATTAAATGGCAAAATGTTTTTAGAAAAAGGTACAGGTTTAACATACTAAATTATATATATGGTTCTTATTACAACATTGATGAAACCCTAAATGCATTGAGGTCTTGACACCTGATAACGTTCAATAAAGTAGTTCATATATATATATACAGATCTTAATGCAAAATTGCATTTGATATTTCCTTCAGTTATTTTCTTTTCATGTTTTTTTTTTTGCTTTTTTGCTAAATAATAAATGTGAAATGTTTTAAAAACTACTGTTCTCCCCCTGTTTTGATCCGGTCTTTTTGTTTTATTCATTTTTTATTAATCTCTCATAAAGAACCAACAATACTGATTACTTTTACTTTAAAAACAAATCAACAAAGTTATACTTTTTCTTTCTACTGTAGAAACTTCAAGGGATTTCTAACCCGATTTAAAAAGACAACAGCTACCAAAAACACCCAGGAAATAAACAGACGAGTAGCATTGCTTTGGCAGGATGAAAATAAAGTTTTGCTTTAAGTTCAGATGTTGCAGTGGTAAAGTTTTGTTTGTGTTTTTTTCTGAGATCCAAGTGTGTTTTCATCCATATGAAGCAAACAGCATTAGAAGGAAGAAGCATCTCTCCATGGAGCTCTGCAGAGAAACCGATGGAGCTGAGGGGTAAATTATGGTAGCCGAAAGGCTCATTGCATTATTAAGGCTGTGGCTGCTCAGCAGTGTTCTGAGGTTCTCAGGTGAAAACACTTCTTATTCATAAAAACACATCAGATTACTACAAGAAGGCAAACAGTGTTTCAAACTCCTGTTCTGTTTCTGGCTTCAGTGTAAAACATGAGAAACTAAAAGGATGGAAAAACTATTGGGAGTAAAGTGACAACTCCACGCCGTATGTAACCTCCTCTGCTGGGAGAGCTGGTGGTGGTTGTTGTTTGCATCCTCCAAGTATGAGAAAGGTTTTAATCCTCCTTTAAAATTATTTTTCTTTTTTTCAAATTTTCTCTTTTCACCCATCTGCTACTTTTATAGTTCACCACCCTCAACTTTTCTGATCGATCGGGGAGAATTAAAGAAACATGAGCTTTTGAAAAATGTTGCTTCTCTTTCCAGTCACTGTTGTGAACCCCCCCGAAAAAAGAAGAAAGTAAAGCCAGACTACCATTTCTTTTTTTATGTTTTCATCCTAAAGCTGTCTCAGATCTGCTGCAGTCAGCAGAAGTTATGCTTCTAACTTCTGGATTTTGTTTATGTGGTTAGTCAGCCTTGATATCCACAACACACTGAGGTTGGTAGGAGGAAGTTACAAAGTATATTTTAGTCCCAATACACAACAACTGCTACAAATTTAATTATTTTTTTTTTAACTATTTTAAAAGTGTTCCCAGTAGTCTTTTAATTATGATTATACTGTTTTTAGCCAAAATAATCATTTTAAAAACTGTTGTTTTCCAGGACATAGTTTCTGCAGAGCACCAGGAGTTCCATTATCCATCTCCCATGAACTTACAGCTCCTCACAACTCCAACCTAACGTTACTGATCTAACAAAAGTGGTGTGGAATATTGGACCTGTCCAGCCGTACAGCTTTGAGCCAGACATGAGGAAGACGAAGGCGAAGATGGTCGTCTTCAAGTGGATGCATCAGAATGAAACGGAGCAGGGAACTTGTGGCTCACTGTAGCAACTTCTATGTTACACTTACAATCTTTTGTCTGCTCCTGATTCATAAAAAAATTGAATAGAGAAATATTCAGAAATTTAACTTCAGGCCTATTTTTTTATTTATGTCTTCCATCATGAGAACAATCCCATAACAAGTTAAAAACACAATTTTCTTCAGTGTTTGTCTAACAATGTGCTGATCCATCATGTGAACCACATTTTAACAATTTCTTTAAGTCACATTTGTTACTTTAACAAGGTGTGTAAATGATAAAAAAAGAAGTAAGGATTTACTTTTCTGTGATATTTAATGAATTCTTGCTGTTTCAAACAGACCAAAAAATAAGATAAGAGAGGAGAATTGAGATAAAATCTACACCAACATCAGTGAACATGTGGAAAGCAAGAGCAGACAAATGTAAAACGTGATCGTGACATGAAAGAGGTCACATTTTATTTAAAATAAGTTCACTAAAATATTAGAGACATGGAAATAGGTATTTATGTGAACAAAACAAGCTTCTGCAAAGCACATTTTAAGATAAATCCCAATAAATTCAATGCAATTCTGGTGGTTTAGAATTGTTCAATCCTCTTCTAAAAATGATCCAATGTGTTTCACTTTACTGAAACCTGTTATTGCGTCATTTGTTAGGGTGGGTCACCAGATTGTTCCCTAATTACAGTTTGTGCACCTGTCCTCCCCATTCGCTCATTAGACCTTTAAAATGAACAGATTGCTGCCTGGGTCTTCGCTAAGATCGCATTTGATAGGATGAAAATAGAACATCAACCATGTATTTATCCTAAAACAATAAACCGTTTTTTAAATTTTTCTTTTATTCAATTTTTATTTACTGAACATTGGGTTAAGCTGATGGAGGGATGTTATCTACTTTGTCTAATCACTAACCCTGATCGAAACCGAAAAAACATTTTGCTGTCAAACATTTAACAAATCTTACCTGTCAGGAACTGTTGGTGTAGGACCCAACATCCAGGAGACCAAGCTTGTGGTGAAAACGTCAAGGTTTCATAAATAAACTTCAACGTGAGCAAACTGTGAAACAAGGGAGAAATAAAAGTGTGAAAAAAAAAGATGACCTGAGAAGACTGAACTAAAAACCAGACACCTATTAACACACCGAGAATGATTAACTGAAATTAGAACAGCTGTGATAATTAGAGATTAAACCTGGAGCGTCTGTGACATGCAGAGGAAGCAGAACGTCACCAGAACTGAAA
>NC_050516.1:15526612-15529092 GCF_002922805.2 Oryzias melastigma | reverse complement strand
GCAAATTTCATGAGAAAAATAAAACAATTAGTAGGTGCTGTTTTTTCATTTGCAAGCCTCCAAATTAATTGCTGGAACATGAGATCACATGACAGAATCTCGCAAGCTGATTGGCTGCAAGCGATGTCTACAAGCATACAGGAGCAGATTTCTGTGTTATTGTTTGATAATATGGAAATGAATATTGATTTAATACCAAATTTGTGATTCAATTCTTGTAGTTTGCTTGATTAGCTTTCCAACAATATACCCCTTTCGTGGATTGGACAAGTAATGAGAAAATTATGACAATTTAAAGACTCTAATCTTTGTTTCTGGTCACAAAAATGTCACTGTATAGTCCTTTATACAGGAATAAAATTATACCCTACTTTTGATCACTTAACATCCCATAACTTTCTTATTCTTTGAGCTAATTTAATGATATTTATACAATTGGAATAGTCTCTTTCAGCCCTTTCCAGTGATATATAGATCCGAGCAATCCACCTAATTTGACATTTTTTGTCACATACCTATTTAGAGTCCAGTCGGGCGTGCTTTACACCATTACATCTGACGCGTTACATTGCACTTGGCGATGTGTGACTTGGATGCAGCTCCTCGGCCATTTTGTTAAGACAGAGCTGCAAAGCAGCCCATTCTTTAAATAAATAATAAAAAAAAACAGCCTGCATGTCTGAGTGCTTCATTTTGTACACCTGTGGTCAGGCCAAGTGATTAGGACACCTGATTCTAATCATTTGGATGGGTGAGTGAATACTATTGGTTATTTAGTGTATATAAGTGCCATAAGATACCCTCACAAACTATACTCTGATTGTTTAATTTCCTCATTTGTAACTCTTCGGCTGCTCAAAAAAGGACGTGCAAGGAATGCACATTTCATGGGAAGAGCGTTAAATGGCTTCCTGCATTGTGCACAGGGTCAAGGGGTCGAACGAAAAAAGAAAAACTTGTATGACACACCTGTGTTCCCTTAATTACCCTTAGGTGTGTCTTACGTCTTCACCACAACCTAACACCCACAGCATGCCTGTGAAAAAAAAAAAATGTTCATGAACAGTGCAGGCTCACCAGGTGGTCTATGAAGTTCCTGCAGACAATCTGTTTCTTCCGTAAAGATATGTCCACTCTGCCCATATCCGTCCGTAAGGCAGTTAAGGGTTTAGCTGTGTTTTTTTTTTAGTGTAGCTATGTATACAAATTAAGAACATTTTTGTTTGCATGTTGTTGTTGAATGTTCTGCAGACCAAATGAGTTATGTTAGTTTGAACCACATTGTACTTTCAGTCACCATGCATTACTTTTAGTGTGAAACTGACAGAACTGAGATTTAAAAAGGGGCACAAAACCAGAAATCTATCAAAAAAAAAAAAACTTTTTGTACAGTTAAAAAAAGGAAAAAACACAGACACACATTAAGACTTACAAGCTGATATTTTAAACAACAAAAGTTATTAAAACACAATTTCCACTAGTTTATTTTTAGGTCAACTGCTTTTTTTAAGAAAAAAAAAAGTTCCCCTTCCCTTTTTAATTTATTTTAGTTTTTATCTCTAAAGTTTTTTTATTTTTTATTTTTTTCAAATTATTATTTTCTGTTAGAATATCTTGTACAAAAGAATGTAAAAAAAAATCATGGGAGACCATATAATTTAAAATCGCCTCCATCTACGTTCAAATGCAATAAAATCTCTAATTAGTCTATTGGTCTCCATTTTTCTGTCAGTGTAGAGCAGTTCTTTACTAAGTGTTTAATAAATGCTGTAGGAAGCTAATGCAGCTAATATAACTTTAAAAGTCACTATTTAGCTTTGACAATGTGCTCTTTAAAGGTCATTGTAAAGTGGTGCAATGCTTGACTGAAGCTTAAAATAGGAATGACACTCTAGGTATTATCACTATAGTTATTATATTCTGTTTTTTTATTTTATTTTATTTCATCTACCATGTGGGTGTTTGTAAGCATCCTATACCCACAATAAGGCTTCATCTGAATTTCCGTGCTTTCAAAGAGACTTATGTGTTCTAGCTATAAATACAAAATATTTTTATATAAATGCCTTTATAATCAGGACCACCCTCCATATATTCTTCTTTGGCTCTGCCATTTGTGGGACACGGTTACCCGCCCACTTCCTGCATTCTTCTCTACATTTAACCCTTCTTGGCTGCATGAATTACCATGCTGAGCCTAATATTAATCTGTTCGACACGCCCACACTGCTTAGGATCTGCCATGGCTTTAAAGAAAATCAAATGGGAGTTGTGATGCAGCACATGCACATGTGAAGATGATGTAACCATCTCACAGGCTGTTTTAACTTCACATAAAACAGAGGAAGGCGAAAATACTGACCCAACCTCTGAACTTTGAGAAGTAGACGGAGAGAAGAAATAAAGTAGATCTCATATTTTTAATATTTGACTTGAGATTTTCTTTGTCTGTCAGTAAGGATAAAACTTTTTTGGGTATT
>NC_050516.1:15520195-15526528 GCF_002922805.2 Oryzias melastigma | reverse complement strand
AATTACATTTCTGAGAATTTCTTTTCTCAAATTGACAAAAAATGCAGTTTGAAAAAGATTGTACTGGTATTTCTTATATAGAAACCTACATACCTGCTTCACTCCATTCTGTAGGATCCATAATCATTATTAAAAGGGAGAACTTTTGCAATGGCTCAAAAACAACTGTGGTGGTATTTGACACTGCCACTAATAATCCTGCTGCAATACGCCCTAACATTTTAAAATTGAGTTTTAGTGGAGTACACATAAACTCCTGGCCCAGACTATTGGCAGTGCATTCATGCCTATTAGCAGAACAATAACGCCTTTTGTGAGAGGTTAAGATCCTTGTAGTTGTTATTCCACTTTTGACAGTGGTGGATCACATTTTTTTGTACTATGTAGTACTTGAGCCTCCCTGGTTTTACTTTCCCAACTGCTTTGAGTTAACAATCCAACATGTCCCGCTCTTGGTATTACGCCTTATTTTTTTATTCTTGATAAAACATTCTCCTGTTGTCTTTCTTGCATTCAAACATGGCTGGTGGTTTTATATCAATCTGCTTTAACAAAGTACGGTTGGTTAAAGTAAGCAATCATCTGTTTTGACTTACAAACACATCAAGACAATGAAAATAAACCTCAGTTGAAAGATTTTACTTTAACAAATTGCACTCCTCAGTACACAAATGGCCTGATTTAGGTAGATTTTTTAAAAAGCGCAAAATTACATGTATGTGCAAATATGTGCTTTTTAATTAGGCGATCTACAAAGACTAATTTTGCTTCAGGTATCAGGCACAAACTGTGGTTATAAAAGGAAGTTTTTGCATTGTCCACGTTTCGACAGTGAAGTGGAGAGAAAAGAATGAGTGCAAGTAATGGGATGCTGCAGAAACTAATTAAATATTCAATAACCTTTAGTTTTGACATCAATTGCACATAAATTAAATGTGTTTTTTAAATATTTTATTTACATATTTTTCTTGCTACTCTGTATTGTTGTATCACTTGTTTGTTAAATTTTTGTTCATCCAAGACTTGTGTTTATTTGAGATGTATGAGCTCAGGAGGCTACCTTTGTAAATTACTGGGCAATTAAAAAAAATAAAAATAAAAAAAAGGAACCATGCTTTCATAACCCTACGAAAAAAGCCGTGTAGCCTTCTTTGTAAACTATTGTGTATCAAGATTGTTACAGCCAGCCAGTACCTGTGGCAGGACCAGCTGTCTGCCTACACACAAGTCCGCTGAGGATAATACCCATGAAGCCACTGTTTTTCCCTCACGGCACAGTCACAGCATGTGTGTGAGGCCTGTGTGAGCCATTTACCTTGAGGATTTATGGCTGCAGTTTTTGTTGAGTTGCTGAGCAGCTGGGAGTTCATATTGTGGCAGAAAAATTCATGATGCAACTCTAGATAACAAAAAGAAAAAGTTTAATACCACTCTAGACAATTAATAAGATTCTAGCAATGAAAGTGAATTATTTACTGATTAATTTATGTAAATCTATGAAAGGGTGAAAAGCCAGAAACTCGTAAATGTTATTCAAAGGACAATGAGTTGCACAATGTTGAGGCACTGATTAACTGGTGGAGTTTAGGATCTTCCAAACAAGCTGACAAATTAATTAAAAGCAAACCTTGATTTATAAAAATATTGAATAATAATCAGTTTTCTGGATTTTTCATATCAACAAGCAACTGGTCACCTAAAATCTCTCAATAATCCAGTCTATTCTGGTAAAGATGAGTGTTAGATTTATGCAGCTGCACTTGTATTGAAGAGCAAACATGTGATAAGTCAAGTTTGCACAATAAGTAAAAAAAAAAAGATTTCCTTTAATACTGTTATTAGTTAAAGATGCATAATTTTTAGAGCTATAAGTCTGTTTTACAGGTGTCCAATAAGGAATGTCAAATGGAACAGCATGTCATACTACAGTCTCTCTTCTATCATATGACTTATTAGAGCACATTTTTTCTGCTATGGTAGTCACCAGAAACATTATGGAGATCAGCAGCTCCAGACGGTTTGGGTGTGTGTTCACAATGAAAAACATCTCAGGTTTGTTTCTTATAACTGCAAAGTATGATTTTTTTTTTTTAAGACATATTATTAACATTCACTTGTGTGATTCTATTTTAATTGGCAAATGGCATATATATATATATATATATATATATATATATATATATATATATATATATATAGCCTTCTTAGAAGATCCTTAGAAGGTCCCAAGTGCTTTATTGTCACAGTCCCATTCACCCATACACCCATACATAGTCACATACTGTTGGCATCTCCACTTCCAAACACTGACACCAACTTGTAACCACCAGGAGCAGTGTAGGGTTTAGTGTCTTGCCCAAGGACACTTCAGACCATGAGAAGGCAGGGCGGGAACCAAACTTGCGATCTGCGAACAGAGGTCGACCGCTCTATCTCAGCCCCACATGTGCCACATATTTAATAGCCCTCATAACCTGCTCTTATTAAATACTCTTTTTAAAAGCACAGTATGAGAAAGAAGTGTAAAATATAATACCTTGTTTCCACTGAGTGGTCTAGACCGGACTGGACCAGTACAGTATTGACCAGTAGAGTATGGTATTTTGAGCATTTTGGCCATTGCTGTAGCCCATTAGGTCGGACTGATTCATACCATTTTTGGTTCACCATTAGTAGTCGTAGGTCCATAGAAAGATGGAATGGACCCGTTAGGGTGGAGCTACTGTCGCCACACATTGAAGTCCATTGATTGGTGGAAAAGTATTACAACAACAGCAAGTCAAGATCCAAGCCTGAGGTTTTGTCCTCTTTTTGGCTGTTTTCTTCTTCCCCTCCTACAATCTTCTTTCAAAGAATATTTAATTCTTTGCCTTATTCCCGGGGATTAGGAACCATAGACACGCAGAATCTGCAAATACGGAGAACCGCTGTAGTCGCACTGTTATGACAACTACGTCATCGGTCTACACCTCGCATTCAACTTGATGGGCCAACACTCAATGGAAATGCTCACTTGAACCATCCTTAACCGGCCAGGAGAGGACCAGTCCAGTCCAGACTGCTCAGTGGAAACAAGGCATAAGTTTCCGTCATCAACACCAAGATATCAAAGTAAATATACCCATACATCCCCAATTTTGTTATCGACCACTATAATAAAGTTTAAATTGCCAATTAATAAATGATAAAAATAAAGTGCAAGTGTCACTTTTAGATGTTTTTAGGTGAGTTTCTCCAGTGGTTTGTGCAGCACGTTAAACTGCTCCATAAGTCACAGGGGTGACAAACAGAAGAGGATGGATTAGGATAGATATAAAATATTTTATAAATATATAATCAAATAAGCAAAAATACTAATCTGGTAGATAAGAGAGCTAACAAATTACTTCAAGATGTGAAAAACAAGTTTTGAGGCTGTTTTATGTAGTTCTTAAAATTGAAAAATGAATTGTTCTATATAAGGTTTGCCCTTTATAAGGCGTTTGTCAATGAACAATAGATTAGTGACTATATAAGTAAAACTGTGCAAAGTAACGTTGATTTTTGCCTTCACAGCACACCCATACGATCCGCCCACAAAATCACTATGTAAAAATTGTGTCGCTGCATAAGCTCCTTCAACAACAAAGGAGCCATAAGTAATGAATAGCATTTAGTCATTCAGATACAGTCATGTAACTGCACACAATGCAAACACTGCAAACTGAGCTGTATAATCAAAGAACACATAAACATCGGTAAATAAACATTTGAATTTATGAGGAGGGAGTGGACATTTGCTTGGTAAATGTTCATCAGCTCTCCTACTATTGTGTTTAATCCATGAATCCATCCTTCAAAAGGACTATCCAGAGGTGAAGGGAAGGAAGAAACCAAAACAACATAAAACAATGGTCATATTGTGTGTCAGCTTCTTTCCTCAGTATCAGGAATATTTCACAAATGTGCCATCATTCAACAAAAAACTCATGCTTGTGTTTAGAAAACTGAATTTATGAGGGTTTAAGATTTTTTTTTTTACTATACCAGATGTTCTTGTGCTTTTATTCATGACTTCTTTCTCTTTTCATATTGCTGCAGTGACTTACTTATCTTGTGTGTTCTATAACAGATGGTCTAGGGATATTGAGTCTGTTCATCTTCATATTTTTGCACCATTTCAGTCACTAACATCCTTCAAATGTTTAATGGCAGATGTTTGATGGCTTTGTGTTGGTCTGCATCCTTAACCCTAACTGCTGCTATGACCAACTTATTTTATAACAGATCCCGGAATTTTGTATTTGTCTCTTAGTTAATTTCATTGTTGAAGTTACCAACTTAAATGTTTGTCTTAAAAACAGATTATCCAACATTTTTTCTGTTTGTCTTTCTCTTTCCTGTCCATAAACCCCAACCGCTCATGGCAAATATTTTCCCTTTTTTCTCATCCTACATCTTCTGTTTGGAAGTCTTCATCTCTGCTGTCGCCTTTACTTGGTGAGTGTAGAATTACACAAGAAAGGATTTTATGTCATCTGCTGGTCAATAAAGTTGTGTTCCCGCTGAATGCAATTTGCACATCAGGGATGTATAGTTTCAATGTTAAGTCAAAGTACAGACACGATCTGAGGTTCTGCAGCAGGATATGAGAGTCTAAACAACAGACTACTAGGCTGTATTGTTTGTTTTTTAATGGTTCATATATATTTAATACTGGAAATTAGGGATGTAACAATTGAGTCAAGCCACTATTTGATTTGATTCTCAATTTTAACGTCAAGATTTAAATTTTTTTATTTATTTTTATTTTTTTCAACACAATGAATTAATGGTTTTTTTAAGGCCAAGTAGGTTTTCTTTTTGCCCCTTACATCAAGCTGTTTTCCTACTAACAGAAAAGGATTCAAAACAAATAAACACTTATACATGGTACTGAAATGATCACAAATCCTTTCATACTTGAATCATGTTGTGCTCCATGTGACGGACCGCTCCACACCTGAAACAAACCGATTTTTTAATTTTCTGCACCTATGAATATATTGACGATTTTTTATTATTATTATTATCATGATTATTATTATTATTTTTATGATTCATGAGAAATTGCTACATCCTTACCAGAAATGCATTTTCCTTCATCTGCTCTGAGATGATGGGACACTTTTAATGTCACGAACAGTCTGGATTATTTTAAGAGGAGGGCAAAGATGAGCAAAGCTGCAGGTATGGTCCAGGTGAACTTGAAGACATTAACCTAAGATTTTTTTTGAAGGAAAAAAACTGGAGACAAATCGAAACAGAAGTAGAACTGAGATCTGCACGGGGTTGAATGCTCCCACCTTTGGGAAAGACAGAAAGGGATTCACAATGGTTTGGTTTGTCCTGTCGCCCAACAGCGAGAAGGCCCTGAGTTGAGCCTTGGCTGGGTCCTCTGTGAGTGAATTCTACTTGTTCACTGCATGCATGTGAAGGTTTTCTCTGGGCACTCCAGCTTCCTCTCACAGTCCAAAAAAATGTTTCATAGGTTGATT
This sequence comes from Oryzias melastigma, assembly GCF_002922805.2. NCBI lineage: Eukaryota > Metazoa > Chordata > Actinopteri > Beloniformes > Adrianichthyidae > Oryzias > Oryzias melastigma. The sequence goes on along the minus strand of NC_050516.1, from coordinate 15,521,012 downwards.
GACAGCTCTAAATTGTCCCTTTGGAGTAAATGTGACCCTGTAATAGTCTGGCAAATGTTCTGGGGTGTACCCCCCACCCCGAAGCAGCTGGGATAGGCTCCCATGACCCTGCACAGCAGAGATCAGGATGAATGAATGAAATCTCCCCCTCATTAAAATGTTCTGGAGGCACCGCTGACAACATGGGCTTTTTCTGCCTTTAGACTAAAGCCCAATACTTTTTAGGTAATGTACTTTTTTTTTATAACTTCCAAAAAAATTCATGCTAAAGTGACAATGCCAGAAGCAACAAGATCCTCCTTTCTCTGCTCCTTTTTTCTATTCTGTTTTTGGTTTATGGCAGAAGCACAGAATCATTCTCACTGTTGATTGCTCTTCTTCTCACACTGTGCTGCAGGTTCATGCTGAGAAAATGAATTGCTTCTCTTTTTCTCTCCATTTGTCTTCACTGTGGGCAAAGAAAAATGCCACAGAGGACTATTCTGTATTTTTCTTGCCATTTCCTTTTTCTATTTTTCATTTCTGTCTCAAAAAAATCGTGCTATGAAATATATTTTTTTCTAAATTATTAAAACTTAGCAGTCATATTTGCAGTCAAAAGGACAAAAACTTAACCTAGATGATGAATTGAAAGGAAAAAAAAAATCTGTTAGACCTGACGGGCTGCTTTAAATTCAACTGTGTAAAACTTGACTTTAGTTTTTGCTTTTTTCAAATAATTGTTCTAAAAATCATGTCAGAAGAGGATTGTTATGTTACAATAACAATGTTTAAACTAGCCTAGTTGATGGGATTTTTTTTTTTTTTTTTTTTTTTT
>NC_050516.1:15508113-15520092 GCF_002922805.2 Oryzias melastigma | reverse complement strand
AATGGCAACCTTTATAGATCCACTTCTTTTATGAAGTCTGCTGCTATCTATTTTTTATTGTTCGGAAATAAAAATACATGGAGGAATTAGGATTTCAGATAAGGCTTATTTCCTTTTTTCTCTCACAAGAAAATTAAATAGGGACATTAAAAAAATGCATACATTTTTACAGATTCATAGCAAGCAATCTGAGATAGAATTATCTTTGAAATCTGTACCATGTGTCTGTCCTACTTTCTCACTACTTGTTGTTTAAGTCTTGACTATGACCTGTTGTCACAGGATGTCCGTAGGAAAAAATGTGCATGAATATTTTTTACTCTACAGGCTCGCCAAGTGGTCTACGATCTTCATGTTTCCTGAACGGTTTAAAAGTGTTTGAAAAATTAATCTGCCTGTAGTTACATATGGTCCCTGTAGGCCCTCGTTTTCCCCTCTAGACAGCTACTCTTAACCTTGAGGTCTAACTTTCAAGACAGAGGATTCCTGCTGGACTACATTCAACAAAATTCCAACCTGGAGCCAGGTCTAAGAAAGGGACTCCCGTATCCAGGAGTTTCAGCTGGACCCATATGCAAATATTTATGCCACTATTCTAACTTGTTCAAATTTGTGACATTAATGTCTTTAAAATGAAGAGAAATCCAAAAACGTTTTTTGCCTATCCATCTTCTTCTGTTCTTCCAGGGCCGGTGGGGGCAGCAGTCTAATCAAAGTTGCCCAGTCTTCCATCTCCCTCTAGCTTCTCTGGGGGGACCCAGAAGCGATCCAAGGCCAGCCTAGAGACATAGTCTCTCTAGCGTGTCCTGGGTCTTCTTTGGGGCCTCTGCCCAGTGTGACATGCCAGGAACACCTCCCCAGGGAGGCGTCCAGGAAGCTTCCGGACCAGATGGCCAAGCCACCTCAACTGACACCTTTCCTTGAACCACCACCTTAACGTGGTGGAGGGGTTTGAGTGCTCGAGTGATCTTAGGAGGTATGCTGTCTGGGGCTTTTGCCCCTGGTAGGGTCTCCTATGGCAGACAGGTCCTGGGTGACAAGCCAGAACAGAACCCAATCCGAATTCTTTTCTTCTCCTTAGCCCTTCTCCCTTCCCCTTCATTTAGCCCTTTAAATGGAGAGTTATGGAAAAATAGTGTCTCATATTTTGGACGTCACTTTCATTCGATGACGTCACCAATAATAGCCGGTCTGTTAGTGTTAGCGTGGAGCTTCCAGCGCTTGAATATACATAACAACAGCAGTTTTAGAACTTTAAAAAGGTCATACTACAACAAAAAGTCATTAATTTCATTTAAAAGTAAACTCCTGTGCTTCAGAGCGCACCCACTTAAAGAAAAGCATTTCTCAGTGCGATGCAGTTTACCCTTGTGACAGAGGACTTTGTGTCCATCCACTTGGAGGGTGAAATAAAAAATAAAAAATAAAAAAATCCTGGACACACTTGCACTTAAACTGCCCTTTCAAATGGAGGGGAAGGGAGAAGGGAAGAATTTGGATTTGGCCCAAAGAGTTTTTCGGAACCCCTTTATGAGAAGTTTCCTCAAAGATTCTGGTACGTCGGTCGGAATGGCGTTACCAGGGCCCGACTCTGGAGGCTTCTTGGCCTGGCTCCAGAGTGGGGACCTAATGGAGGCCTGGCAACTTCCCTAGGTGGATTAAGTCCCAAGGAGCAACGTGGGATTGCTCTCCAGTGGGCCCACCACCTGCAGGAGAGCTCAGAAGGGGCCGGTGCAATGTGGTTTGGGTGGCAGTCGAGTGCCTCAGTAGCCCAAACTCCAGTCATAGAGCTTGATAATGTTTTGTACTAAATACATATTTTAAATCACTAATGTGCATGAAATTGATGCAATTTAGGAGCAACAGTCCACATTTTCTTTGGGGTGTCAGAATTTTAAACTGTACTTCAACATTTTGTAATGCAGTTCTTTCAAGTGCCAAGACAAAACACACATAACTGATTTAGAATATGTACCTCTGCTCCTGAATTAATATTTTCAATTTTTAGCTGCTGAAAAATAGGTCTTTTGGTTTACTAATACACAATTGAAATTGCTAATAACTTTTATCTGCACGTTTTTTTCTTTTGCTTTGCATTTTTTAATGAAAAGAGCTATTGATTTTGATTTTCTTTGTCCTCCTTTAACAAACAGTAGTTTTCCTCTAATGTGGCCTCATACAAATCTTTTATGAGGCTCCGCTGCTCCACAGAGGAAGATGTGGGAAAGTTTCCTCAGAGTACATATAAATTCCACTGAGTGCATTGCTACAAAAATACAGCTCCCCTGCCCAGTGCAGTTTATAGGCTTAGCTCCTCTGTCTCAATTTTGATCTGTGGAATGAGATCATCCATATTTAATGATGACTCTAATGAAGCTTTCACATTGTGTTTGCTTGTTCTCCATTTTCCTCAGCTGCCTCCTCTTGAGTACACTTAACCTAAAAAAATACACCCATAAAACACTTCCACAAAGGCCAAACAGGACAATAAACTTAAAAATTTAAATTACAAGTTGTGGGTCAGTGCATGGCGATATGTGTGTGTTCTCCTCATTTATATTCTCACACATTGTGTTTATGTGTTTGTGGCAGCTTGGGACAAAGCCCATAACTTCAGGCTAAATGTCTAAAAGGTCCCCTTGGAGTCAGTTGAGATGACCAGCTAGAATGATGTGTTCCTGGCTCAGATGAAGAGGTCCTGGGGGCAATAAGCTAGATGACAATGATCCATTACCCTCCTGAAGGCCCGTTTCTGAGAGAACACAGAGAAAAAACTCTCTTTCTCCTGATGCCAGCTTGTTTACACACAACAGATCTGGTTTAGTCCCAGTTCCACGCGGGCCCCTCTCCTGATTCCATCCATTATTCAACATGGAGAACTCCCATAAAAGGGGACAGGACAGTGACTGGGAATGAACGGCCTATTTAGAACAGAGGAGGAAGAGATGAATTTATGAAATAGAGGACAATTTAAAGTCAGGGGGGGTTAGAGTGACAGAAATTTGAAAGGTGGAGACGACAGAAATTGTGGAAAAATCAATGTTTTAAAGGCTAAGACTCAAGGACACAAAGTGAAATACTAGTATTCCTGAACAGGGGCATCAAAAGTGGCTGGGAAACTGGCGAAAATTTCCTGCCTGTGATTGAAGTATTCGCCGGCTACTTTTTGATGATGAACAAAAGTTGTATTTATTACCTTCCAACAAATAATATGATATAATAATAAACTCATGTTCACATTGAGAAATATTCCATTCTTGTTTACTTCATGGTGACACAGTGGTGTAGTGGTTAGCACTCTTGTCTCACAGCGAGAAAACCTTGGTTTGAATCCTGGATGGGACCTTCTTGCGTAGAGTTTGCACGTCCTCCTTGTTCATGTGTGGGTTTTCTCCTGGTGCCCTGGCGTCCTTCCACAGTACAAAAACAGGCTTCATAGTTTAATGGTTACTCCAAAGCATCGGTCTGCAACTTTTAATGCTAAAAGAGCCATTTGGTCCAGTTTCTTACTCAACAAACCCAGCAAGAGCCCCATAGCCCCATTTCACTGTTTAGAAAAGTACAGTTTTTTACGTTTTAATGGCCATTAATCCATGCAGTCATAAAATGCATCATTTAAATATTAATGATTATTGAATCGTATTTGTGTTATGCTTTTGTAAAATTATTTTTGATGGCAGCACATAAAAGTTCCTTTCAAATTAAAATACACCCATGTTAAATAAGACCTCCCTGTTGCAGCAGATTTAACTGAACTAAAACCACAGAAAAGTTGTGTAAAACATTTTTCATCTCCTTTTCTTCTCTTATTATCGAATGTAAACATTACAACATTGGTGTAGAATGTATATATTAAAAAAAATAGCAATGGGTTACATGTACGTGCAATTAACTTTAACTTTGAAATCCAAAGAGAAATGACCAAAACAAATTAATTAAAACCACAAACCATTATTTATTCAGATTGCATGTTCCTTCAAAGCTAAGATCTGCAATAGAGGGATGAAAGAGCTGCATGTGGCTCCAGAGCCTCAGGTTGCAGACATCTGGTCTACCGTGTCCCTTGGTGTGAGTGTGTGTGGGAGTGATTACGTGCTTATGACAGACTGGGGACTTGTCCAGGGTGTACCTGCCTTTGCCAACAGTAGGTGGGACAGGCTCCAGCAACGGAGGATGGATGGATGTTGATACTTAATGGGGACATTCATTTTGGGTTAAGTGTTTAGCTTTTGTAAGCACATTTGCAATTGGTCAACAGGTAGATTAGGTAGCAAGCAACCTTGACATCAGCCAACCTTCCACCAGAGGCAATGTGGGGTTCAGTGTCTTGCCCTAGGACACTTTGACACATGGGGGGGAAGGTGGGAATCAAACCTGCATTCTTCCGATTGGAGTTGACCGTCCTATTGCTGCACCACGGCATAGATAGGCAGTCACAGGAAAACAGGCTAGAGGAAATCCTAGCTGTAGAGCAGTGATAGAGTAAAGCTGCTTTCAAATTAACTGATTTAATGCCCCTGGTGCCTGGGAAATGTATATAAAGGGCCCTAAATTTCAAAATTTCTTTGCCTTGTGGTGGTAGCCTCCTTCTCTGAAAACTTTTGAGGCCCATGCAGTGGGGGTGAGCATTTTGATCTGAGTATCAATAGTATTGACAAGGTGAAGTATTGCGATGAGATTTTGCCAACGTTGTCATATTTAATTTTTAAAATATGTTTGTGGTGCTGTTATACTTACGTTTTTGCTTTAAAAAATGCACTAGTTACTGCTTCCCTCTTGTTTTAATGGTATTGTGCTGCTATTAAGACACATGTTCTATATTTGATGTTCTGTACAGATTGTTGTAAATAGCTAATAAACATTTTTATTTGCGGAAAGTTTCAATCCTGTGTTTAATTATACACTTAACACAAAAAACTGTATTTCTACAATATTTCAAGAAAATGTGTTGATATCGGGGATACTATCCCTGTAATAACTTGGGAACGGATCAATACCCAAATTCCCAGTAACGCCCAGCACGGGCGGGCAGCCATGTGACAGAGAAATTTAATTTACTAACTGCACAAAATAAACAAACAATATATATATATATATATATATATACAGTATATAAGTATTTTGGCTATCTTGCTGTACTACTTGTTTTTTTCTCTGATACTGGCTTATAAGGATTGGAAAGAAAAGCTTATTCCTTGGATGACAAGGGTAAAAAATTAAGTACAAATGCAAAGTTTAATGGATTAATTTTTTTGTCTACATTTGAGTTTAGTCTCAATTGTTCTGGACAAATGTCAAGCAGCACATTATAAGAGAGGAGCATTTATGGACGTCACACAGCTTGGGCAAACTTTAATGTGTTTCCACCCACATTGTCTACTACACCATTCTTTCTTTAGCTTGACATCGTTATAGCAACGGTCTCCCGCTATGGTCGGAAAACATGCATTCTGGACTGATTGGGGATTGAAAGCCATCCACAGGAGTGAATGAATGTTTGGTAGCATGACAAAGAAACTGAAGAAAACTAAACATGTGAATCTATTTTACTATTGTTCATTACAATTTCAGCTGTGATTTTTAATTTGAAAGCCTTTCAGGAAAAAAAAAAAACACTTAATTTTGAGCTATTGATGTAGTTTAATATTTAGATGGTCAACTTTACCCACACTGAACATTAAAATGAATATGAATAAAAAAATAAACCATACATGTGTCTGCATAATTTTGTTTAAATGTTTAATTTTTGTTCTGAATTGGGACTGTAGTGGTTATCTGAGCTTATTTTTACAGAGTAAGCGATAATTTATTCAGAATACAGATGGAGAGCAATCCTCAAGTGGACTAAAAGCTAAAAGCAGTAAAAAAATAATCACATGCACCACAAAGCAAAGGTGAATTCACAACTAGAAGAATAAAGAACATTTGTTGGGATGATGCTGAAGCTCAGAAGACACTGCCAAGCCTCCACTATAATCAGACCAAGAAATATTTGTTTGTGATTTCCCTTTTTAACAGAAATATTAAACAATATATTAAAAATGTTTACAGATTGGCTAAAATCTGACCTTTTCATTGTGTCAGTGTGATTAAGGTGGAAATGTAGAATGAAGATCCTAATTTTAATTGAGCAAATGAGTATTGTGGGAAACTAAGGAGACATTTTGAAACACAAACCTGCCCACAGGATGTGCAAGTCCTAACAGAATCATATTCCAGGTCCTCTTTGATCCAGATGTGAGATGTGATAGCAGCAAACTCTACCAAACACAGTAAAGCAGAATGCTTAGTTTGTGATGATATCATATTTATGAAACATTTAGAGTAAAAGAAAAACAATTGTTTTTTTAAAAAACAAGTGTCCAATGGTATATTTTATTAAAACTTTAGGTGTAAAATATGTTAGAATAATAAATATTTATTTTAAATAATTATTAGAAAAAAGTTTAAGTATAAGATGTTAACATGAAGTTTTAAACGTGCCAGAAAACAAACACAAAATAAAAGAAAAACTAAAGCAAAAAGACTAATGTGTTACTACTGTGTACTTATACATTAATGTGTGTCTAATGTACTTTTTCTTTTATATTTGCCCACAAGCTACAAGCTGTGTAACTAAAGGTATTTGAAGTGGTTTGTTTTTTACTCATTTTTAATGTTTTTGTATCTGGCAGAATTATAATTACTGGCTACTTCTATTGTAAAATTAGCAAAAAACATTTTCCCTTGAAGCTTGTAAACTAATGGTTTGATTTGTTTTCACGCCTCACAGGGAGACTTTTCGCAGCTAGTCTCGTCATTTTCTTTACTTCTCACTACAGTGTGATTACGGCACATTGATGTTTTCTCAAAATAGCTTTCAGAAATCAACTTGAAGGTGGGTGTGAAACTACTTTGCAGATTTTCTTCTGTTCCAAGAGCATTTTACGCTTTGAGACAAATATTTAATTATTAAATTATTACTTCCTTGTGTTTAATTGGATGAAACCATTCTGTTTATCAACTGATTACAAAATATAAAGGGAAAATAGAATGTGTTGGGATAGTGCAACAGGGTTAAATAACAGGTTTTTTTTTTTTTAAATAAAATAATTTATTTTTACCTGCTTAGTTTGGTTGGTCCAAATCAAGTGTGAATGCACTTAAGTGAACTCTGGACCAAAAAAAAAAAAAACAAGCTTCTTCCAACATAGCTCTTGTACAGTTTACTTTTGTTTGTATGAAAAAGACCTGGCCTCAATCCAGTCCAACTGTTAATATCGTCTGCTATTTTGGAGCCAACAAGCTACCCTAGTAGAACATAAGGAAATAAACAGCTGTTAAAGTCAGACTAAAAGTCATAAATTGTCAACAAACCTTACAGTTCCACTCCAATCATCTTTTGATCTATTGTAAAAATGTTCCCTGAGGTATTTTAACTATGATTATGACATCAAGCTTCATTTTCTAGTACGTAGGTTCTGCAGAGTGGCAGAAGTTCATTAGAAATTCCCCTGATCTAGCTTTCCTGCTAGCTTATAGCACCTCACACCGCAAGCTAACATTAGCAGTGCAACAAAAATGGTGAGCAATATTGGAGCTATCATGCCATACAGTTTTAAGCCAGATATGAGGAAAACAAAGGTGAACCAGGTCGTCTACAAGTGAATGCATCCGAATAAAGCGGAGCAGGGAGCTTGAGGCTCACCAATTCTAGTTTTAATGTCACTGCTACAAGCTGTTTTCAACTCTATTTTTTTATCAATTCCTGATTCACGATGATTTGAATAAAGACATACTAAAAAATGCAACTTTAATCTGAATTTCTTAATATATTTCCTCCATCATTAGAAAAATGTGACAAGAAAATGTTAAAAACAGCAAAAACAGATTTTTCATTGGAGTGAGTCTTTAACAAATGTGTAAACACATGCCTTTATAAAGTATTAACACTCACTCCTACTATATAGTATTACTGATTTACTATGCAAAACCCCAGAATCTCATTGACACAAACTTCAGCTGTCTTTTTTTCCTCGATCATATCAACTTTTTGCCTCCAAATCTCATGTTTTTACTCAAACAGCAAATGTGTGCCAGACCTTACATACTTTAACTAGTTTTTTGCTGTTTGCATTCAACTAAATACTACATTAGCTACACATGGCTGACTTACATAAACTATATTTGGTCTTTGAACTTAGAGTAGCACAGAAGCAGAAATAGATATTTCAGTTAAGATGTTTGTCCTTGAGCGCAGCACAATCAGCAGTAAAAACCTGCTCTCCAACATGTGGTTGGCAACTCAAAGTGATCTGGCATTTTTAAAAAAAAGGTAAGTTTCCCGATGAGGCACAGTCCCTGCTCCCAATTTAACTCCTTTAATTACATGCCTTTAGAATTTGGATTGCACGGTAGCTGCATGGTGTCTGCTTTTGGACGCAACTCTGGGTTATGTTGTCGGTTTGGGGGCCAGAGAGATTGCAGAAATGTGGGGGCTTGTTCTGGCTGGGAGTGAGAATCCAATGTGGTTTACCTCTATCTCCCTTCATGCAGGGCTCTGTCTTTCTCTGCCTCACTGTGTTTTGTTTTCTTCAGGGGATTTGGCGAGCTCTAACTCAGCCGTCTAAATCCATTGTGGCCGCTCTACACTCCCTTCCGATCCTACTATATTTCTCTTTTTTTGTTTTCTCAAGCCTTCCTAGTCTGGATTTTGTTTTTTTTCTCTCCATATACCTCCTTTCTTCAGAAATCTCACCTCAGCCTGTTTGGTCTCATCTGTTTCTAATCCTACAATGCTCAATCATTTCTTCATTGTTTCTTTCTTACATGGTTACAGCCCCAAGACTCCTTCTGTACTTTAGGTTACCTCTGCATTACTTTTTTCCAATTTCCATCATGATTTTCCTCTCTTAAAATTCTCGCACTGTTTTTTTTTTTAATTCTGTTTTGCAAAGTTATAACCAGAAAAATGAAGGTCGCCAAGAGTAGGTCAAAAATTAACATCTTTCTTTACTGTACTTGTAGAAAAGCAAACCTACTACAACAAATTCACCTTTAAATAACTTTAGTCCAAAAATCTCAGTACTAGAATATCTTAAAAGTCATCAATATCTAGTCACCCCCATGTAAACATATTTTATTAACTTACTATTGTGCTATGCTTTCGTCATTATCACATGACAAATCAACACTTAAAATCAGAATTTAGTGTTGAGCACCATCTGTCTAGAGTGCAGCTGCCTTCGCTCAGCTGTAGCTGGGATAGGCTCCAGCAACTTTGTGACCCCTAAAGGTAATCGGTAGGTTCAGAAGATGGATGAAGTGTCGAGCAAATGTGAAATAAATGGATCATAACCTGGTAAATCCAGAGTTGGTATATAAAATAACTTAGAGCTTCCATAAGGACTGGCAAGGTAAGGATTAAACTGTGAAACTGAACCCACTGTAAAATACATATTTTTCATTGGTACTTGAACCTAAAGGAGGTTAACGCAGAGCGCAGCTTGAAACTGAAGAGTACTTGTAGGAAGACAGAAGATTCTCTTGGAGTCTGCACCGGTGGGGCTGAAGAGGATTTGGGATGAGTCAAATTGAGGAACTGAGAGAGTTGAAGGTCATTTTTCAAGAGGACTAAAGAAGAGAAGAGTGTTGTTTTATAGATCTGGAATGATTATGAAGAGGCAGCATGAGAAACTGGATCATCCACAGATGACGGCTGTGAGACAGATGCAGCCAGTTACAGTGTGATCAGCTGGAGGTTGTTACTGTTGATGAATGGGTGATGTCGGCTGGTGGTGTGAGACCCAAAGGGCAGCAGATTGGGCTTGTGGGGGTTAACATATGCTTTAGTGAGTAAAGGTAAAAGTGGGGGGAAAATAAAACACAGGAAGTAATAAAAAGAGAGCAATTGTGTGTAGAGTTTGCATGTTCTACTCATCATGGTTATGTCTTCACTCCCTAACTACTAAAAAAATAATAATAAATAAAGTGCCGGACTATCTAGTGTCCTGGATTTTAACAGTAATTCCGACATCACGTGCACTACTTTTTATTTGTTTTCATTTAAATGTCAAACACAACTCCCCACATTTCCCGAAGTAAACCCTTTTACAAATATTCAACTGTGTTCTGAAGATGAATAGTTTATAAAAAATTAATTTAAATACATTATTTCAATTGAAATGTGTTCAAACGCAATGCAATATGGTCCATATTTGGAAATCTAGTGAGCATGAATGCACTCTAGTTTTTTGCAAAGACTTCTGGGAAATTTCCAAGGCACCGGATTTGGAAATTGTAGAGTCAGACAGCTCTGCAACACCTTTTAATGTGCAATAACTGGTGAGTGGTGAGGAAAACACACAACCATATGTGGATTTTCCTCCAACAGTCCAAAAACATCTTAGGTTGATTGGTGGCGGACTGCTGAACTGTCCTGGATGTATCCTGCCTTCCCACAACAGGAGCTGGATAGGCTCCAGCATCCCTGTGACTGCACTGGTGTGGAAGATGAATACAGCTGGTGTGACTGAGATAAGACTGAGACTCTGAGCTTTCAAATCTTACTGATATATGTGTGTGTGTTTACCTTTTTTAAAGAGACAATCCAATCTTGATACTACACATCCCATGCATAGGTACACAAAAACAAACAAGCAGGGGGAATTATCAGGGACATAATAGTTCAGATGTTCATGTTTTTACAGCTGAAAATTAGTTTAAACTATATTATTATTTCAAACGAAAGGTTTTTAAATCAAACTTTTTTTACTTGAGATCTTAAAAAAAAACTAAAGGAGGATGTATGTGTTTGTAGTGAAATTACACACAGATCAATACTTGTACATGTTTTTTAGAAGCAGACAACACAATTAAGCTTGTTCTTTTATTAGCAGAGAATACACTCAGCGATTTCTCTTTCAGTTACTAAACCTGGCCTTCAGTGGAAGAAATCTGAGAAAAAAAAACAAAAAAACAATATATGCTAAAATGAGCCACTCAAATGGGAAAGTGACTTTCATCTTTCACACTAAGAATCAAAATATATTTAAGAGTAACATCATTGTGTTACTTAAATATGACAAATACAGGCCTATCAATACAGCATAAACCATGCTTCTTTCAGCTTTTGATGTTACAAAACTCCAACAGTCAAGTTGTTTCACTTTAACGTTATTATCCTAATTTTTTATAAGTGTTTTCATTATTTTTATGTAAAGCTCTTCAGGTTTTGATAGAATGAAAAGTGCTAAACAATTAAAGTTTGATTTGATTTGGAAAAAAAATAAATAAAAAAGTTTAATTTACTGCTGCTTAGTACATGGAGGTGGAAAAAGGGGCTCTACTGTTCTAAACACACATTTTAAATATTAAACAGGCATTTCCACTTTAACTCTGGAGAACCCCAACAACAATTGTATTCAGGGTTTTTAAAGTTAATTAAACAAATTTGGTTTTTGTTTGTTCTTTTTGGGAAGAAGCAATTAACAGCAGCTAAAAAATGAAAATCAAAAGATTAAAAAAAAAAACATGGCTAGAGACCCTGTAGCTTCTCCAGGGTTAAAAGGACATTACGAAAGGTTTTAACGTTGCACCTCAACCAGGCTAACATACTAAGTTTGGACCCTAAAAAAAATGCTTCAAAACAATGTTTAAAACTTTCAAACAAACATGTGAGGAAGAGTTTCTTCATGAGAAACTTTGCACTTTCAAGGATCTTTGTGTTTTCATGAACCCATCTTGCTGCTTTGTCACGGTTGGCTGCAAGGTTTCACTCTTCAAGGCCTCGTTTGCACTCCTGTGTCTTTTGTCTTCCACTTTCTCAAAGTAGGTCTGCAATATGCTTCTGTCATCGGGTCTCTGATGAGATTAGACACCAACTCCATGGGGATGGGAACTTTGCAGATCACAAGTTTCTGTAACAAAAGAGCTTAGAACATCCTGGAAAGCTTGGAAAGCATACTCTCTCTCACACACACACACACACCCCCCCCCCCC
>NC_050516.1:15502689-15508090 GCF_002922805.2 Oryzias melastigma | reverse complement strand
CACACACACATCTCAGATAGCTGACAGTAAAGCAGAAGGACAATTCCAACATGTTATTTACATATTTATATGTTTATCAGAAAAACATTTTTATTAAGGAATCTATTCAGTTTGTGTCTACAAAACTATTTTACATATTTTTTATACAACACATGGTCAACCAAATACTATTAGAAATGCATTAAAAACTGGACTGGAGTATATCTAACATCCTCAAAGTACATGCATACAGTGTCTTGGTTTAACAAAATAATGTAGATTAAGAAGGTTTGCAGAAAGAATTGTCACTAAAAGCCTAAACTTCAAAAGACTCAAACACAAACAGAAGTTCCTGGGCCGCAGTGAATGCAGTTGGACTGCAGAAATGGGGTTTGATCTGCTGCGCTGCTTCAACCAGATCACAAAAATGTACCCAAATAAGCACCTAAGAAAAAAAAATGTGCTTACGCTTTAGAGTCCAGCTACTAAACCCAAACTCCAATATTGTAGAAGTGGATCATTAAGCACAATCATTTTTTTTGTTATTTTGGTACATTCAAGAAAGTGTTTGGTTATGAATTTGATGTAAGAAAAACACATATTTACTTTAAATATATTTTGATTTTAACTCGATATGTCTATATCTTGACAAAACAAAATGCTGAGTAAATGAATTTAACCAACAGTCTTAGATAGAGCATTTGTTTAGGGCTGAGAGTGTGTGTGAAGTGTTGTTCTATGGAAAAATAAATCTGGTTTGGTGTAAATCCTCTCAGACTTCTAATGATAAATATTAATACATCATTCATTTTTGATGAAGATCCCAACTACTCTCATTTAGAGCTGTACATTTGCAAGTACATGAAGTTCTCCTTTTTTTGCCATCGTGTCTGTGTGTTATCTGTATGTTTTTGGCTTTATTTAAGGTAGTCTTAACCATGAGTTATAAATCTGCATAGTTTTGCAATTTTTTCCTGAAGACCAACTGTCAACTGGCATTTTTCTGTTGATAGAGAACATATATAAAGCAAATGAAGCTCAAATTGTAGGTCTTGAGTATTTTTTAAATTCTAATTATTGTGAATCAAGAACAGATAAAAAAAACAGCTTGTAGTTTTGACATTGAAACTATCATTTTCAGGCCACAAGGTCACTGCTCAGCTCCATTCCGATATGTCCATTTGCAGACAAACAGATCCATGCTCGTTGGGCCTTCACACAACAGGATCTGGGATGGTACCTGGTGCCTGGTTCCAGACCGTACGGCTGGAAAGCTCCAATACTGCTTGCTACTTTTAATTTTGGGTTGAGCGTGTGAGAGGCTGTAAGCATGTACAGTTCGTGTAAATGGATGAGTGGTGACAAGTGGAGGCGGGCTTACTCCACTCCAACAGTACCGCCCACAATTCAGAGGTGAATTTCTAAAAACTCCTGTCGCTCTGCAGAAACTATGTCCTAGAAAGCAACAGATTTTTCATTTTGGCTAAAAACTGCATAAAAAAAAAAAAAAAAAAAAACACTGAGAAGACTTTTAAAATAGATCAAAAGATAATCGGAGTGGGACTGTAAATTGTTGTAAAATTAGGCATGTGTCATTTTAAATTAATTTAGCCTGTCATAAAGGCTCTTTTAAAGTGAAATTTTTCACTTACTGAAAAAGTTTAGATCCTTGCTCGTGTTGGTTTATGTTGCTTGGGAAAAAGCTATTTTTAATCACTTGAAACTGAAAGATTTCTATTAGACTGAAGATAAATGATCACCTTTAAGCAAACTTTCTTAAGCATTCCAGCCATTGGTTTTTATTATTCATTATTTGCTATTTAAATTATTTAATTGCTAGTACATATACATTATGAGCTTCTGATGAAGTAACGTTTTTAGCAAAATTGTAATATTGTGAATTTTATTTGAAATTGTAAAACAATAAATAAATAAATGTTAGATTCTACTGATATTTTACCATAATACAGTAAATAATATATTAAACGAAAGCACCATTTCCAAACACACATTTACATAAGTTTAGATCTAATCATGTAATTAATGTAAACTAGAATATGATCAAAGTACCAATAAAACATGGTTTTAAAACCTTTGATACAAGTTTAAAAGAAAAAAAAAAACCTTCAAGCAGGATAGACCTGTAAACTCAAAACACTATAAACTGAATGTGCTAAACAAACAAATATTCATTTGGGAAATTGTATTTTTTTATAGTTTGGTGATCAAACATACATAAATATTATTCAACAGTTTATTATGAGATATCCTAAAGCAGCATGTTTATGGAGCATCTAAGGAAATATAAAATAGAAAAATATGTAAATACACTTTTTTATTTAACAAAATAAACAAATAAAAAAACAAGAAAAATGTTCCGTGGTAAATTATCAGACATCGTATTCTTCCACTTCTAATCAAATATTAGGAATAAGCTTACTTGTCATAAAAGAAAAAGCAAATCTCAATTACATTTTCAAATTTAATTCCTGAAATTCATCGAAATTAAGATTTTCCTTACATCACATTATTTTATCCTGTGACCTGCTTTGGATATAAACATCTGCTAAATATCAGCGCATGCACCAAGGAGACGACGCATAAACTCCGCTCTGAGGAGCAAACTAACGGGCCTTCCTGAACCAGAACTGGTGCTGCTGTGATCTGCATACGCATCTGTTCATACGATCCCCCGTGAAGTTCCAGATCACTGACATAAACTCATCAACAAAGTCTAGCAGGCGGCGGCTCATCCCGCCCTTGATTGTGTGCCTAAACACGCACACAGACAATTTCTCACCTTCAATCAGTTGTGTTGAGCACACAGGTGGCAGTTCAACACACAGAGCTGAAGTGTCAGATGAGCGAGCTGACGGCTGATGTGAACAAGCTGATAGGACACAAAGGGAAGCAAGACCCCCCCCATCATTTGACCCAGTTGGAATCAATGAGCGAGCACTCCACCACACTGAAAGCCAAAGTGAGAAGAGGAGGAGCTGATGAAGGAGGTGAGGGCATCAAAGTGGGTAACGGGGGCATGTGGATGAGGAGCACAACAGTAATCAAAAAAGGTTCTCTTGAAATCTTTACTCTCCGATTTTGATCTTTAATTCTGTTTTCTTGTCATAGGAGAGAAGAAAAGGCAGAAAACACTTGAGGCTGGATGGGTTCTGCTTTTGTTGCATCTGTGCAGCCATTCGAGAAGTTTTTTTTTTTTTTTAATGAAAACAAGTTTGAAAAGAGGTATTGTTGCAGCAAGAGGTGTCACAAAAATTGTCTTTGTGAAATAATGGCAGCTCTCCTAACTTTGTGAAAAAATATTAGGAGAGAAAATTGCACACCTGAATGAATGCACACTTTCTAGACTGTGAGCTCTAAAAATATGAAGAAGTGATGTGATCGATGGCTCTACATTTTCTCTACATTGACTCTCATTTCAACATATTCAATATGTTTCTTAAAGAAAATATTTTAGACCATTAACGTTTGTATTCTTCAAAAACAAAGTACAGACAAATGTAAAGATTATCTGACTATGTATGTGGCGGTCTTTGATCTTTCATTATAAAGCTGCAATGGGAAGCACTTTAGAGAATGTAGCAGTTATGCACCATAAATGCTTAAGATTATTTTAAAAATTACGCTGGAATAGAAAAGAAAATTACACTAAAATGATTTCAGATTTAGAAATAAAGAAAACAATCTTTTTGTGAATGAAAAAAAAACAATCAATCAATCAATTTATTATTTGTAAAGCACTTATAAAAGCAGAGCTGCCAAAGTGCTGAACAGAGAAATAAAATCAATAAAGAAAAACAAAAAAAAAACAATAAAAGCAAAAAACCGAAATATTTGTTGTGTTTTTATATGGAGATAAAATGTTTGAAACAGTTTTTGAGATTTCCTCCTCACCTCTGTGCATCTACAATGACCCATAGGGGGCAGCATTGTTACACAAAGCTGGAACTTTAACCTCCCAGCATCTGCTGAGTCCTGTCAGCATCAGAGGACGACTTCAGCGCAGACTGATCCCACACTAGTTTGTGAATTATTCAGTCTAAATACCTAGACTGGGTTCAGTCTAAAGGGAGGGAGATGATGGTGGGGTAAGGATGAAAACGGAAAATAGATATTTATATATACATATATTTTTGGTAATTACCAGCTGATGAGGTGCAGGGGGGAGAAATATTGAAAGTAGGCAGATTAAGGTTTAAGAATGAAATATCAAAGAAGCACTAAGGAATACGTTGGGTAAATTATATTCTCACAGAGAAACAAATTTTAGGGAAAAACTTAACTTTCTCTCCACTCGGTTCTTCTTTTTTTCCACATTGTCTTCTTTTTTTAATCGCATTCTTTCATTCCACATCCCCAGATTGCGTCCTTTATGAGGGCCAGAGGTTTGTGGCCACAAGTGTGTCAACAGATTGCAGCCTGCTGCATTTATAGGATTCTTTTCTTCCACAGAGGAAAAACCAAAAAAGCCTAAAATCAGTTTTTCCAAGTTTTGGATATTGTTTTCTCTTTTTTGGTCATTTTTCATCCCTAACTTATTTTTCTATTTTTTCAACCCTGGATCTCCCTTTGCTCTGAATAATACTTTCATTTGCAATTTTATCCGGTGTCAAGCTCTTTTTGGTCACCACCTGCCTGTTTCTGTTGTTTGTAGAGAGCACACAAGAATGACAAGAACTAAAAATTCTAACAGAGGAAAATAACATTTAGATTAACTAAACTAAACTTAATAGAAAATATAAACGTATTCTGAAAAATTAAAAACCAGTTAAGGTTTTCATATGAAAAACCAACCCACAACACATATGAAGAAATAATTAAATATACACTTTCATTTAATAAAACGCATGTAGAATGAACTGAAGCAAGTCATGAAAATAAAAATAATCAAAATAAAAATATTGCTTATTCAAAATAGTTACCTTAATTAGAAAATTGCAAGTAGACTTAAAGTCCAAAATAAATCCAGATACCCCTATTAAGCTGCAGGTGTAATCTACAAGGTGAATACAAATAAAAAAAAGTAAAAAATAAAAGAAAATAGAAAAGTCTACTGGCTTCATAACCATAGTCATCCCCACTCTTATCCTCCAAACCAGAGCAGCCACAAACTAAGCAAATACATAGATCCTACAAAAGAACAGGAGATCTCACCCTGACAAAAAAAAGAAAGAAGGAAAGAAGATGTAAACAATAATCACAATAAAACAATGGTCACAAGTTCAGAATGATCCTTCCCAACTTTTTGTTTTACAGTGGAAAAGCTCCAACAAGAAGGAACATCCTAGTCTATAATTGTAGACGATCCTTCTCCTTTCTGTGCAGTGCTTGCACTCTTTAACTTACTTCAGACCACTAGTTCAAACTAGGGGTGTGCCAAAATATCGATATTGCGATATATCGC
>NC_050516.1:15499785-15502605 GCF_002922805.2 Oryzias melastigma | reverse complement strand
ATCGTATCGTATCGTGAGGTACCCAGTGATTCCCAGCCCTAGTTCAAACCCCAGACAGCTGATTTTCTTCCCATTAGTTAACCATCCATGTATAAATAGAGAGAAAAGTGTAACTGGCCTCCACAAAGAAAATAAAAAATTATTTTAGAACTATAAGCATGTCTTATATTTACCCTTTTGGTTCTTCTTGACCAGAATATTGTTTGAAGTTTGGTTTGTTTCATAGATTAACCCCAATTTGTTCTAAGTAATTAACTCACAGCATGGGAAGTCGCATAAAAAGCTGGTTAAATGCTCCTTACCATATTTGGAGATCACACCAGATACATTGCACTGAACAGTAGTTACATTGATCAAAGGAAAAAAAAATCACTGAGCAATTCAGCAGGTAAAACCTTCAAAACTGAATAGAAAATACCAAGACGACCTGGTGGCAGACAAGACGGTGGCTGAAAATCATTAGTCAGACACGGAAATTCCACAAAAGGTCTGTGTTGTAGCCACTTTAATTAAAAAATATTTAGTGTTCAGGATTTAGGAGGGATAACAGACTTCACATTCCAGAGATGTAGTTACTTAAACACCAATGAATAATTCAGTCAGTCAGATTGTATTAGTCTATTTTGGATCTGTAGACCGGATGGACGAAAAAAGGGGTTGAGGCTAAAAAGAGAAAAGTATACAGCAAGGAGAAAAGATCCTCAAAAGAAATCTCAAGAATACGTTTCGAAATGTTTTCAAACATACATTCATGTTTTATGCAAATGCGGTTCAGTGTACAATGCAATAGGAAGGAAAACTTTTGAGTGCAGATATACTTTAAAGAAGAAAATGCCGTGAAACTCCAGATAGTTCTGCATTTGTTACATCAGAAGAAGATAAGAAAAGCCTTTTAGGAATAACTTCACAGGTTTGTGCCGTCTGCTCACACTACATGCATGATTAACACGCTAAATGAGTTTTTCATTCAACCCCTAAAGATTAAAGATTTTTTATTCAAAAATTCCCACTGCATATATTTGTAGTCCATGAGTCACTTTAGGATATGCGTAGATTGGTCTTGCTTGCATGAAGATGTTTTAGTTATTATGCTATTCTAAATAGCATTTCTCACAGCTGAGACCATGAACAGAATATAAAGCACATTAGGATGAGATAACCAGTCCGGTGCTCTGGTGGGAAAGTGTCCACCCTGGGACTCAGAGGTCATACTAAAGACTTCAAATGGGTCTCAATGACCCTGCGTGACACACAGCGTTAAAGGATTGGAGGTAAACCCACCAAATGGTTACCAAGTGCCACTGGGACTGCAGTTTCACAGTGATTTGAGTAAAGAAATACACAAAAATTCAAATTTGAGTTCAATTTTCTTATTATACAGTATCTTTCGGCAGATATTTATTTATATCTTTTTCATGAGGCAACACTGCTGAAATGAATTTTTAATACAATGAGAAGTAGTTGGTGTCCGTCTTGTTTAACAAGTCATTTTTACTGCAAAATGAATTATAATAGAGGCATCAATAGCCAAACTCCAGGCAAGAAAAGAGAGGGGTGTACTCACCTTTGTGAGATACTGTGTGTCAGGGGTGTCAAACTCAATCGCACAAGAGGCCAAAATCCAAGACACATCTGAGGTCATGATAAACATTTATTGAACACTTTAAAACAAAATTTTAAAGCTTTTCAACATAATCACGAACAAGATATTTATCATTACCTGTGATAATGTGAATGTGAATGCTGTAAGCTGAATTTGCCTGCTGAAGATGCTAGTGCTGATAGCTGAAGATGCTGAAATTGACAGCTAGGAAGCTGATAGCAAGATAAAAATAAGCTAAATGCCAAATTTGCCTAACAAATAAACAAGATTATCCAAAACAACTCGCAGGTAGCTGAAAAAATTGCTAAACTTCAGAATTGCCTAAAAACAAAAAAAAAAGCCTAAATTAACCAAAACAGCTAGTGTGTAAATATTAGCCTAGCTACAAAACAGCCTAAAACATGTTTTAAAAGCCGAAATTAGCTGAAACAGCTGGCATATAGCTGATATATTAGCTAAACTTCTAAACAAATCTTAGTAAATGCAAAAAATGATCCAAAAAGCTAGCAGAATGCTAATTCTTTAAACTTTTAAATAGTAACCAGAATTTGGTTTATTACAGGAACTTCAGGTTGTTCCAGATCAACAATTGACTTAAAATACCTGTAAACGTGTGAAAGTAGTTTTTCTTTATCCCAAAAGTAATAATATTTATTAAGTTTAAATGACGACAAAGAAAACCCAACACATAGAGTTAGTGGAACAGATATCCAGCAATATTTGTGCACCGCCCTCATTCTCTGATATGTGGTTTCTTGTATAGAGAAACTAAAAAAAAAATCTATAGCAAAATAATGAGCACTTATTAGCACAAGCCAGCCAGTCCCATCTCTGTGAAAAGAGAAACAAAAAAAAACAGTCTTTCTGGGGATTGCTGCTTTAGTGTACCTCTGCATGATTCCAATTTGAAGTCTCTCTGGAGCTAAGCTCATTAAAAACGTGCCGGTATGCTGTCAGGTAGGGAAACTGTACCTGACGCAACCCTCACCCCGTAACCCAGTTTATTACACGTCTTTTTTATTTGGCGTGAATGAAAAACAACAAACATGTGGCACAACACACTTAGATTCAGAGGCATTTATGGAGCTGTCACTCTGCAAACTATTACTAATCCACATACACTAATACAAAACATGCATTTCCTGGTAAATGGCAGAGGTGGGGACTCGAGTCACATGACTTGGACTCGAGTCAGACTCGAGTCATGAATTTGACGA
>NC_050516.1:15496396-15499754 GCF_002922805.2 Oryzias melastigma | reverse complement strand
GACTTGAGGACAAAGACTTGGGACTTGACTCGGACTTGCAAAACAATGACTTGGTCCCACCTCTGGTAAATGGTAAACTGATCCCAGTCACAGACATATGCAGACACAAGCGCAATCTGCTGGAAGGAGCGACCAGCATGACTGACTGATTCATTGTCACACAGAAGTGAAACTGGCTGACAGATTGATAGACAGACTTATGACAAGCCTGCAAGACATCCTGAGACTGAAAGAGAGGCAGTGACAGAGAGCTTGACAGGAAGGTTTGATGCAAGACAGAAATAACTAAAGGGAGAATACATTACAATTCATTTGCTTATTTAGCAGACACTTTTTAAAAAAAATCAGAGTGTAATTAATGATTTAAGGAATTATCTGTGTGTGTTTTCAGAAGAGAATTGTCATTTTTAAAGACGTTCTTGATTTACTTTCATAGAGAGTTTTTTTTCTTGTTTAAATAGATGTTAAACCATTGGGTGCTATTACTGTGGAGGTTAAATTAAAGTCATTTTCTTGTCTTTTCTGATTCTTCCATTGGAGTGATTAAACCTGTTTGTCTTGATAATAGTTACCTTGATAAAAAAATTCTATTCATATAAGAAATGTAATTGTATGGAAGTTTCACTGACTTGAGTTTGTTCAAATTTAATTTGAAGTTTTGAAGTTCAAATTTCATTGAGAGATGACACAATACTTCCAGAAAAAGAGATCGACTTGTCATTGTGGCCCTCAAGTATCTTCAGATTTCATGCTGCACACTCACATCACGTCTCTACCCTGATCAAGGCCCAAAGCACTTCACAAGTCCCATTCAGCCATTTGCACACACATTCATAGTGGCAGCTCTGCTGAAGTATAATATATTTTCTGGTACTAAGGATGTATTGTGGTTGATTGAAATGTCTACCTGGACAATCAATAGATCAGTTGTGAAAAGGTTCTTTTGACTTTTTGATTTTAGCAAGTTTGTTATAAAATACAACTTAAGTTCCTGCTGAGAGAGTCGAAGAAACATTAGACCTTTTGGTATTTATCTTTTTAAGTCACAATGAAAGTGACCTATAACTTTTTGCTTAAACGAGTGGGACAATTACAGGAACATCACAGGATGATTCTGTTTTGGTTCATTGTGCAAACAGATCAAGTCAGATGAAAAAATGAGGAGCGGGCTGCATTGAGTTGGACTGCATTTAAAAACAGCGTGTGCCAGTTAGAGCATTATTGTCAAAGATATGTTAAGAAATGTGTTTTTATAATTTACTGTAAATGAACTCAATTTTATTAGAATACATTTATCTTGAGATCTCCGAGGTTAATGCACATTTAACTAGTTTAACTATTTTACAACTTACTCTGAAACAAACCTGTCAAAAACAGTTACAAGAATATGCCTGGGAGTCCAAACTACAAAGTTGACATTTATTTTGAAATTCACAAGCTGTCAATAGTTCTATATAGTTCACATATATTTAACCCATGTGCTATCCAAGACATGTTAACATTGGGAGTGACAATTCAGCGCACTGAACTTTTTTTTTGTCAATGATTTTTAATTTTCACTGGTGTCCATGGCACACATGAGATCCCGTTTGGCTTTGGGAGGGACATAATGCAATGTAAGGGTAGGGGTAAGGGTCATCTGGACCCCAGAAGATAGCACAAGGGCTGTCTTAGTCAATAAAACTATTGACAGCATAATGTAAAATAAAACAAGATATACAGGTGAGTCTTCAGGTCTACTATATTCAGAAATTCATCAAATCAGATTGTACTTCTATCCTTCTATTGTTTTGAACAGGGTTTATCCTTAATAAAATAGTTTTTAATCTCAATGTGAATCTATTAAGAGAGAGATATGATACTAAATTTGACTTATTAGTAAATAGAAATGGTGTCAGAGACACTGAACTGGACTGAAATGCCCAAATCTACCAAGTTCCCAGCCAGCAGAACAGCTCTTTTCTCCATGTTTCTAAATGCAATCAAAACTTTAATGGAGGTCACTGAAACATTTGTGAAATGTGTGAATTGTGTGGTAAAGGCAATAAAAAATGGCCTGAAGGGGGTTAGTGGGAAGTATCCAAATAAAATATGGCAGAACCGTTGCATTTAATAAGTTTTGATTGAGGAGATTGAACTATGGAAATAGTTTGCCACTGACTGAGGAAGACGAACATAGTGCATGTGGACTGCTGTGGATGCTAGACTCATACCTGACAGAGTGATGCGCCTTCCACCTAATAAAGTTGTGTTGTTATCAAATTAGTGATGACTATCTCTCATATATTTTTGACTGTATAACAAAATGATGATTAATTATATTATAAAATATACGACAATTATGGGAAAAAAACTTCCCAGGAATATAACAGCCATTTATATTACAATTTATATAAACAACTATATCTACCGTTTAACCCTGGTAAGAGGTTCATGTGAACTAAAAACTCCAGCTTTAATAATATCATTTAGCCATTATTTTAAGAAACTGTATGGTTAGAGAGCAGAGTTGTAGCTCCTGCCTGTCTATTTAAGTTATTCTTTTCAAAAAGGCATGAAGAACTTTTCCTTTTAGAGGTAATTAATTGGGTAAATACACAGAATGCTTGGTTAAGGTCACATCCGTAGACATGATTCTGATGTGAAATTAGTCCAAATAAATCTGGTTAAAGAGGGACACTTTTTGTTTGAAGCTTTTAAATTCAAATCTAAGGTCACAGAGAGATACAGCATTGATTAGATGACACAACAGAATAACTCTTTATAGAAGGTCTTGTTCAGTTCTCGTTGATTTAATTAAAACATTTTATCAGCTATGAAAACTTCATGTTTTCAGGGAAAAAAAAAACTTTTCTAAATTCAGAGGTTGTAGTTAATAGACCTGAGAACCTCAGGAACTCTGTGTGCAGCAGTATAATTTAACGGGATTACTTTGGTATTTAGTAACTTTGCAAAAAGCCTTACTTGGAGGAATTTTAAGTCAAATATACTATTAAGTTCGAGAATTTTTTTTCATTTTTTTAATTATACCAAAATAAGGGACATTCTGTTTCAGAATGATGTGAGAATGTGAGAAACTAGCCAATAGTTTTATTATCACAGAATTCAACTTTTGTGAATTCATGTGAGCCACTTTTTACAGAATTTGGTGGCGCTAAAGGGGTTAGAAAAGTTGCCTGAGCATTTTTTTTCTTTCATTTTATAGCCATAATTAGCCTTTGCAAAAGTAGTCATGTTTGTGTATACATTTTTCTTGTTTTGTTACATGATACGCAACATTACATGATTGTGGCCTGAAAGCCTATAATTTTAAGAGTTTGCAGCTTTATATCTTGCCATGGGAACATTTTTCTTGTTC
>NC_050516.1:15493972-15496325 GCF_002922805.2 Oryzias melastigma | reverse complement strand
AAGCACTTCTGTACAGACTGCTTTCAGCCAACCATGACCATCTTCTCCCATTGTATAATTTCATCTCATGTCCAAATAGACTTTGTGCTGCAGGATATAAAATATTTTGTTACATTATTGTATTTTATTGCAACTGTAATACATTGCATTGCGAAATTCCTTCCTCATATCACCGTCCCAATAACAATGAAATCTCATTTATTGTGCCTTGTAGTGAAATTATTCATTTTAGCAATGATTCGAGTTATATCATAATTTGTGGTTAGTGATACTATTCATCGTTGATATTGGTTCATTTGGAATGATCTGATTCATTCACCCAAAGACAAAAAAAGCAGTGATTCACAGATAAATATCTGGTACTGAACAGTGGAGGTGAAGTTTTACAGATTCGTTGCAAGATAATCAAGTGTCAGTTAAATGCACAAACACGTAAGCAAGAATGAATGGTAAATCCATTCACATTTTATTTTCATTAAGTTTACTGCTTTTCCACATCAAAATAATACAAAAGAAACATTAGACTACACTACGGTCTACAAAATTCAAACCATTTCCACACATTGGACTGTAATGATGATTTTTTTGCTGCATCGTGTGTGTTGTCTACTGTGATGACACTTGGTCATTTTCACATTATAGTAACATAAACCTACCATATCTCGATCTAAATGTTTTTTTTTTTTCCAGTAATCGAGATAATCAATTTTCATTAAAAAAGTTGTAGTAGTATAGGTCAACTCAGTTGACACCTTACCTCAGACGGATTAATCTGATTGGATTGTAGGAATATAAATCAATGAATGGATTCAGTAGATTAATTATTACACCTTTAAACAAGCCTTATATTAATAACTGTCCCTTCTGAGATACTTAAAACAAAAGCATTTTTAGCAGCCTCCAGGATAATTGGTTATTCCTGGAATTTTTAAGAGGCATGAGGGCCGTCTCTCTGCATTCATTCAAAAAGCAATTCAAGATTTTTCACTCTTGTAAAACAGAGCTTAAAGCATATTAGTTTACTCTATTAAATAAATAAAACATAGAATAAATCTACCGTAAATTGGAAAAAAAATCCAGCGTGCTCCATTTGGTTTTGCATTTCGTAGTCCGTTTCTTTCTTTTAAAGGGTGGCTGTAAGATTATTATCTCTTCACATCAGCAGTTGTTCAGTTTTATTGTCATGTAGCTAACCAGTCTAAAGGATTTTACAACAAATCTCTTAAGATTGACTAAAGTTTTAAGTTGTCAGATTTTTTTTCCTCCCTTAATATGCTGCTAAAAGTATGTCACACTAGCTGCGTTTCCATTACACTTTTGCGCAAAACTTTTTCGAAATTTCTAGAATTTCGATAAAACAATGTTTCGAAAAAACAGCGTTTCCATTAACCCATGATTATGCGAAAAACTCGAAGTAATTCCCGCGATAAGTCATTAAAAAAACGTGACGACGGATTTAAACACTATTTTCATGTGCAGTAGATACATTCACATTTCTGCCACGGAGCTAGCTCTCATCCTTCCCATTCAGAGAAGACGTCTACGTCTGATCCGAGCCTTGAAGCGGCAGGCTCCTTAAACGCGGGAGCGACGTAGAGTCAAACAGTTTTGGGAAATCGTGGTTGAAGAATTCACCGAAGAGCTGTGGATTCAGCATTTTTGCATGACACGCTCAACTTTTGATGAGCTGTGCGGTGCCCAAGGCAGCCAGTTGCTGTGAAAAAGCGCATTTGACCAGCTTTTCCTGCTTCCTATCCGAAACGCCATATCCGGTTAATGGTCACGTGACTCGTTTGTTTCGAAAAAAGTGTTTCCATTACAGTTTTTCGAAAAACTACTGTTTCGATACGGCCCAAATACCACCTCCTCTAAGCGCAAAAACTTTATTTCGAAAAAGGCGAGTTTTTTCGAAATTGTGGTGTTTCCATTAGGAGAATTTAATATCGAAATTCCGTTTTTCGAAATTTCAGAGTTAATGGAAACACGACTACTGTATCCTTAAAGCAAAGGGCTGTTGATGAAGCTGAGTGTAAACATGAAGAAACAAACACGCTGATTTCTTCTAAATGCAGCAGCTAATGAAATTGTCTCACATGAACAGACAAATCCACTTTATAGATATGCAAAAGTGCAAGGTGTACAGATTAAATGAATGCTAGTTTTTTCCTCCCATTTCTGTTTCCTATCTTTTGCATAAAAAGCTGCCAGGTCTTTGCTCCTTCTTTTAAAATATAGGAATCATTAGTTTAATATTCATGTGCCAAGACTGTTGTGATTATGCGTCTCTGTCCCACACAGAGTTGATTGACAGAAATTTCCAATTTTCCTGTCTTTCATCTCCTGTAAACACACC
>NC_050516.1:15462907-15492595 GCF_002922805.2 Oryzias melastigma | reverse complement strand
AACGCTTCTGTATTAAAGTACTTTGTAATCAGTAATCGGATTACTTTTGAAAAAAGTAACTAGAGTAGTAATTAGATTACTTTTTGAATAAGTAATCAGTAATCAGTAACCAGATTACTTTTCCAGAGTAATCTGACCAACACTGATTTTGAGTGACAAAAAAAGAGAAAAAAACTTTCAGTTTTCTTTTCTTTTTTTTGTTGTTGCAGGGCTTCTAGTCTATTGTAACAGACATGAACACTGTTTCTTATATGAGCTTAAATATATCATTTGATTAAAGACTAAAAAGTGTCAAATATTAAAACCAGAGAACTATCAGAAACTGTTCCTGCTGCAAGTCCCCATCTCAATAATATTGGATAGTGTGGAAAAAAATGTAAAGTCTCCTTTTCTGGTGCCTTTTGAAGAACAAAAAAAAAAAGTAGAAAAAGTGCTCTAGCTTGCTAAAACTCATCAATATCACCAAGCTCTTAATGTAAAATGCTTTCTCCCCTTTAGCCGGATGACAGCAGTTCAATGGTTCTTCTTTGGATGCACTTTTGCAACCATTGGAGGAGTAACCTGATTTGTCTGAGTTTGTTAACCACCAACTGAAAGGTGGAGGCTTGAGGGAAATGCCACACATTTAGGTCAATCAGTTCTCCTTTACGCTCTAACTGTAAATGCACACATTGCATTATCGTCTTTTTAAAGTTGTGTTGTTGTGGTGGTCATGTGGACATTTACCACGTGGACTGACATGCACAAAGGGGAATTAAAAGGTAAAGTGATACCAAGCAGCATTCTTAGATTGGATCTGTAACATTATCAAGCTAAATCTGGGGCTTCTATACATTCTAAATGGTCTTTTTCCCCCTTTAGCCTGTGCAGTAAGGGATCAACATTACAACTGTAATTGCTAAATTAAACCTTTTATGAATTGTGCAGTCTTTCACCAATTATAGCTACGTTCACACTGTCAAGGAGAATCCAGTTTAAATATTGAGTCAATCTACAGGCGTGATCAGAGGTCCCGTGGCGAGATTTGATCGCCGGGCACAGCGGTGCCTCAGGCTCCATGACAGGGTTTGTGCAAAGTTTGAGTTCAAATGTCTGAACTTTGGCAAAGATTATGTTGCATCAACCAATCAGCTTTGACCCGGGTTGTGTTGATGATGGGATCAGCAGGTGGAGTCCAAAACCCACATTGAGGAGAATATGTTCTCGTCCTGAACTCTAATATTAATAAAATGATTCTCTCATTGTATTATTAGTCTTTTTTTCCACCCTCTGATTAAGTGGTAGAGCCAGTCATCAAACTGGGTCACAGAAAAACAGAAGTATCGCTGAAATGTATCGCTGAAAAAAGTCATTCATATCCAGTGTTACGCCCCACTTTGGTCTAGGGGAAATCAAGGAGCAAAACATGATAATAAAAGAAAAATGTGTGACAAAAACACCAAAAGATCGTATCCATAAAAAAGATACATTTTTTTTTACAAGAAAAACAAATAACCATAACTTAAATGTGAAGCAAATGGTTCTCTCGTTGCATTTCAATGCTCCCTCCATTAGCTGGTGACCAATGGGAGCCACCCCCTTCCAACACCACACCTGAAACAAACAAAGACACAACTCAAAGATCCAAAAACACACTAAGTCACACTCTGACAGATATAAAGTACACAAAACACAGAACAAAACCAAACCAAATACGGCCAAAGCCATAACATCCAGCTCTTGCAGTATAAGGTAACCTTCATCGTACTGGGAGAGTCACTGAATTATCTTATGAACCTAGACATGGAGATGGTACTCCAGGATAAATAAACCGTATCTCTTAACATCATCCAAGTCTTCCATGGATTGACTGTATAGTTGAACAGTCAATGTTTCCATATAGCCATGAGACTGCCAGTGAACATTTGAGGCCCGTTTCAAGAAGCAGGTTTTGTTGAAACTCTGAGTTCATAAACTCTGAGTTTCTGGTAGAATTCAGACTTGCTTATCATATGGTACATTGAAAGACATGAAATATTGAGTTACAATTGCACAAGTCTAAAGTTCCTTTTCAATTAAGTAGGGCATTATTTAGACAATTATTACAAAAAAAACAAAAAAACAAAACAGAAGATAAGCCGCAGAATATGCTATTAAAGAAGCAACTGGACAAAGAAAACCTTGAAATTATTTAGTTTAAGTAGTCTGTGCTCTCATTTCTCAGATATATTTTGCAAATATCTATTCCAACAATTTATTTCATCTTATTTGAATTTGGAAAAAAAAAAGTTTAAGTTCTAAGTTCTTGAATTAGTTCATGCTTCTTCCTTCCACTGCATAGCTGGCATACCCTGTGTCCTGTAAATGCATGACTTAAGTGACAGTCTCCAAGGGTATGGCAGTGACAACCTTAGCCTGTCACCTTGGCGATGGCGGCTCAGTGATAGAAGAGGTTTTTTAGTGGAGTGGACGTGCGATACTGACACAGCAGGCAGTACATTGTGCCAATATCTGTCTGGCTGCTAACCAACATCTTAATGCCTGACCAAAAATCATTCAACTTTTTTCAGATGAAGTTAAAAAAAATAAATTAAAAATCTATTCCAAAGTAGATAAGGCTTTTTTGAGAAAC
This sequence comes from Oryzias melastigma, assembly GCF_002922805.2. Classification (NCBI taxonomy): domain Eukaryota; kingdom Metazoa; phylum Chordata; class Actinopteri; order Beloniformes; family Adrianichthyidae; genus Oryzias; species Oryzias melastigma. Next base: position 15,489,984 of record NC_050516.1, on the reverse strand, counting down.
TAAAACCTACAAGTGTCCATCTATGATAGACATTCTTAGTTCCAATCGACAGGTCAAAGAGGTCAAGTGTCTAACTCGCAGGGTGACATTTACAGCAAGAGATACTGAAGAGGTAGTTCTTTACAGCTCCTTGTAAAAAGACCGGAAATAATTTGTCCATGGGAGGTGTTAGACTAAGGCCTGAGTGCAGCGAGTTTTGGGGTTGTTCAGCCTCGGGGAGGATCGTAGATGAGCAGCTGCATCATAACCCTTATGCTATCCTAGACATGTCTGAAATACAAGTGGGGTCATCTGGACCCCACAAGACAGCAAGCTGAACATTTTTTTCTCAAGTATTTTTTGTCTTCACTGGTGTAACATCCTGTCCACCTTTGTCATGGGAGGGATCACACATCAGTGTAAGGGTGGGGTCATCTGGACCCCATAAGATAGGACAAAGGTTAAAGGGAACACAGGTGCGTCTTGCAGTTCCTAGCCTAATCCAGTAACCCTTGTGCTATTCTAGGCGTGTTAACGTTGGGAGAGGGGTCATCTAGAACCCACAAAACAGTGCGCTGAACATTTTTTTATGATTTTTAATTTTCACTGGAGTCCATGGCAGACATCTAAGCCTGTCCACCTTTGCCATAGGAGAGATAAGACTTAAATGTTAGGGTGAGAGTCACCTGGACCTGAAAAGATAGCACAAGGGCAAGAGGGCCACACAGTCATATAGCAGACAATTGTTGTACACATGGTTAATGTATCGTGAATTAACTTTAAGGATAGTGCAAGTTAAACGGTTCATACGGTGCCCCAACACTGCACTCTAGAGAGGTGTGCACAAATGCTGCATGCAGGAGTGTGCAGGTGAAACCTAAGTCCCTGTAGGACACCCACTCAAACAGAACTGTCTAAAATCCCTACTTCTAACAGTCAGGCTGCGTAGGCTAGTGTACATATGAAGGGTATAAACAGAATGGTAAACCCCAAAGACGGTATGTCCCAACAATGAGGGTATGGCCGAATTAGATCATTTAACTTTTTTATGATGGTGACATTTTGAAAAAAAATAAACAGTTGATAGGTTTGTATTTGTATCTTCTATGTTTTGTTGTTCTAACAAGCCATACGTGGTTTAAAATAGACATGTTTTTCCTTAGTTATTTTTTTTAAGTAAATGGCGTATGCTTGTATAGCACTTTCTACCCTCCTTCGAGGGCTAAAAGCGCTTCACAGTCACAGACCCATTCACCCATACATTCATACACTGGTGGTGGCTCTGCTGCCGAACACTGGCGCCAACCTTCCACCAGAGGCAATACAGGGTTAGGTGTCTTGCCCAAGGACACTTCGACACATGGGCAGGCAAGGCGGGAGTCGAACCCGCTCGCTTCCGATCAGGAGTCGACCGCCCTACCACTGCACCACGGCCGCCCTTAATTTTACAAATAAGCTGTGTTAATTTGTTTAAATTGGTAATTTTACTCGAGTGCAAGACACATTCAAGTCTCAAGCCTTAACCTTCTAGTCTTGACAGTCTTGTCACATGACAGTTCAAACAAAAATGTCATAATCTGTTTCCAGATTTGAATCAGATGTGGATGATGGTGTTATTCAAATCTAAACTGTTGCAACATGGTAACCATAACCCAAACTAGTAAAGTTATGGTTTGGGTTCTTAGCGTAAGGGGTTTACATGTTCTTCCTGTACCCAAAAAAGTTTTCTCTGGGTATTTTAGCCTCCCACAATCCAAAAGCAGGTTTCATATGTTGATTAGGGACTCTAAATTGTCTCTTGGGTGAGTGTGGTTGTCTGTAACTGTGTGGTTCTGTTATGGACTGGTAAACTATTGAGGGTGTAGCCTTGTGTTGCCAGGCTCCAGCTATTCTGTTGTCCTGAACAGGACTAGTAGTTATAAAATATTTAAGTATAGATTGCTCCATGAAATCTCAGAGATTCTTATTATTAAATAGCCTTTTTAATGTATATATGTGTTTAAGACTGTTGAGAAAAACAAAGAAATGGGCTCACTTTTTTCCTTTTACTCCCATAAATGTGCTTGAATTGATGCCATGACTTGCAGAAAGTTTGACAAAAGTTTAATACCAGAAAAATTAACATTTAGAAGAACAGCTGGCCTTTTAGTTTTATTACTGCCTCAGTTCATCACGATCACTATGACTTATTTTATTTACTTCTAAAAAGCTAATCGTGCAGCACTTCACATCACTTACAACTGACACACGTGAAAGTATTCAGGCAGTCAGTCATCTTCAGACATTCATCTCACCCACCCACCAACCGAAAGTTGTATGAACTTGCAAACACTATTAAAAATGAGTAAGCACTTAGAACAAAGAATCCAGATTAACAAAACAATAAAAGTGCCACTTTTTCAATCTCTAGGTGTGAGTGCAAAGGTAGAAATCCATTGAGGCTGATCCAGCGGACTGTGGAAGGGACTCAGTCGGTCAGGAAGTGATGGTGTTGGACCCAAAATGCAGGAGACCAGACACAGTAACAAAACATTTAATAAATCAACTTAAACATGAGTAACCCCATGTAGAAGAAGAACTTTATCAGAGCAGATGACCTGACGTTGAAGAAATGAAAACAAGACACTTACATACACTGAGGATAATTAACTAAAATGAAGACAGCTGTGGATGATCAAGCAGCACCTGGAGTGACTTTGACATGGAGACAACTTAACAGAACATGAACACCTAGAAATATCATTATAAGGGAAAAAGTGGATTGATATTCTGACCCACACTCCATACCAGTAGGAGGCAGCAATGCACCTTAACGCTGTGTGCCATCCGCCAATAACCCACACTGGAAAAAGAAGAAGAAATATCATTACTGTACCAAAATAAATAGATAAAACTAGAGTGATCAATCCTGGCAGTGTCGGCATCAGTTTATTTTAGAAAATAACTTTTTTTTTTTTTTTCAAGAACTATCGCAGATACTCCATAATTCTTGAATAACTCTTTAAAATTTAACTGGCTATGTCTCAGCTTGCCTCTTTAATAAAATTTGCTGCTGATTTAGAAACTCATTAAATGTTGGCAAAAACTATCAATGCCAAAATAAAGAGAAAATTCTGGTTGGATGTGATGCAAGAGGAAAAACAAAGGACAGAGACGTTCCAAAATTGTGTGTGTTGATGCTTCTCACACAAATTTGGTGTTTGACTAATTTAATTTACATTTTAACTTTTGATCCACAGCGTCAGACTGACTAAAATATACAATTTGTTTCACCAAAAACAAGTTTTTGTTGCTTCCCCCTTCCTGTGATGATTCTCTATGACATTGGTTAAGATTGATTTCAATATTTTACAGTTACTTTAGAACAGGGGTAGGGAACCCTGGTCCTCGAGACCCACCTCTCTCTCTCTCTCTCTCTCTGGGGTTTAATGGCAGCCGGCATCCAACATTGTTGCATTGCTGCCACCTTCAGGTCTCCAATTAAACTCTTCTAGAGAGCCCCGTTTCTTTCAGAAATTTCCATAGTGGCCTTCTGTCATCACCCTTCCTGGATAATATGTCCCTCATATCCTTAATCTGTATCCCCTTCCTCTTGAACTCCTCAAACATAATTTTTCTTTCCCATACATACTTTCTACATTCCATCAACACATGCTCCACTGATTCCACATTCTGACAGTCTTCACACTCTCCAGTTTCATGTTTCCCCATTAATTTCATGGTTTTATTTAAATTACTGTGTCCTATCCTCATCCTGGTAAACACCACTTCTTCTCGTCTGTCTTTGCCCCATACTCTGTCTCCTCCCACCGTCTCCTGTATCCCATATAAGTGTCTCCCCTTTGTCTCCTGGTCCCAGTACTTCTGCCATATTTCTTGGACTTTCCTCCAAACCACACTCTTCCCCTCAGATTTCGAAAGTTCTATGTTGTCATCTACGTGTTCTTTGTGTAATCCCTGTTTGGCCAATCTATCCGCTTTTTCATTTCCTATTATTCCTACATGTGCTGGTGTCCACATAAAACTAACTCTCTGCTGCTTTACTGCTGTTGAAAATAGTGCCAACATGTTGAACATCAAGTCATGTCTGTGTTTAGACTCCCCCGCTCTTATGCTGTGCAACACAGATGCAGAGTCACAACAAAGCAGTACTGGTCCTGGTCTAGCTCGTACCACCCAGTCTAGTGCCAAAGTGACTGCAAAAAGCTCTACAGAATATATGTTTAGTCCATCTGAAGTTCTCCTGAATAAATTAATCTTATGACTCGGTACCGTGAATGCTGCACTTGTTCTTTGTGACTGTGGATCCTTTGCACCATCCGTGTATATATGAATAAATCCTGGATAAGTCCTCTCTACATATTCATTAAATTCAATATTCAAGCTAATTGTCCCCTTCTTTTGTTTTACATTCAACATATTAAGATCCACACTTGGACTCTCCATCCGCCATACTGGGACTTCCGGCCATGAAACTACCGATAAAAAGGCCTTGTCCAAGACCCCCACCTCTCTGGCTGCCCCAGCTGCCGCCCGCCCAAAACTCCCCTCCCTCATCTTTCTGCTTTCCCAGCATTCAACCAAAGTCTGTTTTGCGGGGTGAGGACCTTCAAATCCTGATACCCCAATCCAGTAATTCAGCATTATCTGTTTTCGCCTTATCCACAGTGGCATTTCCCTCACCTCTATCTGTAATGCGCATACCTGAGACGTTCTGGTTGCACCACGAGACCCACCTTCCTGCATGTTTTCCAATATACCCTGCTCTGGCATGTTCTTATTGGTCAGACACACCTGAACCAGGTAATTGTCATGAGTCCCTACTCATGACTGATTACCGGGTTCAGGTGTGTCCAACCAATAAGAACATTTATGCCGATTTTAGTCAAAATAATAATAATTTTAAAAAAGTTGCTTTCTATGGCATACAGTAATGTAGAGCTACAGGAGTTCATAAGAAATTCACCTCTGAGTAGAGACTGTTGGCATGGTGTAAGCCCCCCCCCCTACTTCTCAACATTCATCTATTTCCACTCTCTCTTGCTAGTTTACAGTCCCTCACAACTCAAGGTTTTAAGTTGATTTATTCTGGAATAATATTCCTGCCTTTTTATTTTTCATAATTATGCTAAAAAGTTACAGTTTTAAAGTTTAGAAAAATTCTGCTTGCTTTTTGGACTGTTTTGGCAAAAACTAAGATTATTTAGGCTTTTTTGGAGTTTAACTAATATTTCATTTACATGCTAGCTGTTTTGGCTAATTTAGGCTTTTTTCCATTTTTAGGCTATTTTGAAGTCTAGCTACTATTTCAGCTACATGCTAGCGGTTTTGGCTAACCTATTTTTCTTTTTTTTTTAGATTATATTAGGCTAATTTGGTATTTAGCTATTATTTTAGCTGGCTATCAGCTTCAGCACTTTCAGCTATTAGCTTCAGGATTTTTAAACTATCAATCTCAGGATCTTCAGCTAGCATCTTCAGCGGCCAAATTCAGCAATCACACCAGCATTACTGCAGGTAATGCTATATATATAGTTCATATTTATGTTAAAAAGTTACAGATTAAAGTTCTAAAAATATAGTTTTAGAGTGTTCAATAAATTTTTATCCTACTCAGCCTCTGACCTAAGGTATGTCTTGGATTTTGGCCCCTTGTACGATTGAGTTTGACACCCCTGCTCTAATACATAAATAGTTGAGTTGTTTTCATTTTTTTTTTTCATTTGAATCAATGTTTGGTTTCAGGTATGGTTGGACAGGGATTTTTGAAATATTACTGATCTAACTGGAGTTTATCTGTTGCTCATTCTCTGCACCTGCTTAGTCAGTCACGCATGTGATCTATCCATCATTAGTTAATCAGAATTATTTAGAAAATTGACAACTTGCACTGTTGTAAAGTGGAAACATTTAATACATATATAAAACCCGTCAGTAAACGTCTCTAGAGAACTTGATTGAGTCACATTTTGGCTTAATTTCAAATGGAATGTCATCAAAACTGATGCAGCCCTGACCCGCACACGTCTGCGCTGGGTTTACAGAAGCAAACACCACCTGGCACTCCCTTTTGATCCCCTGTGCACATAGATTCGCCCTCATTCATTCTCTTTCCCCTCGCGCCACAGTCCTCCCTCTTTCGTAGTCCCCTGTGAGCCTCTGTAGTAATTTACAGCAAATGTCAAACAACAACGGGTGTCAGAGGTGCCCTATTATTTTGTCCCTCAGAAAAATAGGGAGTACCTGCCAGAAGCAATGCATTCATCCTGGCAATAGTGTAAAATAAATTCATCCCTTTAGGTTTTCTCACAAGGTTTTATGATTTTGGTTTTAGGTCATAATACTTTAGCCAGTGTTTTGTTCGGTATATCAGTAATTACTTTTAGAATTTACAGGTATGAATAGAGGGTCAACAGTCCAGAGCAAAGGTCTGCAACCTGAGGCTCCGGAGCCACATGTGGCTCTTTCACCCCTCCATTGTGGCGCTCTGGTAACAGAAAAATACAAATGTTTTTCATTTCAAAAAGTAATATTTTTTGGACAACGAGACATGCACACCAAAACAAAAGTCAGATTTGTCAATTTTTTCAACTCATTGAAAACAACTGAAGCATACTCTAGTTTGTATCACTCCGCGGGGCTCAAGACTACAGTGCCTATAATGCTCCAACAATTCATCAAACGCTGTGGCTTCATAGTCTTTTAAAGTAATACTAGAACATTTTGGCACATTATGGAGCACTGTATACCACAGAAAATCAATTGGAGATCAGGATCCATACATAAAGTGTGCTGGAGTAAAAGGAATATTTCCTGTTGTTGAAAAGTTCAAGGTTTTTAATTGTGCCTTACGGTTTCAAAAGTATGGTACTGATATGTATATGTAGTGCAATACTGCATTTAGTACATTGCGATGATCCCATATGATGCAGGATGTCTTTTATTTTGAAAGGAAGTTGTGAACCTCTGTCAAAAGTAATGAACTATTTCATATTTCGAAAAAAAAAAACTGCTATTTTTTTATGATTCATTTATATTAAAAAAAACAATATTCATGCTTATCATGGTAGTAACATAAATACAAATACATGTCTTATTTTTCTAAAGAATGAAGAAGAGTGTGGGGAAAGTAGTGAAAAGAGGCGTGGGATGGGTGGAGGAAGGGTTCAGGTGCAAGTTTTCTACAACAATTAAAGAAAAGGTGTAGAAGACTGTTACGGCTGTGGCCGTATTTGGTTCTCTTGGTTTTGTGTATTTCTGTCAGAGTGGGACTTCTGTATTTGTTTTGGATCTTTGTGTGTTTTTCTGTCTTTATTTGTTTCAGGTGTGGTGCTGGAGGCGTGGCTCCCCATTGGTCCAACCTGAAGGAGGGGAGCCTTTAAAACCACCATTTGGACCTCCAGACCACGAGAAGGGAGCTGGGCTGCAACCTGTCCCCACTGCAGTCCAGTGAGCTTCTCCACCTGCTTTAATTTGTGCGCACTTTGCTTTCTTTGGTATTTTGGTTTAGGTCCCACTCTGTGTTCTGTGTACTCTGTGTTCTGTGTACTCTGTGTTCTGTGTACTCTGTGTTTTGTGTACTCTGTGTTCTGTGTACTCTGTGTTCTGTGTACTCTGTGTACTCTGTGTTCTGTGTACTCTGTGTTCTGTGTTTAGTGTTGGTTAAGTGAAGCTGTAGGGGTGAACTGCCATTTTCTTTAGTAAATGTTTTCTCCTGTTTATGTTAGTCCAGGGAGGTTAGTGTCTGTCCTTCTTTTCCTTTTCTTTTGCAGGTAAGCTCCCTGGGTTGAGTTAGTTGGGATTTTGTTTGTTATTTTGGCCTTGGTTCACCCTGAAGCCTCTTTGCTTCACTTTTAGTTATTGTTTGGTTGTTTTGGTTCTTGTAAATTTTGATATATTTTTTTATGGAGACTTTTGTGTTTTGTTAAACACTTGTTTAATTTACCTTTATGTTAGGCCCCGCACCCCTAGACCAAATGGGGCGTAATAAAGACTGTGGTGAGCAGCCACAGTGTTGGTTTAGAGGTGGTGGTTCTGAAACAGGAGACAGAGCTGAGTATGTTGATGTTCTCGTTTGGGAGTGACAAGGATGGAAAGGATTAGGAATGAACACAACAGATGAACAACTCATGTTTGATGTTTTGGAGATAAAAGCAGGGAAACAGTTTGGTTTGGACATGTTAAGAGGATAGAGCATGGAAATGTTTGTAAAAAGATGCTGAGGTTGGAGATAGGTACAAATTTATACTAAAGTGGAAACAAAAGTTAGGCAGGACAAGCCTTGGAGCTTGAAAATCTTTTTTTGTTTGAATATGACACAACCAAAGTAACAGCTGCCTCTTTATTGTGAAAGACAATAAAAGATCTGCTGGTTCTAATTCTAAGATGATAATATAACAGAGAAACTAAATTCTGTGAAATCTTTGGCTCGTTCTCTGCATGACCAGTTCCAGAAATTTCGTCAGAACATTATGGCCTTGCATCAATACGCTTAAGTAAACATAATCTTTCTCAGAATTCAGCGCTTACCCCAATGAATGTGGTAAATCATAAGAATGAGACCAATTGTGCAATGTTTTTGTTTTCATACTTTTGGCTCAGCAAGCTATTGATTTATTTATAGGATAAAAGCCGGTACAGAAGTTCAGGGTAGAGGTGGTTTTCACATGTTTTAGAGATCTGTTGATCAGTCGGCTGCAAAAGTCCAAGTTCATTCATGAAATCCTTCCGCCTGCTTTTAATGAGTCATCATTTCACTCAGTCACTCTGCTACCTGCAGTCTCCTTTTCAGTTTTCTGAGCACCGACTGTTGTTGCTAATCATTCGCTTTCAGCTTTTACCCCAGCAGTGACTAATGACTTTCATTTATGCTCATTTAGAGGCAACACCTGTGACCAATAAGAGCAGAGCTGAAGGGAATTATGTCCATCTTTGTACGCATGTGAGGGAAAATGGGCTCTGCGGTGCGTCTGACCACGTGATCGCTCCATGCTGACTCTGTGTGTGTGTTTGTGTGAAATTACTGTGATGCATCACCTGAACTAAATCTGACCCCCTTTAGACAAGGATAGTGGGGAAAAAAAGAGTCTTGAAGTTGTGCTTCTGAACTGAGCATGTCAGTTTGATTGTGGATTTCTCTGAAGAGTACAGAAAACGTGTTCAAATCAATCATCTTAAGATGTTCTCTTTATTCTTGGACAGCACAAAAAGTGCTGGCTTGCTGTTTTCTGACTGACCCATTTTTTAATTCACAAGTACCTGCAAGGTAACAACTAAAGGTCAATCTTTATTTAGCACAAAAATGTCTGCTTTTGAAAGAATAATAATGTTTGAGATTTTTTTTAATGTACATTTATATTCTATGAGTTAAAAAAGCTGCTATAGAAAGTCAAGAGTAAAATTGGGCTTTGTATTTGCAAACTAGATGGAGGAAAGTCCTTAACCCTTTACTATTTTGAGGTTTAAATTCATGAAATGTGAAATATTTTGGATAATTTGTAGCCATATTATATCTGTCTTGGCTATTTCAATTCACTGTTACTTTTTTGAACCAAAGTGATGCCCTACTTCTTGAGATGCCAGGTGTTCTAAAGACCACTTGCATGGGACATCACAGCGCCTGTTTGAATGCCCTCGCCACCATTCTGGGTGTCAAATTGTTGCAATCAATTAAAGAGCGTCACTACTGCTTATCTTTTATTTTAGGCGATCTTTTTTACACATTCAGGATCTTCAGGAACCTGTGGCGCTGCTTCCTCACATTTGCACATTTTTAGGAAAATGTACTGTTTTTTTTTCCCCGTTATTCAGTCACAATTAAAAATATAAAAAGTACAGGTTACCTATCCCTACTTATGGATCACTTTTAATTAAAATATGCAACCATGAACCTAAAAAATACCAAATGTTTACAACAGAGTCTGCTGCCATCGGTAGGATGCCGCACTTCCTGTTTGACTGCAGGGGTCCATCATTTTCTGTTTTCATCTTGCTGAAATATGTAAAATGAGACAATTAAATTTGGAGTTTTTATGCTGTGACAACTAACAGAAATACGTGCACCATGATGAGAAGTAAATTTCTACACTAAAGTTGCAGATTTCACCCGTTGGATGTATCAAAATAGTGCTCAACTCCTAGATGCATCTGTGATGACATATTTTCTATGGCTGCACATTCAATGCCAGATTATTCCCTTTAATTAGATTTCCTTTAGTGTAAAATGCACATAGGTCTATATTGTGTATAGAATTTATTCTTAGAAAGCTTGGTTTCTCAGATTAGCTAAACAGTGATTCTGAGTCTTTTAGAGCTCCCTCATTCTAAAGTTCTTCTTAAAAAAAAGTTTTTCCTGTATTGAAATTTAAATATATATAAGATTTATTATAGTTTTGATCTAATGTTTAATTTTTGAAAGATCTGCAATGAATTATCTTAGCATTGTATTATTACAGCAGTAGGGGTCTAAAAACCTCTTTTTGTTTATTTTCTCTCCTACGTTGAAGCATTTGTTAAAATATTATTTTGTTTATTTTCTTTCTGTATGTGATAACTCCAGGGCTTATTACTAAATCTTTGATTTGTTGTTTAGGGCATTTCTCACACCGAAGCTAAATAAAACAATATCAATCAATAAAATATATTTTCATAGATGTGACTCCAAGAAGCACTGCAGCTTACATTTTTTCTTCAAGGGCTGCCCTTAAGCAAGACTTCAAGCAGCACTGCTGGAGTGTGCAGGCTGGCTCTCAGAGGGGTCTACGCCTCTCTCTACGCCTTAAAAACAAAATCCAAAGCATACAGTATGTCGGTTCACTCTCTACAGTTCTTCCCAGAGCTCTCTGCAGTCAAATCTTTGTAGTGAAGGCTCTGTGCAGCCCGCAGAGATGAAGCTGAGAGTCTCGGAGGATTTAAATGAAGAGCAGCTGAATCAAAATCGGCTGCTGGCTCTGGCTTGTATTGCTGCAGGCTCCGTCCTGGAGGGAATTGAGGTGTGTTTGTGTTAGTGCAGCCCGACATGTCGACTGATTGAACTCCCTTACCTGGGAAGACCTGCTCTCGTGAGACTTGAAGTGTGTTTGTGTGACATTTTCTGAAGAAAAAAAAGACTGATCCTGTTATATCAGGATTGTTGTTTTAATGATTCCCATGGTGTGTGATGCACAGTCAGTCAATACTTAAAAATTCCTCCCTCTCTTATGCACGGTTCCTCACTCGTGTTTGTAACCTTCAAGTATTTTATTTTTTTACAAAGTACCCATTCAAGGACATTCACAACTTGATCCAATATATTTTTTGTCTATTAATATTTGTCACATTCTTTACCAAGTATACATGTGTCCAATGCACACATTTCTTTAAAGCTTTCATCTTTTTAAACAGATAGCTACGGTGGCCCTGAAGTGCAAATCACTTCAACAAATCACTCAACACAAAAGCATTAAAACAATCACTTGCAAAAGCAAAACAAATAACGGAAAAAGCAGCATTACATTTTAGTAAACAAAACATGCCCGCCAGCAGGGCCAAATGGGCCCCATAGTGGGCAGAAAATGTGGGTTTCTGTGGTGGCCCCACCTGTATTTGCCCACATTGGTCCCTGGCAAGTGGAACTTGCTAGGTCTAAAGGTGCTTTCACACGCGCGACAAATTCGCGTGCCCTGCCCGTCTTTCCCCACGTGGCAAATTCGCTGTCAAAAAATGTGTTCCTGACTCTGCGGCTACTTGTGGGAGGAGCTACCAGCTCAGTCTGTGGATATCACACTTAGATTGAATGGAAGACACATACGATGTCGAGGAATACAGTTCATTTATCATGAAGAGTTCTAAACATCGGTAATAATCTCTCCATGTTTTGGTTATGGTTATTATTAAAAGATTTTCCCGGTACAGGTGGCTGTGTCTGTATGACAGCCGCTTCCGCAATGTTTGTGTGTCTCTGTGGCTGAGCTTGAAGGCTCACTGTTTCTGAATTAAACCGAGGGGATAAATTGAATTAGGAGACCTTTTTCCTTTTATTTTTTAATGTCTCAATGAAGCGCGAGCCAGCAACCTATGAACCTCGCAGTGTCTCGCTGTCTGGCGGCATATCGAGCGAGTGAGCTCCGCCTTGGGAGCAAAAGCCGGCGATCTGTCCAGAGTGAATCCCGCCTTCGCCCAAAAGTAGCTGGATGAGCTCTGAGAACCTGCGGATCCAACGGGTAAAGGAAAAAGATGAAAGTTCTGGATGAAAACGCTCACTTTGGACTAGTATTCTACCCGCTGATCGAGTCATTGAAAAAGTCACATACTCAAAGCTGAGTTCCTCATTGGCAGATGCGATGCAACCTGTCAAACTTCTGGTATTTACATTTTGTGGCCAATTTGCACCTCGCCACTCAAATCAAGCTGCTGGAAGACCTTACCACCGCACCAGTCGCTCAAAACACACCATGGGGCTTCAATTCGCTTCAGAGTGCACCTGTACCACTGAGTTAACAGGAGCTCTGCCACACAAATTGCGTTTGGTGTGAATGCACCTTAACAGACCCTGGGCAGTGTAGCTTGCTAGCATGCTACGTTGTCCACCAGGCAACTGGCTAAAATAGCGAGTCAGCCTACTGAATGGCCACCTAAGCCAATGTGGGCAATGTGGGAAAAAAAAAAAATTGCCAATTGGATGATGGCATTGTCCATCTTTTCAACTGAAAATTATTTGACTTGAAGCGATACTGGATATCATCAACCAATCAGCGCTGCTCCATAGTATCTACCTTTGTTATGTTTTTGTTATGTCTTGCTTTTCATTTTATTTTCTAAAAAGTTTTTGTTATGGTTTCTAGAATTTTCTTCTGTTTTTCTAAACAATATTTTTAATTATTTGTTTATTATTTTTTTCTGCTCTTTTAGTTGTCATTGCGATATTTAAAATATTTTTGCGCCAAATGATTTGTTGGTGTGATTTGCGCTTCAGGGCCACCGTAGATATCTACTTATGAACTTTTTCTTTGGACTAAAATGCATAGATTGATGAAGCAGATTGCAAGTGGATGCCTTCCTTCAAACTTTATTATTTTTTTTTAAGGGGAAAAATATTAATCTTATAACATGTTTCAAGTCCAAATAGAAATGCTTAAATATGGAGATTCACTTTGATCAGCTCCTCATGCTCCCTGCTGCAGAGAAGACTCAATTTGTTTCACTTTTACAGGTTTACAATATAATCTATGTCCATTATTTATGATGGATGTCTTTAATTATTAGTTATAGCAGAGAAAAGACAAGAAACAAGAGCAATTACTGTCATTCAGATAAAGTGCTCACATGAAGCTAGCATAGTGCCCTTTTAACAAGCTTCAATCAATTACTCCAAAATTATCAATTTACTTCAGTAATTAGCCCGTGCATTAGCGGTTATTACCCTGAAATATATTTATTCTCTAGTTCTCCTGCTCTCATTCTACAAAGTTATCACCCTCTGCATCAAGACCATGCACTCCATGCTAAATGGGAAGTGTGCAATCAGCTAAATTGAATTTAATTCATTAAATAATTAGATGGCTTTTAATGAGTCAATTAGTAAGTCAATTATAGAGGAGCAGACTGGTGGGGGGAGGAGGAGGTGTCCCATGGTTTTCTGGGGGTTTATTATTAACAGGGATTTTACTTTATGGCACCAGGGAAATGTAATCCCTTACCATCTCTGTAACCCAGAAAAGATTTACTCCAAGGAGACCCAGTGTCTTAAAGAACTGAACAATCTGTGTCAGCTGACAAAAAGCAACAGAGAACATCTCAATTGGACCCCAAGGCACTTTGTGTAAAGCACTGAACAAGGGTGAAAGCTTAAATATATTTATCCTTTTTGCTCGACAGCTGTTCAGATAAATCTTAGTGGTGTTGCAATGCAATCTGTTAAAGGAAAATGTACATCTGGCTGTGTTTTAACTGCTGATAACATCATATTCTGGGTATAGTAATAGTTATAAAATAATCTAACATACAAAAAAAAAAAAGTCATAGTTTAAGCCAACAAAGAACCTCCTATACATTCCCTTCACTCTTTTATAGGCTTTTAAATTTTTACAAGGATTTCTTATTTTAAATGGAAATTGATTTCTGGGTTTTAAGCATTGTCTCAAGTAATTACAAGTTGCAGGAACACATGCAGCACTGTTGGGGAAAAAGGGAAAAAAATCAGTTTAAACCAAAAATTGTGTATCAAAGGGTTTATTTTTTTATTTTATTTATTTGTTTAAATTTGGGGTTGAATTAGCAACATTTCTTGGTTAGTATTTTTTGTTTGGTTACACTGGGTGTCTTTCCTGACACAGATGTCTACATTTCTCTGTCATTCTTCCTCCATCATCAGTTAAGTGTGACAGGACATTTTCTACCAGAATTTGATAGTTTCATCCATATAAACACTTGCTCCAGATGATAATTATCCTCTGAAATTGTCATAGTATTTTTGAGCTGCTTCTGAGTCAGCTGATACCATTTCTCCATGTGGGTACTCACAATTCAGTTGGTAGCTATTCAGGAATTGGTGGTACCAGTCTTTGGCTTGCTGTGGGCGTGCAACTGTATGTCGGTGTGTGTGTGTGTATGTGTGGAGCTGACAGGCCAGGGTGCGCTTCATCTCCACTCCACTCCTGGGAAATTCCCGCACCACTTTCGGAGGCAAAAGTTCTCATGTATTATGTATCAAGTAGGGGGAGACTGAGGTTGGTTGTCACAATGACGTGATGTTCACAAAAATGTGAGAACAGGGAGAACAGTGGAAAATAGGTTTTATTTTGAAAAATGCTCTTGACACCCGCTCCCACGATTTCCGGTTTAGGTCGGTAGTAGCCCCGACTTAACAAAAAGTGGTCTGGCATCCGGCAAAAATTTGAACCCAACAAAATGGATTAGGTCGGACATTGGATGCAGTGTGAGTTCCTCCCACATTTTTCATGTTAAGTAAAGACTCCGACGGCTGAATTAAAGCCGAAACGAATGCAGCATGAGCTCAGGGTAACAACCATAATGCATGAGACCGGGCTTGTGACAGAAACTCAAACATTTTATAAATAAACTTGAACATGAACTAACTGAGAGTCGAGGGAGAACTAAGAGAGAACGAGACACTTAAATCCACTGAGAATCATCAACTTAAATCAAGACAGCTGTTGAAACCTGATGAGCTGAACCTGCTGTGACTGACGAGGAGATAGGATCCAATGAAACAAACCTATGATAAATAATCAAAACCAAATTAATGACAATATCCCCACAAAAGCCTATTTTCAAAAAAGTTTAACGTTTCCGTTTAACTTAAGAGTTGTCAGGCTCAGTTAGGTTGATTAGCTTATATATATTTAATAATTAGCAAAAATTGACAATTAAAAAAATATATTATTGACTTTTTAAAAGCATTTTTTTGTTGTGTCATTTTGGCAAATAAACAGAAAAATGATCAATGAGTCAATCTTATCAACAGACTGAAAATTTCCTTGATACAACTTCTTGATTTAAAGATGCACTGAAATAAGAAGAGAATAATCTTCATTAAGTGAAATCTCAATGTTTGAATAATTCTTTTTTTGAAGGTCTAGTTTTTCCTTTGTTCTGCATTCTTAGACACAAAGTTATGACATCACACGAATCATAAAAATGGGGGTTCTTCTTGTAATTTGTAAAGGAACACCAAGCTCACTTGTGGTTTGTTGAATGTAAATAAGCATCTTTAAAAAGTCTGCTCTTGCAAGTTCATAGCAGGACTAGTTGAAGAGCAGAAGCAGACAGGGATGTGGCTTTAATTGTTGCGTCTTTCCTGAATTATTTTTTTTCTATTTTACTTTTCTTTGCAATTGCCTCATATTTTTTAACATTTGAGATGGAAATATTAATAAAATAATACAGAAGTGTTGTATGTCCACCTTCAATATATTTTTTTTTCCTTTTTGCGCATGCATTTATCACTATCCTCTTCAGTTTAAATGTAATGTAGACAAATTTATATATTTTCAAGATAAAATAATGAGACTGGAGTATTTTGAACTCTGCAAAACTGAGTCGTTACATGAAATCAATAGAAACATGTTGGTCAGAGGGTGAAACCAATTAAGAACTTCTGATTTGAAACGTTATGAATCTGACATTTTGTTCCATCAGCCTTGATTGATTACATTCTTAAGTAACACGGCAGTAGTTCTTATCAGTAGAAATGTCAAGGGGAAAAAAAAACATATCTATTTGAATCCCTCAATAATTCAAACTCATGCATTTAGGAAGAAATTGACCGGTAATCAGGTTATTGTTGGGAGCTGGCAGCAGTAAAAGTGTAATTGATAAAACGATCAGTTAAGCATCACTGAAAAATTGTGACCAATGTACTGGAAAGAGTTTGAAACAGCAAGACAATGGAATAATCGTTTTTTCAAAAAACAAGATAATTCAATTCACCGACAGAACACTGGTAATTCTCGCTAGTGCAGGACACATTTTAATATTCAAGTTGACTAATGTGTTGTTGACATTACTAGTGTTTTCTATTCCTTATTTCTCAGAATGTTGTAGGAAGTAAGCAGTCATTTCATTCATAGCTCCTCTTCTTATCAAAGCACATCAGCAGGACCTCGTCCCCAACTGGCTGTGGTATTGTTGATTTTTATTTTTTAAGGACTGCTACTGATGGCCCCCACTACCAAACACTGTTGCATCCCAGCGGAAAAGTCAAGATCACCCCAGGACATGATTTCGCACAGGACAATCCAGCTGTCGTCTTTGGTCAGATAACCCGACGATCTCGGACTGCACTGTTCCTCAGTCCCACCAAAGGCTCTGGCACAATGGTAAGTTTGAGTCTAATTTACTCAAAGGACATGCCATTCATGGAATCCCAATGTACAGCTGTGAAATACAAAATGGGCAACAAGGAACTTGAAAATAGAGTCAAAAACACTGTCTGTGCATAACCTCAGTGACTGTACACTTTGAATGCTTGTGTTCCTGCTTTGTCACAGTGAGGTATAAGTTGCATCTAATAATTCCAATGGTTCCTTCTAAAGAAGAACTCGGTGAGGAGGGCACAGAAGACACCCTTTGATCCAGTGAAAGGATGACACAGATGGAGTTTGGAGTCAAATTCACAACAGAACAAAGACTTTTCCCCTTTTTTTCCAACAGTTCTCAATTCAGCACAGATACACAGACAGGTCAGACTTTATGGAGCATGAACACAGTGTTGTGTGTCTTCATTCTTGCCACTAGGGGTTGTGTCAATGTTTGATGTGAGAGTAGGGATTTATTACAGCTTGAAATGGTGCTGACAGGTAAGCTGTGTTTGTTTTTACGTATTTGAACAAATATGTTTTCCTTCATTGCAGTGTGTCAGCTGAAGGTGCCCTGCTATTAGGATCCATCTCCAACTTTTAATATTTCAAAGTGGCTGTAAAGCGTGGAAATATAATAAAAAATGTGTATATTACTTCTGAACAATCGTGTAATGCTGCAAATTGTTTTACAATTTAAAAAAAATATTTTTTGAATTGGTTTTTGTGAATACGATCTGAGATACATCACTGCAAAGCTAAAGAAACATTTTGTTAATTTAAACACAGGCTGGTGTATGATATAAAAAAATAGATTTTTAAAAATTTAAATATGATCATATAATTGTTATTTACCCTTAAAAAAACAAGTTGCACTTTAGTGTTTCCCACCAGAGGTATGTCAGTGTTTGCTACTGGGATCTATGAGGAAGAAAAAGCAGTGTCCAAAACATACGTTTTAAATTTTTTCTTATTTGCATCGAGACAGTAACATTTCTTTTTTTCCCTTTCTCAAACCAATGCAGGACAGCAAGTCCTCTCACTGGGTTACAGAGACACAGAAGTACCGCTAATAGCGGCGTTGCTCGAACGCAATGGCTTCAATAGAAGATTAAGATCAGCGACTGACTGAATAATCTCATAAACCCATTTATGGAGAGGTGTTTATTTATTCTTCAAAATAAATTAACCCGATCTGATCAAAAATCAGTGCTTCTAAGTAGCGATGAGGGCAAAAACCAGACTGTTTCTCCCACACACAACACAACAATGTCGTGTTTATGAACACAAGCCTTAGGCATCAAATTTGATGTGCGTCAAAAATGAGGCAGCAACACAAATTATACGTAGGAATCACATTTGGTGTGAACGCAGCATCACACCAGGCTTGAACCCATGCTTCTTTATTATGCCTTTATTTGGCTCCTATGACATATAGTCTGGTGCAACTTATAATATGGTACTTCTCATTTTTCCAAAAGAATTTCTGATGTAGCATTAGGCCATGATAGGGCAGACTTGAAACCACTGACCAATCAAACAGAAGGTCTCAGATGGGGCTGTAGGATGTATAGTTGTAACTGATTCATGATTAAATTCACTCTGTAAGCTGACAACTAAAGATCTTTTAAACCAAAGTTACCTTGTCTGACACCCACTTATTGTTTGTAAAAGGAATAAGCATCACATTATATAGCAAAAGAAGATAATATAACTTTTTTAAAAGCTTCTTTATTTATTTGCCAATTTTTAAAAACTTGAATATTCAGAAAAACATTTAAAAAAATGAAACACTTATTTTGAGCTGCAGATGGTCAGTAAATATATTCTCATACTCTCTTGATGTCTTGTTTCATTTGCATAAAAAAATGAAAAGAAACAAAAAGCTTCTGGGTCAGCAGCCAGACTTCTCTCTAAAATCATTGAAGAATAAATTATGATTTAATGCATTTGTCGTTTACGGTCCTGTCATCCCAGCTTTAATGGAAAGGTAGAAAGTAGAAATAAAGGAGGAAGTTATGCGATACTTTATAGGAGTTTTTCCCACAATTAACAGAAAAATCAGGTTTTTAAAAGAGGGAACTTTTATCACTTTTTATTACATCTAATATTGTAGTAAACATTGTTTTAGTGTGATTTGAAATTAAATATAGGTAAATAATGTGTTTCCAAACAGCAATAAGATGGACTCTAAACCAATTACAAAAAGGAGCAGCATTTTCAAAGGAAAGTTTCAATTAAAAATATTTGGATTTTGCAATTCATTTGATAACTTCAAAACAGAAAATACAACGCCGTCAGAGATAGAGATTTTGTGAATTAGTTCCATGTTGTTAAATATGTCTTTCTGTTTTTGCAGCAGCTAAACTCGTACAATTTAAAAGAGAAAATTACACCAAAGTTTAGCGTTAAACAAGTAAAATTAAAAGGAAAAAAACAGTAAGATCAGAAGAAAACCCTATCAAACTTCAGAAGTGCTGCAATCTGCTAACAAGCCACTAATTACAACAAGACAATGAAAAATCACACACAGAAACACATAAAAAACACTAAATGCAACAGTCTTAATGCCTTTAAAAAACATGGCAAGTCAGCTTTTATTTTCTATAGCAACTTTCATACTCAAAGGTAATTCTAAGTGCTTGACAGAGACAATTAAAACTTAACACAGTGGAAACAATAAAGCTTCCCAGCTTTGGCTTGTGCTGTTTTCTCATAAAGTGTCAGCACATTCAGCTCATAAAGGGTTGATGTAAAGCTGCAGATTTTTTCAGCAGTTGGTAATCTTGCAGTTAACAAAAGAAAATGTTTTGGATTTGACGTTTGTTTATTTTTTCATGCAGAGGTTGCTCATTTAGAGGATTTGTATACCTATCTTTTTGTTCCACAACTCTCTTGTAAGCCACATAGACATGCAGTATTCATATAAAAAAAAAAAAAAAACGCCCCTTTCATCCTCCGTAGGTGGTTTCTCCTCCAAGGTCGTGTCCTCTACCAGAGTCCTGGGAGCTTGAGGGTGTCTTAGCTGTTCCTAGCACTGCACTTTTCTGGACTGAGATGTCTGAGGTCTTTCCAGGGATCTGCTGTCGGACACCACTTTCACTTTCACCTTCGAAGCTTTCTCCAGTTCCTCTCTGAGTCCCTGGTATTTCTTCAGTTTCTAATGTTCCTTCTTCTTTTCTTGTTGTTACCATCGCTTGCCGCTACCCACCCCCCCAATGGCTTTCCTCTGCTCTTTATCCACCACTACAATGTCTGGTTAGTTGCAGAACTTCATGGATTGTTTCCCAGCCAGCATCTTACACCCTGCAGTTATGTGCTGGATTGTTTCCGCCGCCTCTTTGCACAGCCTACACCTTGGGTCTTGTCTGGTGTGGTAGATCTGAGTCTCTATCGCTCTGGTGCTCAGGGCTTGTTTTTGTGGTGCCAGGATCAGAGCTTCTGTGCTACCATGCTGGGCATGCTAATATACACTATGTGTCCAGTGAGAAGAAATTGTCCAAAAGGCCTGTTTACAGCGTGCAAGACATGATGTGTCTGCTAGAGATCTAAATTGCAATAAGCAACAGACCTGTATGAATTGATATATATATATATATATATATATATATATTTTGTATATATATTAAAAATAGCCATGATTTAGACATCTAATAAATGCGCCCGTGCGTAGTGAGCTATTATAAGTTACTGTATTTCTTCCAATAGTATATGGTCTCTTGTTGACGCCCATCTCCAATAAACGCCGGATCTAACAGCTGCTCATAAAGTTAGAGGGCGATCGTTAATAGTGTCTAGGCTCCTTTAAGAATTGTTGGAATAAACGCTGGGGCTGCGATTGGAAGATATACGGTTATAGCAATTGGAATGACCTCCTTGGATGTGAAAGCATTTCCAACAACATGGTCTTTTTTCTAAAAAAATATTGTTGTTTTCCTGGCTTTGTTGCTTTGTTTTCATCTTCATTTTCACTAAAACAGCCCCCAGAATTCAACGAACCAAATATATTTCTCCCAGTTTTGCATGCTGTAAATTGGAGATCTGTACTCTATCAACTAATTAAACCATGGTTATTCAAATTTGATGTCAATTAATTTGGTCTATATGATTCCAATAAAGACATCCTCTCTTAAATATCTTTCAACAATAGACATCACATCACATGCTTTCCCTGTAATCCCTGTACTAAATAAATTGGACATCCAATAATCTTTAACTATTTGCCATATTGTTTTATAAATGAGCCCAACAAGTGTTCACAGATTGAAATCCACAGATGCTGTTCCCTGAAATTGGCCCATTTTTAGGTTAATTTTCTTCTCTTTATCTCTTCTTCCAGCACCGATTCACTTGTTTTGCCTGATGCCAAAGCACTGTGTTCAGACTTGTGATTGTCCATTCGGCACCAGTCAAACTATCAACATCATGTCTATTATTATTTACCCAAAAGGCAGTGCAACAATGTAGGCAAAAGCAATTTAGCACCTTTTAATGCCAAGTGTTTACCAGTGCGTAGTGATGAGCCACGATCAATAGTAGATACCGTTTCTCTAAACATCTTTTAACACCAGCCTCCCCACCCCTCACATGGACTGTAATTGTTTCTCTCAGTTACTTGGAAAATCAATCCCATAATGATTGAATCCCCTTCCTCACCCTTTACAGACCCTGCTTCTTTTTAAAGGTCCTGTCATGCTTCTCTCATGTTTGTCAAGCTTTTTCTCTTGAATTTTCACTACATGCAGTTATCTCATAATTCCCATACTTATTCAAAGCTGTGAAAAATCTTATAATTAGGTTAAAAGAGTGCAAGTGCTTTATATCTTTGGAGTTCATCCACTAGTAGAGCTATTGGTTTGCATCAAAATAAAGATGATATTTCATTTGGGTTTGATAACAAATGTTACTCCTTTCGTGATTTTTTTTTTTTTTGACTAAAACCAAAACTGAGCAGAACTGCAAGATTTTTGAGTATGAATGATACTAAGCAAACATTTGAAAATGAAGGCTGATATCTTTGTGTAAGACTTCTTTTAAGTTTTATGTATCAGAAATCCTTGTTCTTAAATGATTTTCCAAAGAAGATTTAACAATTCGCCTATGTCAGAATTCCCTCCCTAACTCCCTATAACTACAAAGAAAACTATATGGTGTTGTACTATCTAATGTCCTGGTTTAGAAAAGCAAGTCAGACATAACGCCTACTCCTTTTTTTAAAGACAAATATGAAATCACAAATTCCTCTCTCTTAATAAATCTTAACATTTTATGGAGACTATTTGTGAATCTATTGTGTTCCGATTATGAAAACTTGGACGGTTTCTAAAAAATATATTAAAATACCTATTTTTACATAAAGAATTGTTCAAATGCAATGCATTAAGTTTTATATTTGGCAGTCTAATTAACAGCAATGCACACAGGTTGTTCGCTGAGGGTTCTGAAAAATTTCTAGGGCACTGGAGTTTTTAATTGTAGGTTTGGACAGCTTTACAAAATGTTGACCGCACTTATAGTGTACATGACTCCATCACCCTTCCATTTCGTCTGCAGCCCCTGGCTTCCAGTGGCTTTGCTTATGTAATAGGTCCAGTAGTCCTAGAATCTTCACTAATTCTCTGTTTGGGTTAGATTTTTGATTAGTCGGGACACAGTGATAAATACTTAAATATAATGGAAATAAAACGAGATCTGTAAGCTCAGAGATTTTCAAACAAGTACTTGTCTGCAGTACTTGCATTAAATGCCAATTTTAGGTTTTCTGGTTGGAGATTGGTACATTTTGGTCACAAGCAATACATAAGTCTTGCAACTGATCCAGATCTCATTTTGGGCTCCCAAATCAGCCTGCAGACCAGACGGGTGTATCAGTGGAGTGATAGATTTTACAAAACATGACCATTTTAATTGTCTATTCTTCCTTTTTACTAGCTTGCCTTTCTTTATCAAGTATGAAAAAAAATTAAAATGTGTGATGCTTTCATTTTTCTCCCTCAAGCAGCACTTTATGTTTCAGTTGTAGAGAGTATGAAAAATCTTTTCTATTCCTCCTTCCACTGTGAAAAAGCTGAGAATATCCCGCCCCCCGCCAACATGTCTTCTCCCATGCTGCGACTGTTAAACGCAGTGATCGAAAGGTCTTTTTGGGAAGTTTTCATACAAAGCTCCTGAATAATGTCTGTAAAAATGAGCCTTTTCTGCTAGTAATAATCTTTTTTGTGGAGAGGAGACCTGAGACTGAATCAGGTACGGCTGGACAAATCAAGAACTATTACAATATGTCACATCCAAATCTAGGCCATTTAAAAAACCTTATCGTTTTTGTTAGAGATTGCATTTTCCCTTAAAAACCAAACATACTCACTGGACTATCCCCAGGCTTTAATTCAAAGCCAGCTGCTTTTTACAGTTTTACCTGTATGGAAAGAAAACAGATTTATTTTAATGTTCATTATAATTTTTTTTTTTTTGGGGGGGTTTTTAAAAAAATATCATGAAAACATATTAGTCAAAAATGAGAAACTAAACTAAGCAGGTTTTAGAGGGGGATCCAGAGGAAAAGCAACCGATGGTGGAATCCAGCCTTACCCTGGGTTTTAGTTCTCACCTTGATGACCACCAGCGAACCTGCACCTGAGAGCACTGGGAAAGTCATACAGCAGTTCTGATACAAATGAAGGTCCAAATCCAACCCTAAAATCGTTAGTTAAGCAGACTGGAAGTTGGTGGAAAGATTTCAAAACTGTTCAACATCTTCCATTGCTCTCAATGTTCAACACAGTCACCTCAGTTCCTCCTTCTGGCTGATTACACTGCATTACCAATTTAAATTGTTTGCCTTTTTAGTTTTAATGTAATGTCACAAGTGGAGAGGCAGTATTTAATGAGTTTGTACCATGGTGGCTTTTTTGACACAACACAGAAATAGACCCTCTCTTATAGTTTTTTTTTTTTTTTTAATTTAAGAGGGATGCTCATCAAGGCTTTTGTTTTTTTTTAATCAGACGAAAATATTCAAAATGACAGATGGATGATGGAGCCACTATTTGTTCATTAAGGATATTTCAGAGTGTGTTTTCAGCATTTTTCTCTCCTTCAGTCGATGATAGAAAGACAATGTTAGGATTCTCGTGAGAGTACACATTAGAAGAGCTCTTTGAGGCTGTTGTTGTGTGTGCACCTTCAGGGCTTACAAGAAACAAAATGGATTCTTAATGAGAATGCCACGAGGAAGAAAACTATATGTCCCTTATAATCTCCCACACTTTGTTTCTCTCCTGCCTTTAGTACAACACAAACTAAGGTGAAACTCATCTCTAAATCCACATTGCTTCAGTATAAATTTACAATTTCACTATAGCGAGATAGTAAAAAATTTTCCTTAATTTTGTGTTTTTGGTTTATTTACAATATATAGCCAGAATGTCATGGGAAAAAAAAAAAAATCAGAGATTCAAGAGTAAATAAAAAAATCTGCCCAGCAGCTGAAAATCTTGGCATCACTGAACACTTAAGAAAAGCAGATGCAAAAATACAGTTTCTAATAATTTTGTTGTTGGTCAACTTTTTGGCATACCCTTTAGGAGTCACAGCAAAACAGCTTTCACTGATCCGGACATTCAGTTTGGCAGTTTTCTGACTTTCTGACTCAACCCTGTATTTCTCTGGGCTGGGGACGGGCACAGGGAGGCCCACACCAAGTTCCCCTGCAGCTACTAGACAGTACTTACCAAAGGAACCACAACAGCTCATTAAGACCCCCTAACAAACAAACCCTAGGTTCCCAAAACACGCCAGTCCGGCACGAAAAAGATAAGACAGAGGCCTTATTCCTTTTATTTATTTGTTACTTCAAAATATCTTCTCAGATCTTCTGCATTAAGGCTGCTGTCTTTCTTTTTTAAACTGTCATATTATACTCACTCTATCTACGTATTGGGTGGATTTAATCCCTTGAGTGAAAAGAGAAATTGTTTGGTCTAAAACTATTATTAATTTCTCCTTTTGTCTCCATCTTTTTCATTTTCCTAAGGGTTGCTTCTAATAAGGCCAAGAGGTTAATGGGATCACGCACCAGGAATCCTCAGGTCAGAAAGGAGCAGACAGCTCAACAGTTTCATTGGTCGGGCAGGGAAAGAAATTCAAACAAAGACATAGTTGCAAAGTTGGAGATGAGCAGGTTTGATTAAACCAGGAAACATGGCCAAATATAGAAAATGACAGAGACAATGGCAGATAACACAAATGTCAAAATGCCTTCCAAACTTTAAGGTTTTCATGTATCTTAAGTATTCACCACACCTTATCTTTAAGGAACAACCTCTTTACTAATGTACAATCTAGTTTTTGCTTGTAGTTAGAAGCGGCTACTGAAAAATCTCTTGCTATAAACTTTGTGAGACTCTATCTTCAACATATATGAACATGTGACCTTTACATTACACTACTATATTTTTATTTGTTGTACTTATAGTTTATAATATCTGCATTGTAGCAGTTCATACTGCTGTATATATTAAAAAATATATATATTTCCAACCCTGGTCCCTAGGGCCACTGTCTGCACATTTCCCATGTTACCCTGCTAAAACACACCTGATTCAGCACATCATTAAGCTCTGCAGGGACATAATAATGGTATCCATTAAGATCAGTTAAGCAGGAATCTTGGAAACTGTGCAGGATAGTTGTCTCTGAGGACCAGGATGGGAAAACATCAATACTGTTATGTTGGTGGAGTGTTGTTGAACATCGTTTACTGACAAAACTATCCAGATTTCAGCCTATTTAGTTGAAATGTGATCAATATGCATTTATATGGTATCCATATCATTCATCTTCTTTAACATTAATAAACGCAGACAAACATATGTTATTATTGTTAATGGATACTTATGACGATTAGTTATTTTCATATTAATCTGGTCTAGACTAACCATCTTTTTTTCCCAACTAAATATAATAATCAAAGCTATCAGCTCTATAAACAAATTTTACTAAGTAAAAAAATGCAACCATTGTGGGGCCTGTGGCAAGTATTTCCATTAAAGTTTGCTTTAAAAAATGATTTTTGAAAAAATGTATATTAAAAATTAGAGGAACAAGTTGATGCAGTCCCCTTTTTGTATATGCCTTGACTTGACTTTTTAAATTTGAAATCACAGTCAGATCCAGCACCAGGGTTCTTCGCCTGTTCTGACACAAAGATACACCTGTTTAAAGGATATACGATAATGTAGTCAACATTTAGTTTACATACTCTCAGTGCTAAAGCTATAGTTAAAGCAACTTTGAACAGTCCCCTCCACCCCGAAATCCAGTTCACAGTGATAGTTGTTGGATCTGTATGATAGTTGGCTCTAACACCAACCTAAAATGTTTTTTTTTCTTTAAATATATCTAAAAGTGGAAAATGAATCAATTTTCTGAATCTGTATTTGTACACAGCTGTTATTGACAAAATTAAAAATTTTAAGAATATGGGATGAACTCTCACAGGAAAAAAATGTTGATATGATGATAGTGTGATTGTAGACACCAAAAAAAAATATGTCAAAAAGACGTTTCTGATATTGTGAGGTGCTGCATGTATTCAGGACTAAATATAAAAGATGGTGTTGCAAATTATTGATTTCAGAAATTTTGTGTGAGAGGAAGAAATGCAAGAATTGAATAAAAGTTCTTTTAGATCCACAGTATATGTTGACCTCTCTGTGGTTGCTTCAAGCCCAATGAGGCCAAGACTGGCGACCTGTCCAGGGTGAACATCGCCTTCGCCAATTAGTAGTCGGGTTAGGCTCCGACACCCCCACGGCCCCGAAAAGGAAAAAGTGGCCAAGAAAATGAATGAATATTGTCAAGTCCTTTTACCCCACTTGAAGGGGAAGGCATCAAATGGAAGGAATAGCAGGACTCCACTCATGACTCCAGACTCATAACTAGTTTCACTGTTTTATTTGAATTTTCTTCTTTAGGAATGATTTTTTCCTTAATTTGCGAGTATTGTTATGAGTTATCAAAGTGGAAGCAATCAAGGTGAAAAACCTGTACACACAGATAGAAATTACAATGAGAAATTTTTGTTACAATTAACAAATAACTATAAATTGTTAGATTTTAAACAACAATATTGCAAGAATTTACACAGACAAAAATAAATTAAAAACAAGAAAGTAACTTAACATAGCATTGATTCACAAACAATTCACATCCGGAAAAGTATCTGACACGCGACAAACAGCTGATCTGACCCCGCAGCACACAACCGATCACTCTACTACTAGGCCGAGCATCTCCAGGGGG
>NC_050516.1:15450641-15462694 GCF_002922805.2 Oryzias melastigma | reverse complement strand
ACAGAAACACATGCTGTATGTTCAAGCTAAAAAACAGAGGAAACCACTTTTTCAAGAT
The DNA here is from genome assembly GCF_002922805.2 of Oryzias melastigma. Taxonomy (NCBI): domain Eukaryota; kingdom Metazoa; phylum Chordata; class Actinopteri; order Beloniformes; family Adrianichthyidae; genus Oryzias; species Oryzias melastigma. The sequence continues at coordinate 15,462,636 of NC_050516.1, read as the reverse complement.
GAGTAAAGTCACAGTATTTGCTTTTTTATCTTTTTTAAGTTCCCTTTTCTGTTGAATTGTCTTGATCCATAGATGGAAAAGATGGTTTAGTCTAAAACATAACATATTTTTCTTTAAGAAGAGACACTAGATGAGCAGCTGAATTCTGGAGCAATTTTGATGTCACTACAGTTTTTTTTTTGTTTTTTTTTTTTTTTTTTTAAAGCTGTTGTCGAAGGTGACTCCACAACCTATTTCTTTTTTTTCCTGTTTGCCATAAAAAATGTGGACTATAATTCAGTGACCTCACATTGACTCCTAGTGAAAATCAATGAAATTTGGAATAATTCCTGGACCATAAGCAAACATGCTGCACAGCTTTACAACTTGCTTTTTTAAGTTTTAAAAATTAAATAGGATACTCTACATGTATATACATTATTTCTGTTTGAAAGTCCAAGGATCTCCCGTCTATATCATATATTTCTGCCCACCCAAAACCCCCAAGGCCAGAATATGAAGCTACTCGAATTAAAATTGATTGAGGTGAAAATATTAATGTTTTCTTGTAGAGTAAAGGTTCCCTGTTTGAGTCATTCCATGTAGAGCCTTCACATGTTCCTGCTGTGCCTCTGTGGAGTTTCTGTCCATCTTCCTTCCACAGTCCAGCAACAAGCATTTCAGATTGATCGGGGACTATAAATTGACCACAGGAGGGAGTGTCTGCGGTTGTTAGTATCTGTGTGGCGATGATGGACTGGACCCCACCTCATGTCTGATCCCAGCTGGGATATGCTCAGAGGAAACACTTAAAAGTCTAAAAGCAGATGAACCGAGAAAATGCTTTAAAAAAATGCATTCAAAACACTACAAATGTTTACATTTCTCAGAATATTACAACGCTATTGTGTTTTCTTTTTAAAAAATCCTAACGAGGGATTGTACGATCATGCTAAATAACATCGATGTCTGAATTCAGCTACACTTTTTTTATGCAAATGGAAACATTTATACAATTCCTGATAGATCTTCGTGACTGTACAAGACGCAACTGCTGCCTTTGGTCAGACCTATTCCATTGATAAGACTAGTTTTGGCTGGTTTACATTCATTTAAACAGTTCAAAATGACTTCAGTAAATCAGACATTTTGAGATCCCAATGATCCCAATGTTACTTTTCTTTGGAACACCTGCACTAAAAAACAAAGTGAGAAATGTACCACTAAGTATATTACATTTAGTTCAGGGGTTATTGGTTTAACTCTCATTACTGAAAGAGATTTTGGTAAAGTGGAAGTACCTGAAGGACAATTGAAGGAACAAACCATTAGTTTTAGTTAATTTAGCTTAAGCAAAAATGTAGGTGACTTTGAAAAGCAGATATATAACTGATTTAAGTGTTTAAATATAATGTGGCAGATAATGGAGATCTTAAACCAGAGATTCTCCGCAGGAGAGCCCTGGCAGCCTCTACGTTGCAGTCTCTCCAGAGACCACTTTGGCGGAAGACAAAGCTTCGGATCTACAACTCCACCGCACTCTATTCTTTTATATGGTTCCGAAACATGGCCCTTAAATAAGACCCCAGCCTCCAGAATAGATGGCTTTGATAGCAGGGCTCTCAGAACCATCGAGAACATCAGGTGGCCCCAGCGAATCTCCAACGAATCGCTCAGAGCCCGCACAAACCAGCCCAGAGCTTTCACCCTGGCAGCACAGCGCCTCGTCAGCTGGTTTGGCCATGTTCTTCGCCTTCCCTCTGAACACCCAACAAGAGTCATTTTGAAGTTTGACAAAAGGCTGCAGGCTGGAGACGACTGCGAGGAAAGCCCCGCACTCGGTGGCTTGACATAATTTCAGACGATCTTTGTCAACATGGCATTACTGCGAATAATGCAGATCTGCTGGTACAAGACCGCCAGTATTAGAGACACCTGACTCATCTGATCAGCTCAACGCATCAGGGAGGGACACCAGCCCTAACGCAGGAGCAAGATAGATATATAGATAATGCTTCATTAGTTGTGTTTCCATTAACTCTGAAATTTCGAAAAACGGAATTTCGATATTAAATTCTCCTAATGGAAACACCACAATTTCGAAAAAACTCGCCTTTTTCGAAATAAAGTTTTTGCGCTTAGAGGAGGTGGTATTTGGGCCGTATCGAAACAGTAGTTTTTCGAAAAACTGTAATGGAAACACTTTTTTCGAAACAAACGAGTCACGTGACCATTAACCGGATATGACGTTTCGGACAGGAAGCAGGAAAAGCTGGTCAAATGCGCATTTTCACAGCAACTGGCTGCCTTGGGCACCGCACAGCGGGAGCCACAAGAGGTCCCACAGCCTCGCACAGCTCATCAAAAGTTGAGCGTGTCATGCGAAAATGCTGAATCCACAGCTCTTCGGTGAATTCTTCAACCACGATTCCCCAAAACTGTTTGACTCTACGTCGCTCCCACGTTTAAGGAGCCTGCCGCTCCAAGGCTCGGATCAGACGTAGACGTCTTCTCTGAATGGGAAGGATGAGAGCTAGCTCCGTGGCAGAAATGTGAATGAATCTACTGCACATGAAAATAGTGTTTATATCCGTCGTCATGTTTTTTTAATGACTTATCGCGGGAATTACTTCGAGTTTTTCGCATAATCATGGTTTAATGGAAACGCTGTTTTTTCGAAACAGTGTTTTATCGAAATTCTAGAAATTTCGATAAAGTTTTGCGCAAAAGTGTAATGGAAACGCAGCTACTGTCTTACTGTTTCAAACAAATGGAATGATGATCATTAGTTCTTCAGATTTCATCAGTGTTTCATTTGTAAAGACAACAACAACTTGATGGGATGTACTTGAATCCAATTTAAAGCTTGAAATATGTGATTTGAAAATATGCTGACATTTCTTGTTCCTCTGGGTGGCTCCAAACAGAAGCAGCTGGGAAGGAAGTGCAGAGCAGGGAGGCAGTGAGCTGCTGATGGTGATCAGCAAACAAGGTGTGTTTGTCTCTCCTCTTTTGATCATGACTAAACTGCAAAGTCTCTGCTTGTCTCTCTGCACACAAACTTAGTAAAAATCAACTCCAGGTATTTACACAAGTTAAGGATTATCCATAGTGTTTTTTTTTTTATTCAATCTAGCAAAGAAAACGAAATATTCTGTCCTCCAGGGGGGTTATAAGGCCAAAACTCCCTCTGTGCAGAGTCTCAGAACTAGGTCAGCAACTTCCAAACAGAGCAACAACAAACTGGAACGGCTGAGCAGGATAGCTGGAGCATACATGCTGCTGAGAACAAGTGAATGAGTTGTGAAAGGAGGCTGACAGGTGAACAAAACCTAGAAAACTAAATTACAAAGATAGCAATCCACACAAGGCCTACTAAGTAACAAACAGTAGTGGCAGTTATGTGTGCCTGGATGTGTGACAAGCTTAGCACCATGGATACAGATTGGGGTAATGATAACTGTGTCTTTTAAAGTTCTTTAAAATAAAGTTCCTAACAGAAAAAGTGTTTATACAAATACAATGCAACCAGTCCAGCATTAGAGGCTTCCAGATAATCTGTTGGTTGAGATGCTGAGTAGGCCATGCAAAATAAATAAATAAAATCGATTCATAGTAACAGACAGCTTTAACATGCATCACCCTGACAAGAAAAAAAGCGTTTTGAGCACAGATTGCAGCACAGTCAGCTAAAAACTTTGTCAATAAAGCTTTCACTCTGTGAAGGATATTAATGTTTCCTATGCTCGCCTCTTTAAGCAGAAGTGAACACTTCCTTTCAGATCATACTCTCTCCTGTGTGAAATTTTCAAGCCAAAGGAATTCTTCCTTATTTATTTTTTTGGAACATGAGCTTAAAAGGGGGCATTGCCAGCTCTGCCTCCCACACAGGTGTTTTCAGTGACTTTCAGGCTAAGTAAGCCTGTAATCAGAATGAAGATGGGTAGTGTTGTGTGGGATCACTGAACTCTGGGTGCTATTTAAAAAAGATTGCCAGGGTAATTGTCCAACCCTAACAGGTGCAGAAAAGCTGAGGGAAACAGCATGACACCTGTGGGTAGACGGACTTTCTGAAGACGGTTCTGGGAGACTGAGAACACAGTCTGCAAAGGGGGAAAGTATAAGGCTGAGATTCTAAGCAAATACTTTTTAATCTCTATGCTATTGCAGTTTCTTTTTCCAAAGCATGACCATTTTTGTGCACAATCTGCTAAAACGCTCATGTTTTCTTTCTGTTATACTTCTTCGCTATTTCTTTTATTAAAAATTCACTGCACTCATATTTCTGTGTCCATTATGAGCTTTTTCCTCCAATTTTATTCCTATTTAAATCTACTTGGTGTATACTTCCAGCGAGGAGGTTCTGGTTCGAACCCCGGCGGGGTCCATTCTGTGTGAAGTTTGCATGTTTTTCCTTGACACGTATGATTATATATATATATATATATATATATATATATATATATATATATATATATATATATATACTGTATATATTTTACCAGGCACTCTGGGTTCTTCCTGAACTTCAAAACATGCCTCATCGGTTGATGAATGCTAAAATGTCCCTTAGGAGTGAGCCTTTCAGTGTGTGGCCCTGCGATGAACCGGCAAGCCGCCCAGGGTTTACTCAGCCTTCACCCTAAGCTGGAATGGTCTCCAGCAACCCAGTAAAAAAAACTGGGAGCAGAAAACGGGAGAATGAATGGGAGAAAAGTTTGGTCTAAATTATTTTTTTCTTCTTTTTGTCCCTAATTGCATTGTGAGTTTTTTTAAATAGCATTTCGCTTTTCTTTATTTTTTTATTTTGCCTAAAAGTCATTTTTCATATGACTTGCTTTTGTTTTCTGGCTCTTCAGTCTAACTTATTGACAATTCAGGAATAAAAGTAAATCAACATTGAGAAAGTTGTATTCATACTACAACTGGACAAACAAAGAAAATTAAAAAAAATGGACCAGGTAACTAAAAATATTAACATGAAGCCTGCAAAAGGTTGAAATAAATGTAGTAAAAATGCAAATTCAAATTAAACTGAATGGAATTGAGATGTTAGTGGAAGAGGAAAATGCTGAGCAGCCTGCAAAGAAATTTAAATGTCACTGGAAGGATGTTAAAAAGCAGCTAAGCATATAACTTAAAAACTGCTGGAACGGTAAAACTGTCTTTTGCCCTTGAAGGTGATCAGACCTCTTCTATGCATAATGTGCCCTGGTGTCATGGTCAGAAAGAAGTGACTAAGATTCCAAAAAACTGTTTGTTTTTCTGATGAGACATTAGTAACTTTAATCCTTGTTCTTGCCTTCCTTACTTTCCTGGTAGTTGTGTTCCTAAATTTTCTTTAAAAAAAGTATAAATAAATAGATAAACCTGCCACTATTTCAGACGTTCACATGTCCGCCTCTTCTTTCCATTTGTTTCTCTCTCTCAATCTCTCAGTCTGACAGCGTTTCTTTCATTGGGTAACCACAATAGTTTCAGCATTTGGATTACTGTAATGGGGCTTGCATCACCCTCTTATGATCAGTCATCTGGGGCTGTAGCTGCCTTTTAGCGCCGAGTTAGCATCCTCCCAACAGGTTTGATTGAGAAAGCTAAGCTGCAGTAGACCTAATCTCCCGCTGCCGGCCATTGTTTGCGTCTCAAACGGCATTGGCACTAAAAGCAGGCTAATTGATGTTGCCGCCTGCTTACTGAAGTCCCTCTGAGGACGTGGATGATTGTCAACTGCTTGTACAATGAGGGGAAATGGTGTGAAGTAGCTTTTATGTGCAGAGAGGGGGTTAGTGACTTTAAATTGACTATTTAAAAAAAAAAAACTAAAAGTGATTTTTTTATGTGTGTGTGTTTTTGTACTACTATGGCTAAATCAGAGTTATGGTTCACAAGTTGAGGCGCAACAAGACCAGAGGTTGGTGGTGATGAGGAGATGAGAAAAAAATAACACCTTTTAGCGCAATCAGACTGACTTCCAGGTCACTTTTTTCTGCTTCCATGCAGCTTGGATGTTATGACAGCTGAAGGAAGAGGAGCACTGGGTGTCATACTCCTGCAGTATGAAGCTGTGGTAAAACGTGGTAACGGCAGATGATGGAGTTTTCAGGTTGAAGGTGGCAGAAAGGCAGAAAATTCTCTGTAGCCTGAGATGGGAGTTCGTTTACCTCGCAAAGAGTGCTGAGACACATCTGCTGCTTTTGTGAGTTTCCTTTAACTGTGGCACAAAACTAAAATCGCCAAGTAATCACCCATAACATTGTTTTTTTTTACACCTTTTCAGCAGCAACACCATCTGGGCACGGAGGATTTCAAAGAAAAGTGGAGTGCATGAATGTTTTCTTATCTGTCAGCCTGCAGCGCCACCAGGCCAACAGATAACACACAAGCGGACCGAGCACACACTCCTAATTTTATGCCAGTGACAGATGAATGGCCTCCATAACAGCAGTTTGATGGTGTGATAATTAAACAAACAAGAGAATTATTTTCCCTCTGTGTCAGCAAACAGTGTTTGTGTAAGCATTGCTTGTGTTTGTGTGTGGCCCATTGATCGAGCCATAACTCAGAGTTTTGCTGCTTTCTGCAACTGGCATTGTGTGTGATTGAGGAAGAAAACAAGGAGAGTGAGGGGATAGGGCTTAAAGAGAGAGACTGCAGCGATAAAATTCAAATGGTCTGTTCAATTGGAAGACTTTTGTTGAGATCTTGGGTTCGACATGTAAAAAAAATCATTTAGTATAGAAGTAAAAGGTTCATAAGAGGTTTGTTTCTATGCTTTAATAGCATTACACATATGCCCAAAATGTTATCAAAATTCTTGAAATGTAAAAAAAAGATAATTTTGCAATTAAATTTTTTTCCGTTAATTTATATTTATGCAAATAAACTAAAGCCAACTTACATAATAAGTCACTGAAAAACGCAGTAACGGATGTTAACGACAGATGCCTCAAAAATCACCTCCAAGTGCAAAACCCTTTTTCCAATAAATTCGTTTTTTCAAAATTGACGTATTTTCATTGGGCAAATGTATTACTACCAATCCATATTGCGCAATTTTATAGTCAATGTAATGACATGGGGACATAAAAAATTTTCAGATAAGATATATTTCAATAAGGAGAGATCTTGACAGTGGGATTGAAAGATTTCTTTGTGAAAGTTTTAATTGTGACACATTTAACTGTGAATCATGAACAGTCATTAGAGGTTGGGCTCTGGGCCGGAGAGATATCTTACATGCTTGTTATGACCTTGGACCAAGTGAAGAGACCTTAGAGCCCAGATCCTGATGGTGGTTAAGATAGACTGTGCCAAATCGAACAGCTAGAAAGAAGCAGGGCTGGCCATGGGCATAGGCGACCTAGGCAGCTGCCTAGGTCGCCATCTACTGGATGGGCCCCCAAATTATAAATAATAGGCTATGTATTAGTGTTTCGTTTTTCTTTTTCTTTTTTTTTTTTTTTTGACACACCACTCATTTTGCATGAAATGTTATAGAGATGTAATAATTTAAAGCATAATATTAACAACTTAAAAGTTTGACATAATCGCTAACTTTGCCCTGTGCTGAGCCCCTTCTGGAATAACGCAGTCACTGTCTAAGCTGGAGGAAGAGCAGAATTTCAGACTTTCAGACTTCTATGAATGTTTACATAGACTTATTATTGCTTGATAATCCCCCCCGGCGATCTAGTTTTTTTTTTTTTTTTTTACCTCTTTTTAAATCCTTAACAACGGATATCTTGTCTCTCCTAGGGCGCCATGGGGTGGGCCGGTGCAATGTCTGGAATGTGGATAAACTAACTTAATTGAATTCAAAGGCAGAGATTGGATTGGACAGTGAAGACGATGAGCACTTCAGCTATTGGCTCAGAGTGGAGACCAATTGATGTCACAAGGAGTGATGAAGAAACACCAGCATGCTTTAGGAGAGGTAGATCTTCCTTATTGAAATTGCATCAAAGCTTCACTTAACTATTTTACATCCAAAAATGAAGACCATGCGGCTTAGATGCTGATAGTGGTTTCATCGAAGCAAAGACCAAGGACAAGAACGAGGCAGAGGTGGACCGCTGAAATGTCTGGAATGCGAATAAACAAACATCTATGAATTTAAAGGCAGGAATTTGATGGTGATCGGCTATGAAGAAAATGTCTGTTAGCTATTGGACTAGTGAGGACTAATAGATGAGTGACGTGTGGACTGAAGAGTCATTGAAGATGAGGGAAATCTTCCTTTTTGAAACTGCTCCAAAGGTTCACTCAGTTACAGCATGGCCCATAACAGAAGAGTATAAACCAGAGTATGAACCAAGCTAAAGTAAGTCAAAACCATAAAACAGAGAGAGAGAAAATGGATCTGACAGGGATAAATATTCAAAGGATTAGTTAGCTGAAGCAGAAATAACTGTGATGACCTTAAAAACATATGTGATTGGAAGCAAAAATAGACAACCAAAAGATCACAAATAACCTGAAGACGAGATTTAACATATAAAATGTTATCAAATTGTCATGACTCAACTAAATTCAAAGGACTGATCCTTAAAAATTGTATCTGTCCAGCACATAGTTTCTTTCTTCATCAGAAATCCTCAAGGTTTCAGGGAAAAAGCTTCTCGTGCTTTCTTTTTCAGGTTTCAGTTCTTTGCATTTTAGCAGACGCCAGAAAAAGCTGTGAATATCTCAAGGTCGACAAAACTGATTTGGGACAAAGAAAGAAAAAAAAAAAAAAGAGAAGAAATGTAGAAAGTAAGCCCACCCACCCACATCAGTGGAGAATCGCTTTGCGTGATGAACTGACATTGTTCGGTCGCTCTGTGTTTATCAGTGAAGGAAACGTTTTTGGCTCTACAGCAGAGCATCATGCAGAGATCAGAAAGAGGTTTGAAAGTCAGCATATCAGCCGCGGTCTGCCACCGCGACTCTGAGCTGCTTACCCTCAGTGGAATGCAGCTGCACCTTCACACGCTACTTTGTCAGATTTATTAAATCAGTCTGCAGGTTCAGCCAAAGCACTGAGGACGAGGCCTTCACACCAGCTTTATAGAGGGAACATCTCTTGCAAATCAAAAATACAAACATTCTTGAGTCTAAGACACGTTATTGAGTTTTGACCAAAATTATAAAATGAGAAAAAAAAGACTTAAATTCCTATTTTTAAATGAGCTTATAGTGTGTTTATAGATTGAATTGTCTCATGTTGTAAGCATAATAATCACCTACGTTTATAGATTAGTCAAGAGGTGAAATGAAGATGTAGGACGGAGCAATAAAAAGAACAATAGGATGAGGTTTCTGCTCGGAGCAGCTTGTTCTTCAAAGACCAAATCACCCTGAAAATGCCATGGAGCTGCTCCGGTGGGGGGGTGGGAGTGGGAAACCAGGAGTCACCTGAGCTCTGCATTCCGACTGTGAGGGTAAGGAGTGTGACTAATACAGCTGAGGTTTGGATTAACTTTTCCACCCTGAATACCATTCTCTTTAAACCTCCTGACACACAAACACACACGTGTGTGTTTGTGTGTTTGAACACACGTGCGTGCACATGCAGAATGCAAATAGCTGACTTCCAAAATGGCAAAATATTTACTGAGATGAAAGGTTTGGCTTATTTTTCTCCACTTTAAGAGGATCCGAGCCAAAATGAGCGACTGCCAGCAATTTCAGTCTGAGCCTGCGTGTGTGTAAGTGTGTGTGTCTTCTTTGTACCTTCACACTTCCCTGGCATGCCTTGAAACGTCTCTGTAATCTAGGTCTATGTCATTGATATTAAAAGAAATGTGCCATTTTGACATCTAAAGTGTGTATTTTCATTGTTACCTAAAGTTAATTTTTTCCCTGCTTTGGGTGCTATCTGCTTCCTTTTTTGTCTAAAAAAAATCTCTATTTAAGACAGAAAGATTGTGTTTAATTAAAAACACTTCAAGCAATAATTATTCCACCAGCTACAAGTGCACCTTCTAGCTGTGTAAAGTATTTTTATCAAGTATTCATGCATGAAAATAATTTTAAAAAGACTTGAAAAGGTGAACATCCTTTTTGAAGCTGAACCTCACAGCTGAGAAAAGCTCGGTCATTCGTTATGACCGTCAGGCTTTCAGGGAATACTTTCGTAGAAATCAATGAAAGCAGGCTCATTGGAGCATTGCACATTTGTTGCATCATGTCTGATTAAAGCTTAAAAATCTAAACCAAAATTTTCTCCTGCATTCATCTCCAGTTTGCACAAAGGTTGAGAAATCAGGTACATTTTTAATTTAACAAAATAAAATGTCCCTGTGTGAAATCAGTTAAAGATGTAAAAATGATTATTCGTTTGTCATCTGTATAAGTTTGTATTTCATAAATTATTTGTGTTTTTTGCTTTGCACTGTATACAAAAACATGAATTGTTCCTGATTCATTTGAATTTCACATAAAACCATTTACAGGAAGCCACCATCTCCCCACGGTGATCTGAATCTTAGCAGGTCTGAGTATTTATTTACCAGATGTAGTCTCTTTTTCCATGGCTGTTTGACATTATTTGTTCTGAACCTTCCAGTCTCATTTACTCTCGCTCCGCCTGGCCAACTTTTTTAGCTCTTCTGGGAGGACATCAAGGTGTCCCCAGTTTGGCCCAGAGATGTAATCCTGTAACCAGGTCTGCCAGGAGGCCTCCGCCCGGCTGGACGGACTTCATTAGGAAGGCGCCCAGGTGGCATTCTTGTTAAATGTTAAATGTCCAAAGAACTTTACCAACTTTTCTGCAATATAAGGCACACTTAAAAAATGTTAAAAAACAAAACAAAAAAAACAACGGTGCACGGAGTACTTTTTTATATGTATATCTTTATATCCAGATCCAGTCTTTTGTCGGTTCCTATAGTCAAAACTAAATACAGAGAAGCTGCATTCAGCTTCTATGCTCCACAGATCTGGAACAGATTTCCAGAAAGTCAAAGATCACCTGAAACCCTCAATTTATTTAAATCCAGGTTAATGACTCACCTGTTTTCAACTGCATTTGATTAGTATGTATTGAAATGTTTACATCCACACAGTTTGTCTATTCTTGTTTTTAAATTCAGTACTTTTTAACTTTCTTTAAATCATATTTTAATGATAACACCTTTAGTATTTCTTCTGATTGTTTATTTCACTGTTCCGTGTAAAACAGTTTAATTGTCTTTGTACACAAAATGTGCTATACAAATAAATTTGCCTTGCTTATGGACTGTGTATTTTTATTTTTTACATGTTACTAATAAGGTTAAGGGTTAAGGGTTAGTATGGTCAATAATGTCCAATGTTGGGAGTTACAAGTATTGCGAATATGCTAGTGTGGCTAACACTTCAAAAGTAGTTATAGAATTACTATGAGGGCAGTTCATAAAGTCTGACTGACAGACTTATCTTTGACTATTTTGTCTCTCTTAATGTGCCTTATAGTTTGGTGCAACTATGACATATTTTCGAACATTAGCATTTATCGATAGTGCGCCTATTAATCCGGGGCAGAAAACGCAGTTCTCCTCTTAATGTAAAGAGGTGGTATGAGATGAGGATGAACGTGTGCATTTGCAGTTGTGTCTTTGTTTTTAATAGTTTTACTTTTTAGTAGGAGGTAAGTGTGAAATATTCTTTACAGCTTAAACAGCTTATCATTAATGTTGCAGCTCTACTCAGAGTTCCTCAAAGATGACTTTGGTTTGTAGAGCCGAGTAAGCATCCAATCCATATCACCTGTATTGAGGATATTTTACAATCAACAGCTCATGGTGATGGGTGAGGGTACCAGCTTTGATCCTAACTCAACTCGGTCTTCTCTCTGTCGGATTTGTATACAGCCTTATGGCAGTTACTTCTATGGACCATTCCACCCTTTTCCATCTTTTTCCAAGGCTTTCGACTCACAAGTGTTTATCCCTAAACACTTCTTCCTGCTTTGCTACAGTGCGGACGCACACTGCTTTGCTCCCCCTTCTGCTTTTAATTTTCGCTGATTATTTTCCTTTCTTCTTTTTTGATCACA
>NC_050516.1:15442538-15450126 GCF_002922805.2 Oryzias melastigma | reverse complement strand
TTAATGTTTTATGTAAAGCACTTTGAATTGTCTCTGTACATGAAATGTGCTACACAAATAAACTTGCCTTGCCTTGCCTTGCCTTGCCTTGCCCTATCCCAGTTTCCCTCCCAGGTTTAAAATCCTTCAGTGGGAGCTAAAGGTCATTACTCGGGAAGCCAAAAGGACCACACCATCTACAAACAGCAGATATGGGATTCTAGTGCCACCAAAGCCTTGAGCTTATAGTCTTTGGTTGAAAGTCAAAGAGTCAATAAAATACTTCTTAGATTTTTTTTTTTTCCAGACATTAGATCAAACTGGTGCAGAGCTTTGATGGACTAAAAAAACCTACCTTTCTTTCAAATCCACAGTAAGCGACTCAATCATGTGGCTCTGCTGGTTAGAGCGCTCCTCTGCAGGGAGGAATAGCCACAAACACTGGAGCTGAAGATCTGAAGGTGGTTCTGGATGAAGCAGTGAAGACTGCAATTGACATCAAAGGTCACTCCCTGCAGCCGCGTCTCTTTGACATACTGTGCTCAGAGATGGAAAGCTAACAACTGCTTCTCCTGCGTCAATTAGTCTGCAGAATTTTCGTAGAAGTGGTCATCTCTGATTTTTTTTTTACCATATGAAGAGAGGAGGATCTTTTAATTTTTGCAGATAAGAAGTTTGAATTTTTTGACTTTCCGTGGAGTTCACTGTACTCCAACATAGCTGGATCCAGAACCCCCTTTCCCCCCAGAATTGAGGTTCACTCTTGGTTCCAGAGAGTTTTGTAGAGTTCTCTAAAAAAAAAAAAAACTACAATAAGTAGTTACAAACTCAAAGCAGGTGTGAGTAAATAAAAAAGAACTGGAGGAAAGGATCACTTCAATTCAAAGTTTAATAGACACATTAGCAAACTGGCTAACGTGATCGAAGATTAGTTTGTTTATTTTTTTAACCATTGTTAAAGTAAGTTATTGTGAATTTTTGGTCAGTTATTAGCTGTGTTTTGACCACCATGAAACAGAAATGCATCCAGCCATAGATCCATACATCCGTGGTACCTGCTGAATCCTTTTAGGAGTCACAAGGCTGATGGAGCCAACTCAGCTAATGTTGGGTGAAGGTGGAGGACACCTAGTCTGTTGCAATGCCACATACTCATTCACACACAGACTCACATACACACCTTGGATCACTTCAGATACAAATTACTACATGCAGGACTTTTTGGACAGTGGGAGGAAGCCGGAGTGCTCAGGGAAAACCCACACACGGAAGGAGAGAACATACCAACTCCACATAGAAAGGTTCCAGCTGGGATTTGAACCGGGACCCTCACTGTGAGGCAAAAGCGCTAACCACTGCTCCATCGCACAGCCCTATTTCAGCATTACTCACCCAAACAACAACATTCACGAGAATATTAAAAAAAAAAAAACATTTAAATGCAAATGAACTTTTATCTTCTTAGGTGGAGAAATATAGAATGAAGCTTGAGCAAGAGGCAGCAGGTTTTCAGGATGGCCTGTGGTTCAAACCTCATGACTTTATATTTAGGGAATGAGTTGAACCTCACAAAATGAAATACTCGCACACCGGAAAATGGCGGAAAAACTAATAAACACCCCATATGTTTGAAAAAAAAAATATTAATTGAATGAGCTGAATTCCATTGAGGGGAATTTTTCCATTTAAAATATGTGCATGATCAGCTCAAACTAAATATGTTTATGCAATTTTAAAGTAGTTGAGTAATAATATATATATTACTATTTTCTCTATGTAAAAAAACTAAAATTAATTTCAATGATTCATGGTAGTTAGGCTCAAACATATCTCATTTACTGAAGCTAAATGAATTACACTATTTCAGAGTTTTTATTCTACGGAATTAAATTGAGAAAAGATTAATTGTTTTCAGTTATATAAATCGATTTTGGTTTGATAAATGGTTTTATTAAAAGCTAAACAAAAGAGGGGAATACACTTTTTTTTCATAGTGCTGATGTTATTGTTAATATTGATAAGACATATTTATCATCACCTGTTATTTCTCTTCTATTCATTTGCCAAAAGCATGTTATACTGTTGATTACAATGTTTTAACCATTTGACAAGAGAGATGTCATTGGCGACATGTAAATAAAATACCCTTTGAAAGGGATCAATGTGAATCAGCTGATTTTGACTCAGAGAAAAGAGTTTTTTCTTTGCAAAAGAATCAGCTTTTTATGTTAAGTGGTGGAAGATTTACAAAGATCTTGTGTTATTTAGGTGTCGTCAGCAACACTTCTGGTGTTAAAAGGTTAACAAACAAGGAGGTAAATTGGGTAAAGCTCCTTTTCTCTACTTCAAAATCCACTGAACTTAAGACAATAGCATGACTGTACCATAAAGTAGTCAGGAGTAGTCAGAACCACTTTTAAAGTAAGCAGTTGATTCATTCTTTAATTATCTGAATAACAGAAATGAATGTGAGTATTAAATATAATGCTTAATGTTCTGAGAGTTTCACTCTCCTCAAAAGGGGTCCATAGAGTCCTCTATTGTTTCCCCTTTAAACAATTACATAAATGATTTAGCTCTAAATGTATCTGTCATCTGCATCAACATGTACAGCATCATTTTTTTATTGCTGTGGATCAACTCTATGTTCTGGGAACTGAATCCTTGCAGCACCAACCACTTCTTATAATACCTGTAACTTTTAACTTTGTTTGCAACACGTGAGAAAACAGACTGATACAGCTAAAACATATATTACTGTGACTATGCTGACTTTCAACTTTGTTATGAACACATAAAAACAAACACTTTCTAACACCTCAACACATTTGCTACACTAGTTACAAATTTCCAATAACACCCAACCTTGTTTGCAACACATAAAAAAACAGACTGATACTGCTAAAATAAATGATACTGTGACAATGCTAACCACCAGCTTTGTTATTGACACACACAAAAAAAAAAGACAGCCAAACTCCACTACACATTTGCATATTTACATAAACACCCAAACTTGTTTGCAACACACAAAAAACCAGACTGATACCGGTAAAATAAATGATACCTTAAAAATGCTAACCACCAACTTTAGTGACACATAAAAAAAGACAGCCAAACTCCACTACACATTTGCATATTTGCAAAAACACCCAAACTTGTTTGTAACATGTTAAAAAAACTGATAGTTTGTCAGGGAAGTTTGTACCTCTTACAAGTGCTTCAACATCAGAAAACACCAACAGAATGAATTAACTAATTAAGAATTATAAGATGCACTGTCATTGAAAAAATGTAAAATGTAAATGAAAAAAAAAATTTATATCTAAAAATGTCTAACACACACAAACTTGGTAACTAAGACAACTTCCTCACACTGAGGAAACAAAGAACAGCATTAGTGTGAACAGCAGATTTAATATTGATATTGAGACGTCTGTTCCATCTCGAGGTAAATGCAGATGGTTGTGTCAGCAAAGGCGATGGGTCCTTTCATGGACAACTTACATATTAGATTTGGTCCAGATGAATAACACCTGTCACTGGAGCTGCTGATCTTCAAGACAGTTTGTTAGTTTTTTTTTTTTTTTTTTCCTCCCAGTGGAAAATGAACTACTGTTGGTCAAAGAAAGAGAGAAAGAAGACATTTTTGTCCTTAGAGAGCAAAAAGTTCAAGACTAAAAAAAAGAAAAAAAAAAAATGAAATTTTGGGATTTTGTCAGGGAAAACTAGCGAGCAGAATGGCAGGATGGAAAGAAGCAAGATGGATATCCTGTATTTAGGAGACTAGATGGAAATGAGGAAAGGCTCACATATTAGGAGCAGATTCAAACCGTTTTATTAAGATGTGGTTGGAAAGAAGAACAGAAAAGGCGTGATCCTAAAAGAGGAGTTTGCTAAGAATGTTTTTGAATGTGTCAAATAGGGTAATGAGCCTGTAGCTGGAAGTTTTAGGTGTGATGTTGAATGACGTGAGGGGTTTTGCCCCGCCTCAGGAAGGATGTGAGTTGGAAGAGATGGAGAAATTCTACAGGGAGATGGATGAGATGATCCAGGATATTCTAAGAGAGAAGACAAATTAGTGATAGGGGAGAATTTCAACAAAATGTGTGTGAGGGAAACAGATGACAAGGAAGTGATGAGTAAAGTGGTGTTCAGGACAGGGATGCAAAAGCACAGATGGTGCTTGACTTTGCTAAAAGGATGCAAATGGCCTCCACACAGAACACTGTCAGTGCAGATTACGCCTGTAAGCAAGTAAACAAACAAACATAAATGCAGATAACTTGAAGACAAGAGCACTCTTCCACCAACCCCCCAACGCAGACATGGACACCCTTAAACCTCAGCAGGTTAAATACAGCTTAACACAGCAGCGGCGTTTCAGGGTCAGCAGTCCTTTAGTGTGGTGTACAAAAGATCAGTGACACAATATCCCTTTGGTGACATCATATAATAGAAGCTGCAGGCGCACTTTACGGCTTAGAGCCGCCTTTTTTACCCACTCCAACTAAGCTCTTTGTGATAATCAAAAAGAGCAGCACAGAAGTAGGGGGAAGTATGCCATCCCGTTCACATGATAGCCAGACAATAGCCACTTCCTTCAAAGATTAAACAACCATGATGCTCTGTAAACAACTCTAAGTGGGGGATTATCTCTCTCCTTCACTCTCCCTTGCTTTCTTTCTCCTCATTTTTGCAATTATGCACTACGAGATTTACTTTCTCTGAATGCTTTGGTGATCCCAAGCTCCAGTTACTCAGTAAAATCCCGTTCAATGAGCTCATCTGAAGTCACTGAGAAGGTTATGGCTGGAAATGTCACTGTTTTCCCCAATGGGGTTTCCATCTTTCTAAAGGCATGAACATGCATGAAAAGAGACAAGTCTTCCTTTTGTCTTGTTTGTGGAGATTGTGGATGTGGACAGTGAAAGTCAGAAGAGAAGTGATGACTCATTGTGTTTTTAAGATGCTTATTGTCGGGTAAAGGCCCACTGCTCCTACTGGAGCACAGTTTAACCAAAGATTATAGGAATAAATGACTCCTCCTAACCCTCTTCTCTATCTTCTTTCTAGGCTTCATACAAACACAGTTTATCGTATTTAAGCTGCAAGCCAAGTCCATTGAAAAATTGTGTAAACCAAAGAAACAGCAGGATTATGGAGTGGTTCACAATCGGTGTAGTTGTGGTTTAAAGATGTTTGCTCAGCTTTTGAAAAAAAGACAGAAACATATGAAAACAGATGCAAAAAACCTCCAAAAAACCTTCTAAACCCGGCTTGATTTGCTTGGACTAACAACATCCTCAGATTGTAACTAGTCTATCTCTGCAACTACAACAATGATCTAATTGATTAAAAGAAGCATTAAAAAAGTTGACACACAGAACTTCAGTAAAAGTGTCAGAAAAACACACAAAAAGCCAACACAGCCAAATACGCTCACTGGCCATTTTATTGGGTAGCCCTTGCTAGTACTATGTTGGAGCCTCAATCCTTGGTGGCAGAGATTCAACAAGCAATATGCCATATTTGTACTTTTTGAGGCACCAAATCACAAGTCATAACTTTAATTAAACACTCAATAACTTGCGCACCAACTACAGTTGTGCAAAGGCACAAGTAGTTAAACATTATCATACCGGTGAGTACATCAAATAGCAATGGTATATTATGAATTGCATTCCATGCCATTTGCAAAGCAGATGTAAAAGCAGCCAATGAAAACTGTTGACAGCATTCTCTGATTACCCTGGTTGGTGTCACAGAAACGGGGTGTGTCATCAGATCACTTGTGCCCCCACCCCATTTTCATCCAGACACACTCGTGTAAAAGCTGCTTGGTGCAAAAGCAGCAAGATTAAGAAAAGACTGCTTCACTACACAAAGATTAAATAGAGCACCCGCTCACCACCTTGACTTTTTATTGTTGCTGAGCTTTTACCTCTAAACAAGCCTTTTATAAGTGCCTTCATTATTCTTTTTACTAATGAGCAACAGTGAAGCTGCAAGTCAAATTATTCTCTTAAACTCTGTCAGGTTGTTGGCAAAGCATAAACCACTTGAATTTTAAGCTAAAAAATAAAAAGGAGGCCAGTGGTGTTGTGAAGATGAGCTCCCAGTAGACGTGTCCCCGAAAACATCACATTTAATACAACTACCATGTTTATCTTCCAAAGAACAGATTGTATAGTTTTGTTTAAGCAAGTGTTTTTTGACTATTCTAGTTAATGAGACAAAACACATTAAAGAGAAGCTCTTAGTCATGTGTAGCAGAACAGGTTTACTTCCTTTGACTGCTTATTTTGCACACTAGACAAATCAAAATCCCTAAAAATAGTGTTTTTGACACACAGAGCAAAAAATAATTTCTTCTCTGAGTTTTAGTCAGCTTTTTTTCATCTCACATTTTCAGCTGACATAACAGGAAATTGAAATAAGAGCTTAGATGGTTTTAAACAACAGTGATTAAGTATTAAGGATGCATGTGGAGTAGGAGAGCAGCTTACCTCATCTAAACCCAGAAAGGAATTATTGTATTAAAGAGAGAGAGGAATTATACCATTACTGCCTGACCTTTGTAAAGCCTTTACCAGAAACCTCGGCAAGATTCTACTAGTCCAAAAAGAGGAGTGAGTTGTGAGGAAATAAAATGACAGTGATGGCGTTAATTCAAGAAGTCCCGTGGGAGACTTTGCCGACGTTCATGAAATGCTCATAGCCTCTCTTCTCTACATCTTAAAATAATGTATGGGTAATGGATGAATCAAAAAAGCTGGTTTTATTCATTCTGAATTACTTACACTAAGTTACTTCAAAAGTTTTAAAGTACTTTGTTCCAAAACTATAACTAAAAGTGAAACATCTCAAGCTGTGTTCATACCGCCATCGGCAATGCGCGTACAAGCAACCACTTCCAATTAAAAGTTTGTATAAACGTGCGTTTTGGGTTTCTATCTTCAGACGTTTGCATTCACTCATCAAAACATGCGTTTCCCAAACTGTTTTCAGGCTTTATGTGAAAAACACATTGAAAGTTAAACCAGGTTGAACTTCGGTTTTGGTAGTAAAGTATGGACGGTGCCCCTTTTACAGTAATTCACTGAAGTGCCAACTGTTTATGAATTGATTATAAAAAAAAGGAATGAATAATTCAGGTTTGTACCTTGTCAGAATAATATGACAATTTCTTTCATCAGAATTAGTTAATCCGTGATCCTTTTAATTAAATTAATTATGTCATCCATTTGGTCTGTATTGGTTGCTGTCAATTGTGCTTATACTTCGTTAATGACCTTCAAACACAACAGAGTTTTTGCTAAATTTGGGCTTTTATGATGGTGAGATTTTGTAATTGTAGATTTGCTTTATCCTCAATACGTTTTGTGTCTTTTATCCTGCTTTCATAGTTTGTAATATGTGTTGGCATAGGCACTTTGAAATAATCTTT
Source organism: Oryzias melastigma (assembly GCF_002922805.2). Lineage (NCBI taxonomy): Eukaryota > Metazoa > Chordata > Actinopteri > Beloniformes > Adrianichthyidae > Oryzias > Oryzias melastigma. The sequence goes on along the minus strand of NC_050516.1, from coordinate 15,442,697 downwards.
TGGCTAAGTAAAATTAATACATAAACTTTACTTACTTAATTAGTCAGTCTTTCTTGATGTCACTTTGGTCATTTGGGCACCCTTGAGAAGGATTTCCAGTCTTTTAAATTTGATCTATTTGTGGATAATAGCTTTTTCCGTGTGCTATCTGGAGGGTTT